>NC_045705.1:43061016-43370054 GCF_009834535.1 Camelus ferus
TCTTCGCCAGCAATACTCTTAAAAGCTCAGCTTCAAATGCAAAGAATCTCTTACATCTGATGGCAGCCAGCCACATTTATTCCAGTGCTTACCTGCTGTGAATCCATGCAGAGCAGAGTCTGGCCTCCTCATCCTTAGAATTCCCCATGACAGATTTCTTGAGGCAGCTATCCGCAGCTACACCACTGAATACATGTGTTACAACTTTGGCAGACAACCCTTGGCTTTTCCCTGCTGCTGGGATACAAACACTTCTGTACCATCTGAGATCCTCTGCTGTGACAAAAATGTTGTCAGATAAATGGAAAGCCAGATTGGGGTATGGCTACCTGCCTGTGTGATATGTTGATATCAATGAGAAGCATTTGTAGCCCTCCAAAACTATCTCTGGTCTAAGATAGATACAAAATCTTTTCCCTTGTAATACTCACTTTCAAAAAGAATTTTAAGGAACCAAGTTTAAGATCTAGAGTTATTCATATTTTGAAGTGACTTGCAGGTTTTCTTTGTATGTGTAACTGGACACACAATCAAGTCTTTTGATGACATTACAACTTGCAGTTTCTAGACTTGAATGTTTTTGGTTTATTGGTTTTCCATTTCAAATCTGAGTACATCAGTATTATGATGACAGAATTTTGAATAGAAACCTAATGCCTCCCTCACTTGATTTTTTTTTTAACATTACTTTGCCTTTCATTCTAACACTTCCAACAACTCTCTGATATTCTCAGGCATTCTATCCCATGGAAACTTGAAATAGCAAGAATGACTTTTTCTGTAACTCTGAGAGACATATTTTATAGTACTTCAGCAGAACAGGCCAGAATGCAAGAAATACAGCTATACTATCAGATAACAATTCTCTGTCTTGAAGCACAAAGGAAACATTCTGAAAATATGATGTCTGGCTCCAACACTTTTAGATGTAAAGCAGAATTTTTAAATTCCTATTTCTCAGGATTTAATATAAAATAAAAATACCTAAGTACTCTCTGGATGAGAACTTTCAATTATCTGTGTATCGCATGTTCATTCTCATCCTGGTCCATAAATTGCTGGATGAAACAAGTTCATTTTAAAATTGGAGTGAACTAAATTTTACTCTGTTTTTATTTTAGAGAACTTTATGGAATTTAATTGATCAGCTGAGTAAGAGTGAAGACTTCCCAAGACTTAATTGTCAGTAGAGCATTGTGTTTGAAGGCACAGACCTAGATTTGAGCCACACTTTTGTCAAAAGCTACCTAGTCTCTACCTTAAATAAGTTACTTTATTTCTCTGAGTCTCATTTTCCCTATATATTAAAAAGGTGTATTAATACCGCCCTTATACATTGTTATAAGGAGTGAAAGAGATAATTAAAGTTGTTAAGTGCTTAGCATAATCCCTAGCACATAGATGGCTCTCCATAAAGGACAACTAACATCCTGGAACACAGTAGGTATTCGATAATGACTTTTGTTTAATGAAAGAATATCTTCCCTAAGAAACCAGAATTGAGAGTAAATTTTCAAATTTCTCATTTCACATGGCACAGAATATGTAAGAGAAGAGGCTTGCTTTCTTGCCTGGTGATTTCCATTGGTGCCATCTCATGCACTGAGCACTTGCAAACTTCCAGGAATATCTTTAGTGACACCATTGCTAATCTTCAGTTAGTTTTATTACTGCCCCTGGTAGGAAAGACATTGCAGTAACCTTCTCAGAGATTACCTACTAGCCTGGCTGCTGCTGCTGCCTCATATTTTGATTGCTTTTATTTCACAGTTCTTTTAATATCTAGAGGGAAGTAGCATGCAAATTATTGAAATTTACATTCATACATCTTTTTTGAGTTTTTAAGTTACTTCATTCAGCATTGTCTCATGTAATTCTCTCGAGGGACTTGTAAAGTCTCCCACTATACGTATAGATGGAGAAATTGAGATTGCCAGAAGTTGTGGCACATGGTTAAATATCTACAGAAAGTCACACAGCCTGTGTCTCCCAGCTCCTAGTTCACTGCCTGACCCCTCCACTTTAGCCCCCAAACTCGTCACGCTTACCCAGAGTGTAGGAGGTACATTCATGGATTGGTTTCCTAGAGGGCTTCCTCTGCCCGAGTGTCAAATGTCCAATCATGATCATTCCCTTTCAGATTAAAGCTTTGATTAAAGGGTAGATCTCCCCAGGAGAAATAAGCCTAAATTTTGAACTTTCCTTGTAATGTAGCGTGAATGAAGAATCCAAAAGCCGATTTGCAGGTGAAACAAATAAATGAGCATGGGAAGCCAGAGCTTGGAAGTTAGCCATCGTCTCCATCCAAATTGGCCTGGAATTTTATTTCCCTTTCCTCAGGCACATTTTTATAGATGCCTACTTAAAGAAAAAGCCAAAAAAGAATTTTCTTTAATCTTTAACGTTTTCCAATTTTATGCCAGACTCTGTTAATCTCCCTAGTTTTTCCCTCATTTGACTTTTCACATCATATTCATGAGGCAGTGTTCTCTTTTTGCACAGTTTACATAAGGAAACCAAGGGAGTTATCTGCCCAGAATCACCTTTCTATTAAGTGTCTGAGTCAGAATAAGAATATAGATTGGTCCAAATGTGAAGTTCATGATTAGTCTAAGAATATCAGATTGCTGTTGTGTTTTTGCTGGGGTTTCTCAGAATTTGAAAAAAAACAAGATACCGGTCACTATCACAGCTCTTGGTCATAAATCTTGGCAGTGTTATTTGACAAATATAAGTCAAACTTTGGACTGTTCCTTCCTTAGCAGTGAATAAATAATGTCCTTTCTGTAGCCCCCATAATATATGCAGTGATGGAAGCCAAGATGCTCACAGTCTCACTCTCCTGTTATTCTTTTCAGATAATAATTTAACTTTCATTTTCCAGTCAATCTTCAAAGCATAGGGCTTGGCATTATTATACCAAAAAGATATAAATACCCAGAAGTGGTTTGAAATAACAAATTCCTCCACTGATCATACATTATATAGTGATGACTTAAAAAACCAAGACTTCCTAGCAAAACAAAGCAACACAAACAAAAAGTTTCAAACATAAACATTTCCCAAGAGTGAGTTCTTGCATAACCTTCAAAGTCTCCTCATTACAGAGGGAACAAAGTTCTCTTCCTGGTTGTTTACCATCTCACCAAAATTCCCTTTCTTAGCTAATTTTCTATTCATTTGACTACAGCATTGTTCCTAATATTTTACCCACTCTTTATCATCTTTATGTTGTTTTATTCTCTCTTGCCTAGAATTCCTTTGATGTCACTGACCCTTCCCCCAATAAACACAAAGCCTACTTATCTTTATAAGAACTAAGGCCACCTGTATTATAGTGCTCAAGAATCAGAATTAAGAACTGAGAACACCTGAGTCGACGAGACAGCTATTTATTGCGGGAAGATTTTAAACCAATAAATAACTTCACTGTTTGTTTCAGGATATTCCTGCATATCAATTTATCTTAACAGTTTGCTCATCTGGGCAAATAGTTCTCACAGGACAATGCATTACTCGACTGGGCAAATAGCTTGACTGACAAACACATAGTTTACTTATTAAGACTTGCTTCAAGGTGCTCACTATTCTGTATCCACCAATCTTAAGCAGTTATATTCTGTTTTTGTTCAAATCACAATTGGGTACCTACCTTGAAAGACCCGGTTTAAATCACCAGAGCTTAGATCCTAAACTTTATAAATATCTTTAGTCTTTCCTTGTGAGAGGCAACCAAGACTCTATCAAGGTGCTGTTACTTCCATTGGTTTCATAAACTTAGCTTTGCTTATCTGAGGGTATTATGGTGTTTCTTTAATTAAAGTCTATAATCAAGAATAATATATTATATTATTCAGAATTCTTTCAAAGCAAGAAATAAAAAACACAACTCAAATTCATTTAAAACCACAAAGGGAATATTTTGGCTCACATAACTGAAGGTCCTAAGAAAGAGTCAGAACTTAATAGAGAGGTTTCAACATTGTCTCTAGAATTCAGCTCTGCTCTCTCAGGTTTTACCCCTTGGTGGCTTCTTCCTAGGTTAGCATTCTTATTGTAGAATATGTTGTTTGCAGCTGGTTCCAGATTTACCTTCTCTCTGAGTCAGGCTTTCCCGGAAACAGACCTTGAGAAAAAGATTCAAGTCCAAATACTTTATCTGAGAGGTGCACAATATATTAGTAGGATAGTTGGGAACAGGATAGGGAAGGTAAAGGAGCCGATAAGGAGTACATGATAAATCAACTGCTGCTTCTGGAAACTACAGTTTAACCTTGAAGGCAATAATGTAAAACACACATCTCAAAGTGATACACTGCAAGGGCCAGGAAGGGTGGACATTGTACACCAACTGTTATTGGCCATTGTCTACAGGAAGCATTCCAGACTGATGTAACTGAGGTTAGAACAGACATAAATGGCTTTAGAAAGTTCTTAGGCAGCAACCATATGCAAATACCCATGACTGGAAGTTGGCAGGCATACAGTGAAATCAGAGGCTCCAGGAATATGGGCAGTGCACCTAAAATAACTCCTACACTCAGAGCCCAAAGCCTTAACCCTCAACATGTACAAAAGGACAATTATTTTTCTTAGGATAAGATTTGCCTTGACCAAATCAATCACTGCAAAAACTAGAGGAATACTGCTGTCAGCTACAAATGACAGAGTAAGGAACTCCCAAGAGCCCGTCATTAGAAAAGCCATGAGAACACTGGCAGAAATCATCACAATCAATTGTTTTCAGAACTCTAGTTATTAACTAAGTTTTCAACCATCCGGGAGTATTTATTCAAGAAAATCATCTCAATATGGGTAAGAACATGAGATTTATAGTGTTTATATATATATATTTCTGCTATTCCTGTTCTTCTCTTCTGAGCACAGTGACCTAGAAAGTTAACACCCCACAATCATGCAGAAAAACAACCGTTGGACCCACTGGAAGGAAAAGAGTGAGCTCAAAGCTCCTTCAGGGCCTGCCCAGAGAACTGTTACTATTTTCCCTGTTACATGTAAACCGAAGGTTACAGTATGACCCAGTGATCCCACTCATAGTATATACCCAATATAATTGATACCATATATTCCCATGAAAACATGAATTTTCATAATAGCATCAGTCATAATAGCTAAAAGGCAGCATGTCCCTCAACTAATAAATAAACAAAATGTGGTATAACTATATAGTGGCAAATTATGTAGCCACAAAAAAGAATGAACTACATACTATGACATGAATGAACCTCAGAAGCATTATGCTAAGTGAAAGAAGACACACATAAGATACTGCATGTATGAATGTATGACTCCTTTTGTAGAAAATGTCCTCGCGGGAAAGTCCATGAAGATGAAAAGTAATTAGCAGTTGCCAAGGGCTGATGGTGGGTGGTAATGAGGAACAGCTGCTTACAAGTTTCTTTGGGGATGATAAAATCAATCTGGAATTATATATTGGTGATAGTTGCTCATTTCTGTAAGTATGCTGAAGATCAGTGAACTGTGCACTTGAGTGAATTTTATGGTATGTGTATTAGGTCTCAATTTTGTAAAAGAAATTGTAAAAAAAAAAAAAAATTACAGTGCTCTGTTCTGTCAGGTCTGGGTTAAATCCCTTCTCCTGAGGGATAAGGGAAGTCCCAATATAAGTTGACAGTGGAGTGGTTACAAAGGAAATTCAGGGTGTTGTTACCAGAAGAAGGGAGAGTGGATCGGGAGCTGGTCAAAACAGGAAATACTTTTGCACTCTCACCATCTCATCAAAGGTTAGTTAGTTCACAAACTCTTATCAGAGCCTTTTGTCAGGGCTGACAATTCTCTTGGTGCTTTTATTAAAACTACCACTTTCCTGCTACAAAGGCCACAGGCTCTAATGTTTCTTTTCAATCTTGCTTGTGTAAGGACCATACTGGTTTCTTATTTCTCCTAGCCATCTATACACCAAATAATTACTTTCTTTCTCTACAACCAACATAGTAGCAATAATGATGCAGTACTCAAGAGTTCTCGTCACTGAGTATCTTCCAAATAGCACATATTTCTCCCCAAATGTTATGCAATCAATTAGTGTAAATTTGCCCTGAGTTGTGGAAGGAAGTCCAGTAGACCCCCAAGCTGATTTTCTCCTCAATACTCAGCTGAGTCCACCCAGGTTACACTAGTACAGATGGGAAAAGTAGTCATGCCTCCTGGCATTCTGTATCATTTATCTTTCAATAGTAAGTCCTGCAACTAAGCATGTGACTTAGATGTTAAAATAGAAAGAATTGGCTAGCAAAAAAAAAAAAAAATATTTTTTTCAAAGTGTAAGCATAAAATGTCTGGTAAATGCACTGAGTTATTGAATTGTGGGTCCCCCTACATGTTCTCTCCCTCTCTCTTTCTCAAAAAATCTTTTTGTTCCTAAACTACCTGATTTTCAGAATTAAATTTTGTCCTGTTTTTTTTTTCATTATATTGTTCATGCAGATATTAAATATTTCAATAACTGGTTTGAAGATCACTTCCAAATAGATACTAACTATTATTTTTTTGTGTGTATTAGCTTGGAAAAATGGCTCATCATAGAGTTATATAACCTAGTGTCTCCTTACTAGTACTAAGGATCAAGTAATCAGACGTATGTTCATTAAATTTGTGAATGATTTTACTGACTCCTCTGGTGTGTTCTCAGGTTTGATTATCCTTGATTGACTGACTCAGTTTAGTAGAGCCAATGGACAATCCAGTGTATCTGAGGATTTTTTCTAAAAGATATTCCCCAACATACTGGGTTTTATGGGCTTAGATTTACCTCAATTTACTTTCTGCCAGAAGCTCACAGGATATGGAAAAAAACACCATGATCTAGTTCTGTCAGCCACTCTCTTCCAGAAGTTTGAGGTTCTTCTAATTCATCAGGGAAGGAATGAAGTTTCAATTCAAGAAACATCTCTCCAGTTTTTTTTTTTCTTTTTTTAATTCCTTCCAAGACTGAATCATAACATACATCTATTAAACTCTGCTTCTTAAGTCTTTGTAACACCAGTTTCCTCCTTCATAATTATTTATCCAAAGTTTTAAAGTTAGGAGTTACGTAAATTCTGAAAGCAAGCAACAAAACTCAAAATTCCATTAACATTTTAGAAAAATGCCTTCATGGAAACTGAGTGAAATGACTTTTGGACAAGAGTAAGGGTCAAATTTAGTTTTAAAAAAATCAACTTAAAGGTAAATATATGAAAATAGAATTTATTACTAAAAAGGCATCAGATATTATGCAGGATCATTTTTCAAATATAATGCAATATACTGAAATAACCAATTATCTTCAGATTTTCATTCTCTAGGTGTCTGGTACAGTTAAAAAAAGAACATAATTATGACTGGTAAGAAGAACTTAGAAATTATGTAGCTAAGTAATTAAGACTATCATTTGTTAGGTAGGATTTTCTAAAATTTCTCTCCTTAATTGATATTGTCCTTGTTCGGAGAGTGAGGTTTTTTATCTCAAAAGAATTTTAAAATTCCCTATTGTCTCTAAATGTGATCATCTGCTCTCATGCTTAAAAGACAAAAGTGACAAAGTAAATCTACATATCCTAAATGGCTATTAAGTGAAATTTTTCTTTCCTTTTTAGCAAATATGGCTTAAGCTGTAATAATTTAGCGAAAGAATTGGGCAAATTTGCTTCTGGAAGCCAATTTTCATTGTGCTGTTGAAAATCTGAGATAGTGAGATTTTATCTTTTGAGGAGATACTGGGAAATCATGCTATGCATGGAAAAAAAATGATGGCAAGGGTACTTGTGTCAGAACACAAATAAAACTTGTGTTTGGATAATCTATTTTCTGCTTGGTTTGTACTCACTTACAGTGTCTTGGAAGCACAAAAGTTGCTTAGTCCCAATCACAAACAGCCGAAGATTGATTATGGAAGCAGGACTTGGCATAGAGCAAAAAATTGATGAATGGTGGTGAAGGATGCTGATACTAAATCATTGACATAATGTTTCCGAGCGTGGATGCTTGTTTATTTTTTTAATCTGAGACAATAAATTGGAAAGTGAAATTTTGAGGGCATTAGGGAAGAGGATGAGACTTCGTTCATATTTCTCTGTTGGCTCTTTATTCTACAATGGCACTACTCACAAGTTGAATGGTAATCAGATATGATTTGATTTATGCTTTAAAACCAAATCAAATACATTGTAGGAAAGTGCTACCTGATAACCTGCCTGATTTTTAAACTAAACAACATGACATGTGAATGCTATTTCACTTAAAAAGAAAAAAAAAATGGCTATTAGAAACTCAGTGTTTGCATAGTTTGAGAGTAAATATATTCTACTCTAAAAATTACAATCAGACCAAGATGCTGTAAATACACACAAATTACCACAATCTTATCATGAAATCTATGTGGATTTGAATTTACAGACCCTACAGAATGTAGAAGGATTAAGCTCATCAAATTTAGAGGAGCCAAGTGTAAACATTTTGTGTACTTTACCTTCTAATATAAGCTCTTTTTTTTTTTTTTCCAGTCAATTTGACCGTTCATGATGTCTTGCTCTTTAAATCCTGCCTCCTTGCCCAGGAATCCTGCCTCCTGTGAGTATCCCTCTATTTCCACTTATCCAGATGCTACTCTTCAAAATACAGCGACAGAGCTGTCTCTCTCATAAAACCTTTCCTGACCTCATATTCATTTATCCTTTTTTATGAAATTTCTACAGCCTTCATTCTCTGTACTACTCATCAAACACATGTATTTTTACTGTATGCAGTCAAATTCTCTCAGTATAGCTTTGACTGCCCAAAACTCAGCCCAGTGATTATAATTGGTATTGAAATCCATTGAAAGATGAAAATGTCTTTTTGAAAGGAATTGGAAGTTTTAGATCATTGGAATTGCTGTGTCAAATTTTAGATGCTGTCTGTTTCCCAGACTCCAAGAGAACAAAGACTGGCCTGTTTGAAGAAATTGTATGATGTAAAATTTTTGCAATAACTTCCCCTTTCTCATAAAATATGTCCAGACCCCTCAGCATGTGGCGTGATGTTCAGGGACCAGACACAAGTCCATTGTTGCTGGAGATGAGTGAAGGAGGGGAAAAGTGGCAGATGATAAGGCCAGAGGTCAGCACAGCTGTGTGGGACTCTCATATAGGCTTTAAGCCAATGAAGTGATTTTGAGAGAAAAAGTGGAAAAATCTGATTTATGTTTGGAATCCTCTATGATTTTATTTGGCTAGGTCAACTTGAAGGATTCATTGCTACTTACAAAATCAGGGAAGACAGTAGAGAAACAAGAAATAGGGACTCATGAGTTCATCTTAAGGTTTGAAAGCTATATTAACTATCTAATTGGAGATATAATGTAGGCCATGTGTGTGTGGAGTTTAGCGAAGAGGTTCAGGCTAGAGATGTGAATTTGGATGGTATTTGAATTAATGAGCCTAAATAAGATTCTATAGAGGACAAACTAGTGGTTACCAGTAGGGAATCAAATAGTTATGTTGTACACCTTAAACTAAAACAATGTAGATGAAGCACTGAACTTATCTGGGGTTAGATTTTGCCAAGCAACTACATCAGAGGGAAGAGGAGCAAGTGGTTAGGTTGGGCAGTGGAATTCAAGCTGGATGAAGAGGGAAGTGGGAACATAAGGGTCCTAAGAGAGCAACAAGATGGATTTTTAACGGCTTGCATTTACACGGGTTTGAAAAATTGTTGTGAGTCTGGAGTAGAGGCTGTGGGCAAGAAAGATAGGAGGTGGTGGTTGCAGACTGTGATCCTTGGAATTGCCATAATGAAAGCAGTGTTAGTGATCCCAGTTAAGGGAATGGATTGCTGGAGAGAGTTGGAGGATGAGATCATTGGAAGAGAGTAGGCTATTGAATCTGTCAAAAGCCAGGATACTTACCTATATGCAAAAATCTTCAAGGAAGGAGCAAACAGAAAGAGAGGAGGCTATGAGGGTTTACATGTGAAGCTCCTGAAGGAATGTTGCATCCAGTCACCAGAGGCTCAGGGCTGTCTTGTTGGGGATTTCAGAGCCCCACCAACAGGGAGAACCATGAAGGCCTACATGCGGTGAGGCGAATGAGTTATTAGCCTCCCCCCAACCACTATTATGTAACCTTGAGGAAATCTCCCGATCTCTCTAATCCTCGGTTTTCTTACAATGAATTGGGTAAACGTGTACCGAACTGTAGGGTGGTTATCAAAAGAAAGTGACACAGCTCATACAAAGAACTTACTATAATGGTTGACAGCAAGCACTCAGAATACAGTAGCCATTATCATTGTGATTATCTCCTCAGCAAAACACGTGCTCTTTGAGGAGAGGCATCCTATTTCAATCACCTTGATATCCCCCATTGCAACTGGCATAGTGCTAGGTATTGCACAGGTATGTTAGACAGGATTTGTAGGGCCCACTCGTCTTCTACTTCAATTAGCATTTTTAAGAAAATGGCAGTAATTGAGACACTTTCAGATTTACCTTAACTCCTAGGACACTCATCAGTACACAGCAGCAGGCCAGGGAATGCTTGGTTAGTTGCCTCAAAACACTAATCTCAGCCTATGCTTTAGCGTCTCCGTAAAATGAGGATAATGATACAGTACATGTTTGCAAATGTTTTTGAGTCTGTTAGATGAATGCAGCCCTAGAATTAAACTGTCACTGAATTTAAACTAGAGATTGTTTAATTCAAGATGCCTCATAAACTGGTTTTTTGTTTTTATGATTTTTATTTAGGCCCAAAGCAAACCTATAGTTTTAACCTGGAATTGATATTTCAGCCAAGGAATTTTATATTTAAGTTTAGAATTGTGTCTTCTACCATAATGTATTTAATATGTTGATGATTCACCCTAATAGGTAATTTAGCAGTGCAAATATGACTTGAAAATGGAAAAAAAACCCACTTTTCTTTCAACTGAATCAAATTTTTTTGCAGTCCCTAATTTTCTTTTTGAAATATGAAGATTAATTTTGGCCAATGTCTCAGACTTCCGCTGCTAAGATCTGACCTCCCTAAGTGATGAAAGATGGGCCAGTACCAAGAAGAAAGGAAGTTAATAGTAATAATTGTCATAGCAGCATATAACTATCAAGTGCTCACTGTGTGCTATTTAAATAATTCTCTTTGATGGATTTAACTCTCACAGAAATCTTGATAACGAGAGGTGTCATTACTGGTTCTATGACACCAGTAATCAGAACACTGAAGTAGAGGTTGCATTACCTGTGCAGAGCCACATGTAGTAAGTGGGTAGCCCAGATTCACCCCCAAGTAGTGGGATTAGCATGGCCACATATTCAAGATCTGTGCTTTGACACCACCCACTACTGCTGCTTTGATATAAGAATGGCCTTTACCTTGTTCCTAGGTGGCAGTGGACTTACTGTCTCTTGGCACTTAGCATCTCTTGTGTCTTTGTTTTTAAAAGGCCTTGGGCGTATGTATTACAATACATATAATAGAGTTTATTTTTATGACTGTTTTATTTATTTCTGAGGAGACTTTTCTACATGTGCTGGAAAAGCATAAAGCTGTCTCCTATCTAACTAAATAAGAAATAAGTTAATAAGAGATTATAGTTCTGAAAGTGGCTTTTACCCTTTAAAGGGATGGTTAATTTTTCCTTTATAGTAGAGTTATTGGATGGTTAAAGCTGAAAGCTTGCTGGGGTCATTCCTTAAATGCTGTTGTAATGGAATTTCACTGAATATAAGCAGCATTTCGTCTTATGGAGATATGTTATGATATCTGTTATTATTATACAAGTAATCTGAGAGGAGAAATCTACACACCCAAAATAAACGATTGTTTCAAAGTGACCCAAAGCTTGAGATAACCTCATTCCAGGCTTAAATACATCCATATTTTATTAATTTATCTGCATACCAAAAATTTTTAAGGGAAAATGAAAATATCTATTATAGGGCCTGAAAAAAATATGGTTTATGAATGCAGTGGAATGAACACTGAACAAGAACATCCTGTCAAGTTTGTGCATTGCCTTTAAGTAGCTGATGTTCTTGGGAAAAATCTGTATCATCTTTTATAAAATAAAAAGGCTGAGCTAGTTGTTCTACTGTCCTTTCCAACACCTATTCTAATATTTACTTTTCACAGATGCTGAGTGTACAATACATACATCTGTTGCTCTCTCTCCCCTTTCTTTTCCTTGGTTTGTGTGTGTGTGTGTGTGTGTGAATCTCATATGCCTGTGGACCTTTCAAGATTAAATGAGAATTTCAGTTTCTAGATGGTTCCCTCTAATGGCTTTTGAGGAACATACATCTGGAAATTAGGACTTAGTATTGGGGAGGAAGTGAACCATATGATAGCCTAACCACCATGTGGAGACAGTCATTTGCCATAACCACTCAATACAGCATCCATGAGCTATTGGATTAAATATTAAATGATTGGCCTATGTCTAAATATGGACCTTTTTTAAGGAATAGAATTATGATCTTTTAAAAATAATCCCTGCTCTTGAAGCATTTATTATGATGTCATAAATACCCATAACCCATTAGCAAACATGTTTAAATAAAAAAATTTTTAGGCTTCAAAAGATATTGTCAAAGTTTATGCTCTTGAACATTACTCTTCCAGGTTCTTTTTTTATAACTTCCTCTCATTATCAATCCAGGTTGGCGTAACAGGAGAACCACAGCTAACTGCTTAAGGCTTACAACTCTTCAGGCAAATTTTTTCCCAAGGTGTTTTCCAAAATAACCCAACTTACCCACCCACAATTTATTCCTAGTGAAGTGTCAGTCAAACTAAAATAGATATGGGGCTGATTTCTGAGTACTATGCCTGGCTGAACAACGTAAGTGGACAGGTATTGATTACCTGTCTAAGCTGATTGACACTAATTTTAATAAGCTGGGACCTTTATCCCTTCCTTCACTCAGTTGTTCACGAGTTCAAGACTTCATTCCTCCATTAGAACTAATAGAATGATTTGCTGACTTTTTCCAGAGGCTTCAGGGTCAGAAAAACAAATTATTATGAAAGCCCAGAAGCTGAATTGTGATTTTATAAAGAAGCTTTTGGTCTTTTAATGTTTGATTTGCTGTTTGACTGCTTTTCAGATAATTAAAATGCTCTACTTCCAAGCCCCTAACGTGAACTAAAGGACCTCTGAGTATTTCACCTTAAGTAATGTGGATCATTGTTAATTATGAGATTGTATTTACTGATGCTGCGTAACAATAGCTGGCCATGAGCAAATTAGCTCAAAACAAGTCTAGAAGCAATACTGGAAGAATGCAGTTTGCACTCATGACACTGCCTTGATAAGAAAAAACATACATAACAAATGCATGTATTTTAAAGCCATACCATTTTCTTCTACACAATAATTTTTGAAAATGTCTTTGAGAGCTAAAAATAGGATGATAAATGGGAAATCCAAATACAGATAGTAGTTAAATCAGCCAGTTTAATGAATCTCCCTCTTCCCACTACTACCTCTTCTCTTTATATTAATCACAAGATCATGGACCAAAAAAAATGGAATGAGGGCTCCTATTGCACATGGTAGCATCAAAAATTAATATTAGTTAGTTTGATCTTGAGGGGATAAATCTCTATAATAAAAGAATAAATAATTAGAAAAATGCTGAGTTAGTTTCATCTTTCTCCCTTCTGGGAATCTAGCATTTAAATGAGATATTTACATTCCAAACTGTTCTCCTACAAAAGCAACTAATTTGATTGTATTTCTTGCTTACTTCTGAAAGGAGGCCATGATAGCTAATGTATCTCCCTGTATATGATAAGTAATGAAGATGTCTATTTTCATTTCATCCTTGCAAAGAAACGTGTCTTGCCAAGTGCTCACACCTGCAAAAATGTTTTCTGACTCTTCATTTTCTCCTCTAATTACTCCTTGATGGTGGGGTAAATTCTCCAGGCTGTAGTGGAAAGGGAATCATTGTCTTTTTGTAATCTCCCTGGGGAATTCATTCCACTTGTTTACTGATGTGTATGGCTGACTGAATAAAGTGATCCCTAATTAGAATATATGAAATAATCATTGGTCTATCTGGAGTCATAATTAATGCATTAGGAAAATTTACTGTCAAGAAGATAGGTATTAGCATAAATGAGCTTATTTTATCTGCCTTGAAACACAGAGGATACCTTTTAGATACAGTGTTTGCTAAAACAGAACAATAATAATATGGCAATTTACTAAAATCATTAGTGTGCATCATTGGAAATATAGATTATTGCATCTGAACTCCCTTCTAAATAATGTACCACAGTAAAAATGAGCTGGTTTGACACCTTAGTAAATGTGACTGAAAGCTTAAAGAAAGGAAAAATTCACTTGTTTTTCTGTAGAACTCCTTTAATAATTGATGTGATCTTTATTTAGCATTTTCCTGGGCTTGGAGAGAAAAAGAACCCTACTAAGAGAATTTTATCTTTGCTTGGAAAAGTAAACAAAATCTTTCCAATGCTTTAGGCATATATTTCTGAGTAGGAGATGGTAAAAGTTTGAAAGATCACACAGAAAGATCAAAGGCTCCAAGGAAAAAGCTGGCTGGCTCACAAGATGTCCTTGGCTTGGAGAATTCACCACAGTGCACAGTCTAGCCTTCACCCTTGCCAACTCAGAGACACTATTTTGTTAACATCTTGAAAACCTATCTGTCTTTTTGGATTGAATTCTCACAAATCAAGATGTAAAAAGCAAAGGCTATCTTATTGATTTACAGTGAGAAATATGACTGTCATAAAGCTGAGCATATTTGCATCAGGTTGACCAGTGCAATCTCACACTAAACAGATCTACATGGGAAGCCACATTACAACCTGTGTCTGTCTGCTGAGCAAGGAAGAGGGCCAGGTCAGCGGATGAGCTGCACTGCTCTGTGTTTAACAGCACCAGGTATAACCTCTGATGTCTTCATGAAACCATCTCCACAGTAGAGATCAGTTTGCCACAGGGGCTGGGATCTTGAGGCTTTGTATCAGAACACCCTTCACAGTGAATGGTAGAGGACAGGTACTGCCAAGGTTTACCTCTTCCGCTCTTCCTTTCTGCACTCCTGGCAGATGAGCTGCTTCCTGATGGACACTTTCCTCTCTATAGAGAAGTTAATCCCTTGGGTCAAGTCCTTTGAGGCTTTCCATCTTTTAAGATGTTTTTGCTTATCTTGGATCTCTGGCATTATACGTTAATTCTACATTTTAACTCTCAGAGGTCGTAATTTTTCACAGTTCCTTGTAGGAAAATCTTACTATTGACCTATGTTAACTATCCTCATGTGAAAATCTAAAAAGGAAAAAAAAAAAAAAGAAATGAAAATTCTTATGGAAGTCTCAGCTATGTAATTGTTTGAGCTGAAAAGTCTAAGATCCCTTTACCGGGAGGCCGTAGTCACACAGGTACAGGCATGCTCTGTTGAGGGATGTGACATTGACCTTCAAAGTGCCCCCTACTCAGCCATTTCTGCTCTTCTCCATGGCTCTTTAGTTTCTCTCCTTTATCCCCTTTCTCCACCCGCCCTTATCTCCACCCTAGCCCTTTTACATATACCAAATATGCCACATCACAAACCTCAGGAGAAAGGGCTGATTCGCTGAAACCCTGAGCCTTTAGCTTATCTAATTCTGCTATGTTTCACCTACTTGGCATCCTTGGTCTCCTGAAGTTACAATGTACATGTATTCATAATTTAATTAGGCCCATATGTGTCTAAGGCACTGTATAGAAAATTTGTACTATTATCTCATTGAGTTCTTCCCATTTGAGAGATAAGGAAACAGACTTAGAGAGTTTAGCAATTTTCCAAGGGACACACAACTAGCGACTCAGTGGAACTAGGATCTGAACCAAGATGGATTAACTCGAGCGCCTATGCATGGAACCACAGTCTTGTCTCCTGCTCATCACCTGTTCTCCCCTAGACTCCCTACCCAGTGCTTCTCTCTACTTCCTCTTCTCTGGCTGACTTCCACTCCTCTCCTTCCCATCCATTTCTGTGATGCCCCCCTGAAGCCGCTACAGTGCAAACACCCCTACTTTTCAAATCTTTTGATAGACAGTCTACTTTCCCTTTTGCTCTGACCAAAATCTGACTCCCTCTTTGCAAACCCAGTCCCCGTTACCCTCGTTTCAGGTGAAACTGCTCCTCCTCCCTCAGTCCACATACCTCCTACTATAGCATACTTTCCAGAACAATATTCCTCCTCTCTTTTGTAAAATCCTCTCTTCCTTTGAGGTGTATGCTGCCACATTCCATGAGTCTTCACCCTGCTTTTTGGCATCTTCTATTGATATACTTTGCTGCCTAATGTATTCATCTACCTCCTCAAGTATTTCCATACTCTTGGGGCCTTTAAAACTCTACTTGAATAACTTATTCAACATTCAGCTCAGTTTCTTCTCCAACTCACTTGGAGACCATTATCCTATTTCAACCATATAAATTCTAAACTTCGCCATTTCTCGCCTACAAAATCTTAAGATTCTTCAAAGTTTAACTACAACCTCCTGTCCTTCTAGGACTCCTAAGAAAAACTGACTTATTCTTCCACTGTATAGAGTCCTCCCTTCCCCTCATTCCTCTAATGGGTAAACATTCCATCCTTTCTCAGCTTGCCAGCTCCCACCTGGTCAGACTACCCTCCCTACCTGGATTGGATGTCATAGTTAAACATCTGAATCACCGAAGATATTAATTTCCACACTCTTTTATGTTTATACTGCATCTTTCCAGTAAATAGCAACACTAAATCACGCTACATATGTACTTTCTGTTTCTGGAAATGTCAGAATATTACATTGGAATTATCACAACTATTCATCCTAGGGCAAGCTAAGATAAACAGGGTTCTTTATCTGCAGGTTATCTCAACACTTGTAATAAGATGATGTGCCTGTGAGAGAGAGATTGTTGAGGTTTTCAATTTTACTTGATAATGGAAACTTTCTTTGTAAAAAATCAGTTCATAAGACTGTTTTCCATAGAATACACATTGTTAAATTGAGTTGTAAGAAGTTTATTTTCTAGAGTGCATTATTAACCACCACTTTTGATCCAATTAACAAAGAGACAGTTTGGCCTAATGTTTAACCAATCAGTAGACTTAGTTAATAAAAATAAAGTGAATCATGCTATTCAAAGTAAGCGAGAGACTAGGTAAACAAATTGTGGTACATTCATACAATGGAATACAACTAAGCATTAAAAAGTAACAGACTTGGTAAAATACAAAATGGTATAGGTGAACCTTCAAAATATTATTCTGAGTAAAAGAAGCCAGACAAAAACTTTTTTAAGACATTTTTGTCTTAGTGATTGCTTCATGGCCTATCATACTCATCTTAACTTACCAGAATGTACTTTAGGTGAGACATAGAAATGTGTTCCCACAGCTCTGATCCCCTTCCCACCTTTTGTGATATGATGGTTATACACCTTTCTTTTATATCTTATAAACCCAACAATACAATGTTATGAATATTATGTTACATAAATGGGTGTCTTTTAAAGAAGAGAAAAGAGAAAGGAGAACATGTGCACATTTACAGTTTGCTATGTTTATCTTCTCATTTACTGTCTCATTCTGCTCCTCGTTCCGGTGGATTCTAGTTACCATCTGGTGCCATTCCCATGCTCCTTTGCTCCCACCTCCCCCTTTTGTCTTATTGTCAGACACAGTGCTTATATGTGTTACAGGCCCAGCAACACAATTACATATGTATAGTGTTACACAATTGCTTTTAAAATTAGTTAAAAGAAGAAAGAGAAGCAGCAGCAGTTGGACTGACTTCTAAAATTACCTACAGAATTGCCTTTACCAAGGCTCTTTGGATTCCAATTAACGTCTGAGGTCACTTACTTTCCGAAGAACTTCCTTTAGTGTTTCTCTAAGACTGGTAGCAAAAATGCCTGTTTTTTCTTTGTCTGGGAATGACTTTATAGTATCTTTATTTTTGAAGGATAGTTTTTGTGAATTTAAAATTCTTGTTTACAGAGTTGTTTGTTTCTGCCTCTTAGAACTTTAAATATGTCATCCCACTGCAGTCTGGCCTACCTTATTTCTGATAAAAAGTCAGAATTTTTTTCTGATTGTGGTTTCCCTGTATGTGATGTACCATTTTTCTATTGCTGCTTTCAAGATTTTTTTTTTTTTTTTTTTTTTTGTCTTTGACTTTCAACATTTTTACTGTGATGTGTCTGGGTGCTACCCTCTTTGAGTTTGTACCACATGAAGTTCATTGAGCTTCTTCAGTGTTGGTTAATATTTTTCTTCCAATTTAGGAAGTATTTGGACACTATTTCATGAAATAGTCTTTCTGCTCCCTTCCCCCCCTCACCTCTCTTTATGATATTTCCTTTATATGTATGTTGTTCTGATGAATGGTATGCTGTGTTTCTGAATCTGTGTTCATTTCCCTTCATTTTTTTCTCTATCCTTCAGATTTCATAATCTCTGTCAAACTTTCTTCAAGTGTATTGTATTATTGGGGCTTATGACTCAGTGTACGCTCTACCTCTGAAAGTGCTCCACGTGCGCGTGAGAAGAATGTGCATCCCAGTGTTGGACGGCTATGTGATTGTTGCACCATGTTAAATCTACTGCAGAGCTCCTCTCGTGATTTTTTAATTTCAATATTTTACTTTCCAGCAACAAATTTTTCACTTGGTTCTTATTTGTCTCTTCACTTGTCTACTCTACTTTTTGAGTCCTTGTCCTTGTCCCTTCCTTTACTCTCTGAAGCAGAGTTACCTTCAGTACTTTGAACACATCTACTGTAGCCTCCTTGAAGTCTTTGTGTTCTACAGCTGATTCTGGGCCCTTTCAAAACCATTTATGTTGCCTCTTTTCTCCCCCTTTGTATGAATAAGACTTTCTTGTCTCTTTGCATATTTTGAAAAGTTTTTTGGAAACTAAGCATGCTAGATAATATATTGTAGCAAATCTGGATACTAATCTTCCTTCAAAGCTTGTGATTGTTGTTGTTGACTTTGTGTGTGTGTGTGTGTGTTTGTGTGTGTGTTTGTGTGTGTGTGGACTTGGCTGAACTATTTTAGTGAATTCTTTTCCCCTGCTGTGTGAAACCTCTGATGTCACTCCTCAGAGGGCACGCCTGGGGTGACGGGTTTTAAGTGGACTCCCTTGACTATCTCTTCTTCTTACACTGGCTGCCTCTGTTGGCATCACACCCAGTTTTTAGCCTTCACTAATCGAGGCGGGTTTGCTGTGTTGTTTACAGCAATGTGGTAAGGCATAATTTGCTCTCAGTCTGACCTATTTAAACTCAGGATAACTATGCAGGGTAGTTTTTGAGGCCGGTCTTGGGCTTACTCTGTCTCCTGTAGGGTTCTTAGCTGTCTCTTTCTCCAGTTCTCTGATAGACTCCTAGTTAGTGTATGATTTAGCTTGTGGCTCTCATACAGCTACTAGCCTCTTCTTAACTGTTTATCAATAAAATCTCCATTTTTTTAACAACATCCTTTGGCTTAAATGTCTCTGATCTCTTAGAGGCAGTTGCCTGGCATTTATTTGGCCTCATAAATAGCAGTTGAGGTATACCAGCAGCCTCCCTTTCCTGACTAGAAACCACATCTCTTGACAGTGATCTGGGGTGAGAGAATCTAGTGTTCTTGGCTCAACCTGCCCAGAGTGGAGCTTCCATCATTCTGAGCTGCAGGAGTGGGAGCTGGGAGCTGGGAGTGGTCCAGTGACATAGTCTCTCACTGTTTTCACCCTGACTTAGTAGACTCGAAAAAATAATTTTTCATGTCCTTTATGTCTTTAGGACTATTTCTAGGGATTTTAATTTTTGAAAAACATTTCTCACCAGTTATTGTCATTTCATTGGTGAGATCCTTACACCACCATTCAGAAAGTAAACCCAGAAATATTAATATTTGTTGAGGAATTATGCTGCCAAGCACTGAGATAAGATCTTTTGACATATTATATCTTTTTATACATAGAATAATCTTGAGGAGTAGCTGGTAACATTATCCCCATTGTACACAGGGGAAGGCTAAGCCCACAGATGTTAAGTCATTTGCCTGAGGTCCTTCAGGTGTTGAACCTCTGACTTGAACCCAGACTGATCCATTCTAATAATACCCATGCTTTTCGCCACATCATCATGGCTGTGTCCCATGCTCCACTACTCTGCATGAAGAATTGATTCTGAAGAGTGAGAAAAGAAGACATAACTGCTGGACATATTTAGTGCCAGGGTTTTTCCATGAATGAACTGATCACAATTGACGTCTGTAGAACTTGCCCGTGTAGCAAGAATTTAACTTGGCTGCTGGGAAAGCCAAGCCAGCTGCTGGGAAATTGTGCCCTTGTTTAGAGAATCAGGTCCCTTTTCTATTCCTGCCAGCAGTCTTTGGGATTTCTGTATTCTGATTTGATTCTACATTCAATGTATAATTGCAGTACAAGATTGAAAATGCTGTTTACAATGTAAAATAAAGTAGTTTATACTCCTGCATAATTGAAATGGCTTGCTTGAAACAGCTCACCGCACCCAAATATGCCTACTTAGCTAAGCAGGAGAACTTCCAAAGCCATTCTTTACAAAACGTTACAGAAACTAGGTGAACTATACCCTGTTGCTGGCTGAGTTTTTCTAAACTAGTGTATTTGTGTTAAAGTTTTCCAGTTTAAGGTGGTTGGTCAGTCCTTCCTGTTCATTAGCATAGTATTGTAGGGAGATGTACCTATAATGTTATTAATGAAAACCATTTTTGATTTTATTGATTGAAGACAATTGTAAAAATACATCAAACTTAAAGAATTTTCCAAATGCAAATTTTTATTTTCATTCCTCAAGTTGATATTGCTAATATAATGCTTATGATCTTTGCTGGGATGAATTCTCCAAATTTTTTCAAGACACAGTTTGTAGAAACAAATGATGTGAACATTCTGTAGTCTTCTCTAGTCTTCTCTCTCTTCAAGATTAATTTCTATGAAATTTCACCTGCAATCAAAAAATGTTTCTTGGTCACCTCAGATTTACAGAACACGAGGCTAAGCACTGGGGAAAATACTGAAGGATTAAAAAGCAGGGTTGCTGCCTGCCAGACTATATGACATACATGAAAAAAGTAGAAAATGTTCAATTTCTAGCACAAATACTTACTAGTGATAGGACTTTCATTAAGTTATTTAGCTTTTATGGGCCTCAGTTTCTTCATTGATAAAATGAGCCTTATTAAAATCTATTTTGAAAATTTTTATGAAGTTGAAAGCAGATGATTTATGTAAAAGCTAGCACCATATCTGACACAGAGGAGAGTTTATGTTTGCTAGTGATGACGGTGATAGTGATTATATATATGTGTGTGTGTGTGTGTGTGTGTACATAGAATAATCTTGAGATGTAGCTGGTAACATTATCCCCATTGTACACAGGGGAAGGCTAAGCCCACAGATGTTAAGTCATTTGCCTGAGGTCCTTCAGGTCTTGAACCTCTGACTTGAACACACACACACACACACACACACACACACACACACACACACACATTAATCATCTTCATGTATATATTTTTACATACAAAAAATTCTATACATGTTCGATGTCAGATTAAGAACTTCTTTAATTTATAGCTAATTTTAGGTTCTAATTTTAGGTTCTGAGTACTTAAACATACTTATGCATAAAAATATTGATGACAAGCTTAAATATTTCTAACTTACCAGATAACCAAACTATTCGTGACTGAAAAGTCTAGTGAGTATAAATCAGTGCATCCAACTTTAACTTACCAGGTTGACCAGGAGCTGATCTGATTGCATAACTGAAAGCCTGAGGAATGACTATGCAGGAGGATGGGACAGGTCTTTTGATATTTGGCAAGATGGAAAAATCATAAGAAGAGATAATGAA
Source organism: Camelus ferus (assembly GCF_009834535.1). Lineage (NCBI taxonomy): Eukaryota > Metazoa > Chordata > Mammalia > Artiodactyla > Camelidae > Camelus > Camelus ferus. The sequence goes on from NC_045705.1 coordinate 43,082,917, forward strand.
TGACACTAGAGTAGAGATTTGGTTTCAGAGGGCCTCAGACTTGAATGTGGACTCGGATTATTTCTAGCCATCTGACTTAGACAAATAATGAAACCTCTTTCTTCTTAGTTTCCTCATCTTGCAGAGAGGCTTAATGTTTATAAAAATGTTTGCACAGAACCTGGAAGAAAATAATGGCTCAAAAATGTAAATTATTGTTTTTAGCTATTTAAAAAAATACTGATTGAATTGAAATTTGGTTTGCATTTCTGATCATGAAGCATCAGTCAAAAGACATTCCTGGTTCTAATATATTCAGGAGCTCAGGTCAGTGAGCACGAAAAATTAGATTAGTTGCTAAAGAGGATGACTTCCTGACACATCCAGTGAATTGGCACCATGACAGATGCCTGGGCCACAGAAACTTCTTGATTGAAGACAACTGTGAAAATATGAGATACTAATTTTGTCTTGTTTTAAGCCACTATGTTGGTGGTAATTTTTATTCAGCAATAGAAAATCAATGCAAAGCTCAAGACAAAGAAATGCAGATGTGCTATCTTGAGCTTCGTGTTTAAAGACCTGAGTAGGTGCAAATGTACCATAGCTGAACATTTATATGCACATTGTACATTTCCAATTAGAACATGATGCAGCTCTTATACAGCTAATAAACCAACGCCTCCAAAATGGACATGTTAAATGGGCTTGAACTTTGCCTTTCAAGGAGCTAACAAATTAGTGGGTGGGATGGACATGTTTGTAAATTTAGAAAAAATACAAGTGAACAATAAAGGTTGGATGAAAAAGATGCTAAGTGTGTGGTGAGAAAGGAGGGTTCTACACTGACTCCACAGTATAGAAAAGAGACGTTTAAATCTGACTCTAGAAACATTGTGATTATGAGAAGTTCCTCTTTTGGGCTTTATCTTGATTTCAGCAGAAACCACGTCTATCACATTTCAGTGTGTGAACAACAAAGCAAGTCTCTGTTCCATTTTTTTGGATTTTATCCAGTAAATTTATTATTGGTCTAAAATGTCAAGAGTAATAGATTGCTTCATCAATCCTTTGGGCTTACATGAAGAGCCCAAATGCAACAGAATCTGATGTCATAGGAACAAATTATGTAAATAATCCTGAAAAAGCAGTGCCCATAGAAAATAATACAAACAGTCGTATGCAGAGGGTGCTGCTCTGATTTCTGAAATTCCTTTTTTATTCTCATCATTTTCAGTAGAATCTAATTATGATGCCCATGAATGATAGACATTCTCAGAAGAAGGGTGGAAAATGGCAATAAAAAGCCTACGCTGCACTAATGGATGCAATTCATGTTTAAACCCCAACCCCCACCACCATCATTAATTTCCAAATCCCAGAGTTGCAGTATTTATGATTATTATTCAATAATTTGCTGCCACTTTCCCATGCCTTTACTTAAGGTTTGCTCCTCCTGACTTCACTTACCAGGGTGAAGGCTAACAGTCCTGCAGGAGTGGGTGCATCTCATGGGAACACGTTGCCAATCCTATAGGTCTCCACTTTACATAAAGAGCTGAGATTTTCATGCAAATAAAAAAGTAACAATTTATTTAGAAATTCTCATCTCTAAATAGATCATTATTTGGAAGAGGCAGCAACCTTTTTTTTTAACTGTGAATAGAAGGTCAAGAAGTCCATTCACTCATTCATTCATTCAACTGTCCATACATTTATACATATAACATCTGCTGAGGACCAATTCTGCTAAGCATTGAGTATATAAATATGGCTAAGATATGTTTCCTGTCATAAGGAGTTCTCAATTAAGGGGAGAAAATTATGCACCCAAATCACTTAGGACCAAAATGACAGAAGCTGACAGGGATTTGAACGCAAAGGAGACATACAACCTGATTCAGGCTGGGAATGGAAAGGAGGGCTGTTTTGTGTATAAAGTACTCAGTGGAGACTGTGCTGCCTGCCATGGCAATACAAGACCATGAGAATGGGTTTCAGGGGAATTGAGGACACAGTTATTTTGCAGGCATGGAAGTTTGATGTGCTTTCTGTGTGAAACAGTGACTAGAAAGCACTGGGCAGATGACTGGCTTCCATGACTGACGGTCAGATAAGCAAGGGCTGTGGACTCTTCTTCATCAGCCACACAACATTTAGAGTGGGGGAAACTCGCCCCAAAGGAGGAGAAGATGCTCAGCCTGGTCTTGGACACAGGTTGTCCTCTCCAGAGGCTGCTACCTGACTCAACGCTGGATAAATAGGAGACGAGTGACTAGAATAGAAAGCAGTTTGAGTTGGGTTGTTTGAATAAAATAATAACAGGAAATATCTGAGTTTAAATACAAAGAGAGTTAAGTCTGTCATGCAGCAGAAGATGAATGGGGAGAGGGGCTACTTCATAGAAATTATAAGGCACTCAGGTCTCTCCAAGTAAACATGTAATCTAAGCTAAAAACAGTATTCTATTTAGGGAACTATAGCTTTAAATGTAACTTCCCTTTTTTTAACCATAAGCCCTTTGTATATTAAAAAAAATAATCGAGAGCAACAACTTCCCACTCCACAGTACGTAGTCTCTTGAACACCCTAGGGTAGCACAGGGCTAAGAGGCCCCTTGGTAGGGCCAGAGAGATTGGGATGGCTAAAGCAGCCCCCGCCCCAATCCCAGACAGTTACACATCTACCTGTGAACTACCAACGTTGCCCTACTGATCCGTTGTAGGAAAAAAAGGAAATACAAAATGAAATTAATAACCACTAGGGATCTCTAGTTCAGAAAGAAGAGACATTATAACATGAATTGTAAGAAAACTTTTTAGTGGCCAGACTCGACTCAGTCAAATCCAGTTGCCCCCGCAGGCTAGTTCAGACGAGGTCTCTGTCTTGGTTACGTTTCCTAGACGAGTCTGAGATGGGCATTCTGTTGCAAATGATTCATGCAACCTGATGCTTTCAGGAGAGACCTTTAAGGAAGCCAAGGTGAACGAAGAAGATGAGGAAAATGTGGATTGAACTGAAATTTAGCTTCAGTTGGCCCCCATCAGAGAAACCTGGAGCATGAACAGTGCTGCAGAAGTAGGTCCCACACTGAGGTGAAGGGGTTGAGCTTTTTTACCCTCGTATCAATCACTCATTGATGAAGTGCCACTCCCATGGGACTGCCTAGCCTCTGGGCGATTTCCGTGTGAGGCAGTTCTATTGGCCTGGAGCACAGCGGTGAGCCGCTATCAGCTGGCGGCTGGGTGCCCTGAAGCAGGAAAGGAGACCTAGGTGGCCATCAGCAGTACCTACTGTTACAAATAAGTAACAGGTTTTCTCTGATTATGACTTTGAGTGCCTCAGAGTTCTGGTACTACTCTGCTTCCATCTTATTGGCCTTTAGAAAGTGTAACCTTAGCGAGCATGAGATAGCATCAAATTTAAAAGTCTTGGTCACTTGGAGACTCCTTTACTTGGGTTGTTTAGTGAAGCTGTGAGAGCTGCCCACCATATTAGCAGCATCATTTGCAGAAAGCAAAAGGCAATGGGGGTCACACAGGAGAGTAAAATCCTTCCAGCTACATCGGGATGGATGACTAGGATGTGCTGAGCTTCTGACAGAACTGCTTGAATCTTAAATGTTAGAGAAACTGGGATTTCAATGATGGTATAATTTACAGGGAAATTTTGAGCCAATCTGCCATCATGAACTAGAAAATCTGGGTTACTAGTGTTTAAAAAAATAGTGAAGGAAGCTTATCAAATTATTCTGCAAAGATTTCAAACATTTTAGAGATTTATTTATTACAAACTGATGTGCTAGATCATGCCTCTTTATACTCTAGTCACTAAAGCTGGACCCTTCACTAATCACCTTTTCAGTGGAATAGCTTATATAACTTAAAGCAAAAAATTCCTTTAAAATCATTCTGATTTCTTTTGGTATCTTTGCTACTGAAGACAATTTTTAACTTAGTATTTAATGTATCCTACCCTACGATGCATAAAGAAATTCTTCGATTTTAATGCTACCACTGTGTTTACAGACAGCCAAACAGAGGAACTTATTACTGTAAGACACAAAGAAATATATTACCCTTTTGTCTTGGTTCCCAGGAAGCTCAAAGGTAAATTTTTAGTAAAACTCAAGTCAGCCTATGTTTTTGAAACACCTAGAATCCTGATCTCATCACTGCATAATTCTTTTTAATAATCCCAGTGAATATCTGCATTTTATTATTAATCACCTCAAATCTTCTGATGTAGACAGAATATAAAAATTGTATGTATACATATATATTTCCTAAATACATATATATTTACATATAAGTTGTACAGTTTTTATATCTACATTATATAAATATGCTCATTTATATATATTTGTTTATATAAAACTTTTATATTCATATATTATATATTTTATATTTATATTTGTTGATACAAAACATGTATTTGTATGTATAATTATATATAAAGTTATAAATATACTTATATATGTGTTAAACTACACAAATATTTGTGTGTTTATATATACATTTTTATATATATATATGTATTCTCTAAAATAGATCATTCAGATTAACAAAATTTGGCTTAAATATAAAAGAATGCTTAAATTCTCATCCTAAAACCATTTTTGCAGGAATTGGAAGTATTCATCAATTAAGTTTTCACTTAACACCTCAAAAATTTTAATATACTCATGTTTTTATTAATCAGTAAAGCAAAGGCAAATGATGCCGGATTTCGTACCAGGTGGACACACAAACTGATGGATAGGTGGATGGAACGATTGACTGCCTGTTTTCTTCATTTAGTAATTAATTTACAAATGCTGAATATCCATTGCTAGACACAAGGTATTAAAAATGCATAGGCCTCTGCCTTGCCTTTGAACTCCTAATATAGTGGGAAAGACAGACATAGAAAGAAATAAAATGCAATTAACTGTGTTAAATGCAAAATGGACAATGTGCAACGAGCGCACAGAGGAGGGAATATTTATAGATACCAATTAATCCCCCATTAGCTCAAATAATAATAGTTATGAATTGATGCACTTCTACTATGAATCAGGGTAAATGCTTTACTTAAGTTAATCTCACATAATCTGTACAACAATTTTATGAAATGAGCTACTGAGAGAAAGTACATTTAACGAAAGTAATTTGCGTAAAGTCAACTGCTTGTATTTGCTGGCACCAGCCTTCACTATACAAACAACTTTGTCCCCCGCAATTACGGGAGTCTCCCTGAAAGAAGATCTTTGATCCAGGTTTTTAAATATAAATAGAAACTTCCCCAAATATGAAGTTGAATTCAAATGTAGATGATAAAAATATACTGTGCGCTTTGATCTTAAGTTTGTTTTGGTAATTCATAGTTTTCTAAGAAACAGCTAATGTATCACAGTCATAATTTTTTGCATTAAGTTGTACACATTATTCTTTGAGAGACGGAAAAAAATGTTAACCACATATGAAATACATTCCTAATTTTGTTACCTTATACATTTACTCATTACATTTTGATTAATTTTGCCAATTCCATGAATATTTTTCCAAAGAACTAAATAACATTTGATTGTATCATCTTCCACAGAATTTCTTTGTTTTCTGTTTTGTGAAATATTACTTTAGCATTTATTATTTCCTTCCTTCTTTGAATTGAATGTGCTGTTCTTTTTTAGTTTTACAGCAGCTTAGCAACTTTCTTGTTTTTTAAATGTAAATTTAGTGTAATATATTTTTCTTATAAATATGGTTTTGCTTCCCTCCCAAAGTTTTTGTATATTATTCATTCATTATTTTATCTAATTTTAATAATTTATATTGTTTTGATAATTATGAATTACTTACAAGTGATGTGGCTTTTTCATTTTTATTTGCAAACATAATGACATTTTTCTGACCCTTTTTTAAAATTAATTTTACCTAAATAGCATTTTTGTCATGGCCACCTCATTAATATATTGATTTTTTTTGCTATTTCTTGAGGCTTCTTTTTAGACTCACCATTAGGCTCTAATGTGTGACAAATTTTACAAGTGTTCCATGTGTACTTGAACAATATTTGTATAGATGATAATGTCCATGAAGGCAGGGATTTTTTTGTTTTTAATCGAAGTATAGTCAGTTACAATGTGTCAATTTCTGTTTGTTTTTTTTTTAAGGGCAGAGATTTTTATTTGTTTTGTTCTCAGCAACAATAACAGTTCCTCACTTACAAAAGGCTCTTGAAATATACATAAGTCTAATAATAAGTTTTCTACCAGCTGTATATATAAATTCAGCATGTTATATTTAAATAATGTAAGGTTCATCAAAATTTTTTTCTCCTGTTCAGAAAATGTAAGTTCCCAAGGCTTTACTTACAATCTCCCATCTTTTATTTTGCTGTTGCCTAGTATTTCGGCTCAATTTTGTTTTTCCTTATATTTTTACTTACATGTACATTTAATTTTTGCTCCTATATTGAAGCCCAAGGCCTCAATTTTTATTTCATGCTTATTTGTTTCTCATCTCCAAATTATACACAAATGTATACCAGTGTATAACTGCAGGGTGAGGTTTATTTTGTTTTCAGTGTATAGTTAGTAGATTTATTTCATGAATATATATTAATAAATTAAGTTTATAAGGTGAATTTCATAGACTTTTATTTTTACCCATTTTAAACCACCTTTTATTATTCTTCAGGTAATACATGTAGAGGTTTTAGAAAGTTAAGTAATACACAGAAGTTTATAACAAATATAGTCGTTCCCATCACTGTCTGACTCCTGCCTTTGGGAATGCTCCTCCCAACTATTTATTTGGACTTCTTCACTTACTACTTTTTAAATGGTGAACACACCTACTCATCTCTTGAATTATCAACTGCATTGATTGGCACAGTATTATAATATGAAAGATAAAAGTAGTTTTACTTTTCTTCTATCTTTTACTCCTCTTCCTCATCCATTCACTATAGCTGCATCGTTAAGTGTCAATTACATCAGTTTTCAGTGTGTTTATCATTATAACTAAATTTTTTTACTGATGAACCAATTTCCCTTTATGGAGCATCCTTTGATTTATTCCTGGAGTTAATACTTTTTAATGTTCTTTTACCTCTTGTCAAATACCTTTACATTGTTCAATAACTCTGTAAAAAACTTTCAATCAACATTTTGTGGAATCAAATCTGTCAGATAAGATAGTCACTCAACCAGGAATAAACTCTTCAGCTACTCCATTTTCCTGTTAGAAAGATGATTTTTTCTACCCTCACATCTGAAGAATATTTTGACTGGGTTTTTGGATTCCAGGCTGAAAAACATTTTCTGTCCAAACTTTAAATATGTGGCTTTTTTTAAATGACAAATTTTTATTTGGGAGACAAAAAAATCTGATGTTAGTAGAACAACAGATATTTTATTTGTTTATTTGGGTTTTTTTAAACATGTGGCTTTATTGTCTTTAGATTTGCATTATTGCTACCAAGAATTCAAAGATAATACTTATTCCTTTGGTGTCATGTGAGTCTATAAAATAGTCTCCTGATGACACAAATCTGTATCCTCTTTTCTTCTCAGTCATCTCATGTGAGCTGGATCTTGAGATGGAGCTATAGAAAAGTTTGAGCTAGTTACGGAGAGAAATAAATTCTGGAAGATTCTGGAATTGACAAAGTGAAAATAAGGTCTGAAGTGACAAATACGTCTGAATCAACAGGTGTCGAAAAATATATTATCTTTATTACTAATTTCATTGAAATACAAGATTGTGGCTTAGATGTGTGTGCAGCAACAGTTTGCTTCCTAACACTAGACCTAATAATTAAGCATATTTACTTGTCCACTCACAGGCAATGCTGGAAAACAGTGTACACAGACACAACTCTACTCTGTAACTTAGAACATGGAGGAGCAGATCAAAAGACAGGGTTCCTGGTGGCAACTAGCTCCCAAACAAAAAGGAAGAGGAAGGGGTGATGCCTTGCATACCTAGGTACTAATCCAAGGGATGAGTAAATAAGGAGGCAGAGAAAAGCCCAAATGTTACATCAACTGTTGTCCTTCCATATGTGAATTAGTTTCCTTGGGCTGCTGCAATAAATGATCACAAACTTCATGGCTTAAAACAACAGAATGCATTTCTCTCACAATTCCAGAGGCCAGGACTGTGAAATCAAGGTTTCAGCAGGGCTGCCTTCCCTGTGAAGGCTCTATTGGGAGAAAATTTCATTCCCTTTGAAAAAGGAATGAGAACTTCTTGTAGAGGGACCGATGTTTGTGAAGATGTTTTGATAAACCTGCTTCCATGTAGAAGCTGAGCCCCTGGGGTCTGGATGTAGATCGGTTGGTACCTTCATTGAAAGAAGTCAGAAGGCTCTCTGTTTGAGACTGGTCGGAGGGATTTCTCTTGTCCCTAAGAGAGAAAAACAAGGAAGAAGGGAGAGTTTGAATCTGCATGAAGAAATGATGAGAAGGAAAAAAATGTCATAGAAGTGATGATAGAGTGAGTTGCTGAAAAAAGACTTCGAGGGAGAAATGACCGAGAAGGTTTTGAAGTGGTTTCCTGCGGGGTACCTGCTTTGAAACTCCTACCCTGTATCCCTAAAGGACTCTTAGTAAAGTCTACACTGATACAAATGTTTTAGAGGATAGAGAAGTTGTTCTGCAAAATAGAAGAAGGTGGGAAGCTATGGTTTCAGAGTGGCACCGAGCAAAATCAGACTATTCACTCAGAAAAAGGAGCCAGAGAGCAGCAAAATGTCGGTACTGGGGCACCAGTAGCAGCAAGGCAGAATGTAAATCACGGATGTATCCTTGTAAAAGGTCAAACTAGACATTTTATTTAAGTGTTTAAGTCATCTGTCTGTCAATAAAACTTACACTTAACAAAAGCAACATGAAGGTTGCCTATCACAATTTGGGGCAGAATGAAAAGAATTTGTTATAGACCTTCTTCTTCTTAAAATTTAGTACAGGGATAAAGTAACAGTTGTTTAAGCCATGCTAGAGTCCAGAGCTTAGGGTTCTAGTAAGATTCTTACCAGTAACCTCAACTCTCTTATATCTGTGCAATTCCCACCCCAGCCCCATGAACCTAACCATCCACTTTGTGTGTGTTGGAACTAAAATAGCTAAGTGATGCTGGAGAATGCTACTTCCCGTTACACCTTGTTACCACTACATTTTTATGAGAGACAGCAGCAAATACACCTTCCATACTCTCAGGTAATGCCACTACATTTTGCTGGTCAGCCTAGATTTTTCTTACTGCAGCGACTTTTTCACATTCTCGCTTCTCAAGTCTCCAGCCTTTGCAACTTGTCACTCATCCTCAGCAGATGTCCTTACCTACTCCACGAGGAAAATCAGTCATCAGATAAGACCTCCTTCCATTTCTTGCTATTACAACCTTTAATTTAACTAGCTCCAAACCCATCATTTCCTTAGTTTTTCATATTAAAATAGGTCTATCTTCTTCCTCCTCCTTTCCACTCTTCTTAGGAGGCTGTCTTCTCTCCGATTTTCTGGATTTTTGCAGTATTAATTTTCCCCTAATTTTAGCTTATCCCTCTTAATGTGTTTCTTCCTGTTGATATTTTTAAATCCTCAAGTCAATTCTATCAAAACTAAACTAAATCAAACTTGCCTAACTTCATTTTTTTTCTCCCATTTTACCTCTCTGCCTCTTAAGAGACAAATATCTGAAAAGTTATCTATGCTTGGTAATGCCAAACTTCTCACCCACATCATACATCTCAACCCACTTAAAATGGTACCTACTTCTACTACCAACCCCCAGGTAGGCTGTCTCCTAACCTTCTGAAGAGCTGGAATTCATCAGATTCCTCTCCACCTGTGCCCCCATTGCACCATATAACATCTCTTCACTGTTTGTATCCCAGGTTCACATTATACATGTATTTGTTTGATTTTTCTGTTAAGAATTGTCTCCCCACCCTAAACCCAAGCTTCATGGGGATTAGAATTATGATCGTATTTGCTCAACATTGTGTCATCAATGCCTAGGACGGTGCCTAACATATAGAAAGGTCTTAAAAATTGCTCTTGTTGAGAAAGTATGACTAGCTTAGGATGAACATGCACTCTTTTTCATGCTATAGTTAAGAGCCATGATATAGTTTATTCCTTGTCCATCAACAATGTTGTTTGAGTGTCCAGTGTGAACTGAAAAGAATTGGCCTACATGTATACAAACGTAGGTTTTGAGGGGAGGATCACAACCTTACCTTCATGCTTTTTAAATATTTCAATGATATTGAAATCTTGCTTTTATTCAGAACAAATCACTTATTTATTTATTCTTTCATTCATTCCTTTGTTTGAATAGTATTTATTTAGCACTTAATAACTGCAAAAGACTTTGCCAACCACTGAAATAATTTTACCTATGTTTTCCAGATAGAGTATCTCTGATTTTTTGCTTTTACAAGGAGATTCCAGCAGCACCCTTACTACAGTTTTCATAGTGCCTATCTTAAAACAGTACATTAAGCGTTCACTCCTGCTTGACGCACAGCGGCCCAGATAAACGTTGGGAATGGCAATCATGTAATTATCTTTGATTAGTGACTGCGCTTACCAACCCCCTTTCCTTTATTTTACACAACAGCGACAAAAAGAGAGGAAGTAGATGCTGATTATAAAGCACTAATGTGGAGCATCCATGCATTGCTATAATTCCACTCATGAATATGCATAGGTTTTGCATCAGTTGTTATTCTCAACAGCATAGAAGGTACCTCAACCAATGCTACACTCATTTAGGATTAGAAAACAGACGGGGATATTGGAAAGCAATTCTGGGGAAATTATTGGGCAGAAGCCAAGCACTCTTGCTTGTGTTCCACGTGGAAGTGGTCCCTAGGCCTTTCATTAAATAAAATGCAGCTGCTAGTGTAAGAGCCCAAACAGAGGAGCTATAGCAATCTTGATAGCAGCTCAGAGTGGTGCTGATGTTGGGGATATGAAGCCACAATATCAGAAGCAACACAGCACAGGGGAAAGGCTCCAGCTTCAGGCAGCCCTGGATGCAAATTCTGCTCCTGCTTCTTTCTAGCTAGGTTATCTTAGGTAGTTAATTATCCTCTTGGAGCTGTAATATCCCCAGTTGCAAAACCGTAATAATAATAATGTCACCTTTCAGGATGTTTTTCTAAATTGAAAAACATATATGTGTATATATATATATACACACACACACACACACACATGCACATATATATACACACATACTTTTAAGATTCTAGTACATAGACATTCAAATAATCTTTATGGAATAAAATCTAAATCAAACATATTGATGGTATTTCCTTTCAGTCCATCTTATGAATTACCAAAAATATATATTACTTAAAATTTTTACTTGGTTGAAACTATTTTGTTCTTTCTCAGTCAACTGGCAAATCTTTTACTTATTGTCTGAATGTTACAATCATTTTCGGTCCCTGCCCCCTCCATAGGAACCAAAATGTTCTCTCATTTGCTGTGTCCTACATGCAGTAGATTTCTTCACGTACATGTTGAGCTCACATCTCCCTTCCTGAGAATGTTTCTACCATGCAGTTAGCTAGCTGAAATGCGAGCTCATCCTTTGTCCCACTTACTCTGTCCCCATGCCTACAACAGCTGATTGGACCAGTAGAAAATACTTGACACAAAATTGCATATAGAATATAGGACACTTGGTTAAATTTGAATTTCAGATAAACAATGTATAATTTTTTAGTATAAGTATGTCCCAAATGTTACCTGGCACACTTTTATTTGTTCAATCTGGCAAGCCTAACCTAACACAAAATGGGCCGTATTTTCTCCCTTAGGGGTTCAGATCAAGATGTAAAAGTCTAGTTAGTCCACAATGCCTGTTGGGGCTGGTAGATCCCACAGATCCACTTTGACACAATTAGAAATAAAGAAAGCCGATAAACAGATATTAAAGGAAGAATGGCATAGGTTTCGGCAGTGCAGGGACCTCAGGGGGATGGAAAGAGTTACCCCAGCTTGTAACTTTCTATTTCCATGATTCACTTCATTCTGAATCCAGACTGTGTGCTTTCTAATACTGCATTCCATGAAATGCCCCTGTCTCCAATAAATTTCCATTTTTGCTTAAGCAATTTTGAATGAAGTTTTATCTCTGGCAAGCAATATTCCTGCTGTGAAAAAAATCAGTTTTCATTCACCAGCTACACCCTAACCCACCACTTCCAGTGTGGTTCAGAAGATCCAAATCAGAAACTGTTTATGAGTTGGAATGACAGATTGCCAACCTGCAAGCTGTTACATTTGCCTGTGTATAGCAAACAGACTGTGAAAATTGATTGCTGAGAATTAGTAAAATTTATGTATTCAAAAATAAGAATGTTTTGAAATATTTTAGAGCTTGAGAGAAAAGAAAAAAAAAAGATACTATTTGGGGAGAAGCTGAAATCTGGTTTTCTTTTGACAAGCGTTTTAACAACAGGACGTAATTTCTTCTGAGTTCTGTCATCTGATAAATGTATTTAAATATTAGTGAAAATCTCAGCAGATTTCAGCCAAACTAGCCTTTAGTTCCTTTAGCCGTTTAGTTTAGTTCAATTCCTAGCTCTTTCCCACGTCAGATCTTTGTAATTGCTCTTCTGCCTTCTGTTGAGTCTTTCCAAAGAATGATGGTCTCATCTGAAAACTCTTATGCTTAATAGTTTAAGAAGCAGTTAATGCCTCTGGCCTTCTGTTTCTTTTCCCTCCTTACATTGTGTTTCACTTTGCTCTGGTTGTTTCCCTAAACCAAGAAATTGAGATTACTATCGGCTATATCAATATCAAAAAGTATTTAAAGGATAGGAAATTCTAAAAATATTTAATGTAGTTTTATTTTGACTGCAAATAAAACCACTGGTTAAGTGCAGATAGGTGGAATGGTAGTAAAGGGTGATATAGAAAAACAAATTGGAGTAGCAATGATATTATCTTATATTTTATTCATTTATTTACTTTACATACATCTTTGATTATTCATTATTTGCCAGGCATCTACTTTTTAATTAAAAATTAGAAAGTTACATGTAAGAAATTATATTTGTGTTGAAATAACCGACAATCCACAAGTAAGCATGTGATTGAGAGTTGGCTAAGAAAGGAATGATGGAAAATTGAATGCTTTAGTGGCCGATACCAATGAAGAGAGGAAAGCAGGTAAAGGAGGGAAAGAAAAGCATCCTTCAAGCAGAGACAGTAAGTAGCACATTCAGACTCTTAGAGGCATGAGAGAACACAGAAGAGTCTGGAAACTGGAAATAGGCTGATACATTTAAACCAAAATACTCACCCCTTTATTCATTCAACAGCCTATCTTGGGCTGGAGTGGTAAACAGGTGGCCAGATCAAAAACGGCTTAGCAACCCTGATGTAAAGTTTGGAATCTGTCCTTATTAAGGGAAAATTTTAAGCAGGAGAGAGGCATAGACAGATTTGCATTCTAACAGCATCACTCAGGTAGAGATTTGGAGCGTTTTCAAGGAGCAAGAGGATTGTTGCAGGAATCTGATTATTTCCAGGATAACAGGCAAACCTGATGACAGCCTAACCTAAAACAATAATGAGAGTGAGCAGTCCTGTGTGTGCTGCAGGGTAGATTTTGAGTATTAAGGGAGTAGAAGAGACAGCTCTTAGTGACCTATTATGAGAGAGAAAGAGAGAGGGTGCAGTCTGCCAAGACTTCCAGAGTTCCAACCTGGATGACTGTGTATACGTCAGGGCTTTGCTCTCAGTCTCTGTCTCTCTCTCTTTCTGATTCTGTGTCTCTGTCTGTCTTTCTGTCTGTCTGTCTGTCTCTCTATCGGTCTCTCTCTCATGCACACACACAGACACACACATACACACACCAGAAAAATAAACTGGCTTGAGCAGAGGCAAAGAAAGTTGGGGGAAAAATGATAAATTCATTGTCAGATGTGCTAATTGCAGGTACTTTGGAATATCCATGTAGAAATGTCCCCCAAACGTATTTGAACATAAGTGGCTGGGGCCAAGGACAAAGGACTCAAGGTAGAGATAGAGGCTGGTCATCACTGGCTCATTCTGTCTGCCCACCACAGATCGTTTTAATGAGAAAACAATATATAAACTTGAGTTATGGCAGCAATGTTCTGAGAATTTAGAAAAGAGATAATAACTTTGGAGCATAAGTACATTTCAGAAAATGCATAATTATCTTACCAATTAAAAAGGGTAATGGGCTGGTTATTTACCATACCCTTCCTCTTTCCTTCCTCTCTTTGTCTCCTTTGTCTTTCTTATTACCTTTTTCCTTCTACAGACACCATTCATACAAGGCAATTCAAGTTATCCACTGTTCAGAACAAAAACTGACTTCAGTAATTTGGGAGATGGAATAGCCATACAGCATGTAAACCCCAAAGGCTTATGGGAGCATCATTGAACAGTCTTAGATTTGTCAGTGTGATCTCCTTTCCTCTGATTTCTCATGCTAAGAAAGCAGCATATATGTCATTTTAACAGAGAAGAGAGAAGAAGAGATATATCCACATTCTGGGCTTGATGAAAATGAGTCTTCCCTTTACCAGTATCTCTTGGGATAGACCCCACTCTGCTCACTTAAACTCTGAGGCTAGATCATGACAGCAGTCAAAGAAATCCCTGTGCCTGGCTGACATGATATATATAACCTTTTTAAGGTAAATGTTCAAAATATTTTAAAAGCTGCTAATTCTGGATGAGTAGATCATAGAACCTTGAACTCAATTTTCCTTCTTTTTTCCCTGTCCAGGGCCCCAAGCTATTGTAGAAAAGCCAGATCACATTCAAAAGTCTCTTTCAACTGAAAAAAAAAAGAGCACCTCTAGAGTGTCTGTTCTTCTCAAAATGTTTCTTTAGGCTGTCTCTGGGGCTTTGTGAAATCAAAGGTAACTTTTAGCTTGTGTGTGTGCAAATGGGACTTTGAAATTCATATGCTCTTTTCCAGTGGGTTGGTTTGGGGCAATTCATGGTTTTTCCACCCCTTGGGATAGTCCTAGCCCTGAAAAATTTCTATATCCTAGTGGAAAAGTTAAGGAAAGAAAAGGATAGTGACAAGGATCAACATTTTGTGCATGTCTTTATAGTTCAGGCATTCTTCTGCTTTTCCTTTTATGTATGTCATATCATGAAACCTTGATGCGCACACTACACACTGCCAGGCAGGTTCTACTGGCTCCAGTTTAAAGTAGAGGAAGCTGGGTGTTAGGGTTGAGTGACTCACCTGAGGTCACACATATTGTCAAGACAGAGTGAAAATTCAAATCCAGCAGTTAGTACCTATGAAATGTTCTGACTCCCCACGTTTCTTTGCTGAACAGCTGATGAAATGGTCTACCTAAGGAAAGTGTATCCTCCAGTAGATGTCTCTGTGAGAGCCGTAGCAAACACCCTTGAAAGAGTTACTGAAAACATGAAGAAAACATGCAAAACGAGAGGTGATTCAGATGTCTCCAGATGTTTCTCTTCAGTAGGTTAAGACAATGTTTTTGTGTAAGAAAAGATACTAACAATGTAGCAATGACCTGGTGGACAGTAAAAATTACAAACTGTTACTTATCATCCATGGATAACTTTGGTGTTAAAGAATTTAAGATGTTTTGGAATTAACTGTTTCAGTCTGGGAGCTTTGTCTTTCTCTAGATCCACCAGCTAAACTTTATTAATCCTGTGGGAAGCTAGCAACTTTCATGAACTTCTGTGAACTCATGGTGTGCTTAACAGTGGACTCTATGGGAGTTACAAAAGAGCTCATCGATCAGAGCAAAATTATATAAGTTTTAAGTTTTATTAAAGAGTAAATGGCAATGTGAGTAGGTTATATTTTAATAATGTGTATTTTAGTATCTGGGTTATTCCATCCACATGTGCTATTGTAACTCAAAATTTAAGATTTAAAATCATCTTTTAATCACAATGTTGATAAAATTTAAAATTGAAGCTTGGACTTTAAGACTTCAAATAACCTGCTCATTGAAGTCAACTTTGTCCTACTATATCCTCAAGTCCTAATTGAAAAAAAGTGATGAACTAGTGGAAAAACCATGTGGTGTGTGAATAAATGATTACAGTCCTATACATTATCCAATTAGACACAGGAATCCCATCACAAAGGTGTCAGTCTAACCTGTCCCTTGCAGTGCTCTGTAATGAAAACCTAAATGTATATGTGGCTGTATAATGTGTGCACCCACTCGTTACATAGAGCAGCTTATAAACTGGTCAGACTTTGTTTTAAAATATAATGGTTTACTTATTGAGAAGGTGATTTTTAAGTAACTGAATTAGGAATTTCAATTCTAGAAACCAAACCCTGTGCTGTATTGATATATGATATAGTAAAATCATGAAATGTCCCCAGAATGTTTTGATTCTAAGGGGCCTATCATTTATAAACAGGCAAAGAAATAACAAGGATGGCATCACACAGAAATTTCTCTGTATCCTTTCAGGGTGGTGGTATTAAGAATATTAGTAATATATTTCTCAGTTTCTAAACCTTTTGCTTGAGATAAAGGGTTTCATATAAAAGCCTATATCCTTTTTGATAGTTTCAAACACCTTGAACTCAAAAGAATATTTCAAATCTGTTCTATATTAACTGAATAGCATACATATATAAACAATGTTCACCAGTCACCAGATATTTTTGTCTTTCTATTGTCTTACTCAATCATTCAAGCTTGTCTGTGATTAGTGGAGTGGGGATGTCTGATGCTGGAATTTATTCTGACCAATGAGCACAGCTGCCTCAAGGGAGTTCAATCTCCCACAATGTAATAGAACAAAACCCAATATGCATAAAGCAAATGCAAGTCTCCAGGCTTTAGCTGAAGGAAGCAACTACCTGTGTACTAACGAAGCAGCAGAAACCACTTCTCATGTGGCTGCATAGGCTGCAGGTTCTGTCTAATCTCTAATGTAGCTTACTGGTCTGCCTATTTTAAAACCAAGATTGGAAATTTTCCTGTGTAAAGATAATACGTCAGGTAACATAATGGCTTGACTAATGTTTTGAACAATGCCAAGACATTGTTTAGTTAAAATAGATTATTTTCTGTTGAAAAACAAAAAAAGGAGCTTATTGATTTGTAGCATTTACCGGTTTGCGTGGTGTAAATACTCCAGCCGTGGCTAATTGCTAGCTATCAACATGACATCACCAAACATGGAGATGCTCCTTAGCACCTCATGATACAGCATGTCCTTGCAAATAATGAAAAGAGCATAGATAACAGTAAAATGCAGTGGAATAATTATGACGTGATGAGTTTTGAGTATTGATTAACTTTAGTTTATTGTAATTTATTTACATTATATAATCTAATTTTTAATAATGGTTGTGCTTAAGAACTGGCTTTCAAAATTCCTGAAGATTTGTTTGCTCCTAAGAACTGGCATGAGACAACTCTAGGACCCCAGGCAGATGCCTTCATTCTGTTTTTGGCTTCTCTGGGCTCATTTCCTCCCAGTCTCTTCCAGTCAGTGCTACGCATACTATTGGTCTGTCTGACTGGTTTGTCTCCTATCAGAATTGACCTGTGCAGTGTCCCACTCTGTCATTGCCTGGAGTGATAGCTGTGCTCACATATTGTCTGATAGATTATCCCAAAAGCATTTATAGCCTTAACACATGCACAAGAATAGTAATTTCTTCATTTAAATGAATGTTTGACTAATGGTAGAAATTTCAGGGGCCATAACCAAGCAGTGGGTAAACATTTTAGGCTGATGGAATTTCTCAGTAACCTGAAAAGTGCAAGGACCACCTAGTCATTGATGCATAATATAGGCCCTGAATCCAAATATCCTAATGCCTTTGTCATGTCAAGCCATCCACTTTAGGAAAAAAATATTTTTATTGAAGTATAGTTAGTTTACAATGTTGTGTCAGTTTCTGGTGTACAGCACAATGCTTCAGTCCTATAGGGACATACATATATTGGTTTTCATACTCTTTTTCACCGTAAGTTACTATAAGATATTGAATATTGTTCCCTGTGCTATACAGTATAAACTTGTTTATCTATTTTACGTATTTTAGTTAGTATCTGCAAATCTCGAATTCCCAATTTATCCCTTTCCCTCTTCCTCCCCCGCTGGTAACCATAAGTTTGTTTTCTACATCTGTGAGTCTGTTTCCATTTGTTTTTAGCATAAAGGCAGGCTTGGATTTATATGAAGCAAAACCCAACAATTCTGATGATCTTCCTGGGATTTCTTGAGTAAAGTGGTCTTTTATAGGTAGCTTATTGCTTTGATTGAACAGATATAATGTGGATGTCATCAAGAATTTAAGCAAATAAAAGGCCTGCAGCTGCATAACCTTAGATCTAGGCAGGAAGTTATCAGGTTATTGAGGTGAAGTGGGTTGAATGGGACAGTGCTTCCATCGTCCCAGGAGCATGAGGGTATCTTTCTTTAAAGCTTCCCGGAGAAGATGTTTAACAGCTGCTCACGTTCAAGTTCAGGGAGGAAACATTTGCAACAACAGGAATGCCTCCTATCACACTTCAGTCCCTTCTGCTGTACTTTATATGTCACATTCTTCACTCAGTGACAGAATTGAGACGCATGGGACTTTGCCGGCTGTGGTCATAAAGCCAGGCTATCCCTTGAAGACGTTAATTAAGTTGCTCACTGCCCTTCCCTTTTCTTGTTTGAACAAACTCAATCCCTTTAAGTCTTCCACTGGAATTGTATTTACATGTTTCCCTCTGTACAAACATTTTAATCTCTTAGCAGCTAATTACACGGTGGGGATTTGCCATCACCACCCGCCCACTCATATCCATTTATTTTTCACTTGATTTTTGGGATTCCATGAATGTCAACAGCCTTCTGCCACCAAGGAAACTGAGCCATCCCCTGAACTGATTCACAACTATGTCTCCTCTTTGCTGCCTTTGAGGCCTAACGAGGAGACTTGGATCCCTGGTGCTAGGATGCCTCTGTCAGGAAACCAGTGGCACAAAGAGATGACTGGCAATAAAGTCTGTAAGGGGATTATTCTCTTACAATAATTGTAGTGGTGGTAAAATCACCTGTGAAATGCTATACTGCTACTGTTATTACTAATAATGATGCTACTTAACAAGGCAAGCATTGAACTGAGCCTAGTCATTTATTAGCACCATATTTAATGAAATGAGTCTCATATTAGAGGTCAGGAGATTTGATTTAATCTTGGTTCTGTCTTGATTGATGAATTGAAGGATTTAATTTCATAAATATTATTAAGCACCTACATTATGTAGAGCGATACGTATGGCACTAAGAATAAAAAAGAAATGTCTTCTACCTTCAAAGTCCTCATGATGTAGTGGGTCAGATCAATTAATCTCATTTCCAAGGTTTGTAAAATGGGGATTTGACATTAAATTAAATGATCCCCAGTGTCACTTTGAGCCTTACATTGCCAGCATCCAAGTTGCATGATTTTAAACATTATTTATCATTTAGTTTCTTTTTTCTTGTTTACAAAGGAATATAGAAATGTACAAGTTATATTCAGTAACAATCTTGCAACTGATAAACTAGTGTGATCTTAAAAACTTTTCTAACATAGCCAAGCCTCAGATCCCTTACTAGCAAAGTCAGAATATTAATACCTACTTCTCAAAGATGAAAGAGCCAAAGGAAATAATTTAGGCAAGCCCCGGAACAAAGAAAGTGCTCAATAAATTATAGTTATTATTATATTACTTAATAGATTTTAGAAGGATGAAATAAAATTATTTATACAGATTACTAGTACAGTATTGGGCACATAGAAAGCTCCCAAATACAGAAACTAATATTACTGGATTGTTAGTGTTCTTATTATTTTAAACCATATGCATTATGTCATTTACATTGATTAAATTCATTACAAACTCATGAGGTGAATTTTCAGTATGTATTAAGAATTAGAATCATAGAGGATAAGCTACTTTTGAAGATCACACAGCTCCCCATGATACCCCCCCACAAAAAAAAAAAACAAACAAAACCTAGACGAAGAAAAAAGGAAAATACTCAATTTGGAGAAAACGTGATGCCCCAACAATTATTAAAACGCAAAATCAGCATGGCTAATCAGCCTCGGTCTCTGACGGACCAGAGTCCTGCATGGAGTCACAGGTGGTGAAGATGTGCGAGTGTTAGTTCCTTCTCTCCTGCAGCACACTCCCGAACACTGCTGTGGGCAAGGCGCTACGCTGGGTGGGGACATGGTTAGAGAGAAAAACATAGCCTCTGCTCCCAGGAAGCTGAAAGTCTAGCAAAGAGGGAATCCACATTATTACCCCCAAACTGTAACAGGGACCCAGGGGAAGGTATGTTTGCAAGAGTAAGGGGGATTTGACCAACAAGTGAGGGAAATTTCCCATGAGAAAGTGATGACTGAGCCACCAAATTCTGGGGAATAAGTAGGACTGTTTAGATGAAGGGAGGGGCTGCGTGGGGGACTCCAGTCCAAGAGAGGCATACAGTAGGAGGGGACATTCTATACCCCAGCAACGGGAAATCATGACTAGAGCAGGAGGGCAAAGGTCAGAGCAATGTGAAAAGAAACTAAGACAGTAAGGGTCTGGACGAAGGTAGAATATTATATCTTGTGCCTCTTGTTAAATATTTGGTCTTTATCATAAAAACAAGGAGAAACCATCAAAGGCTTAACTTGCTGAAAGTACAATCAGATTTACACTTTGCAAAGTCCAAAATGGCTATGCTGGGAAGAACAGATTGTCATGTATAATTTTGTTGTTCAAGGGGTAGCTCCAACTATTCCTATATTTGACCTGGCAAGGGATGGGACTGTAACATACAGATGAAGACATTACCATATCAAAATTCTTCTCCCATTGCTAGGGCCCTTAGGACCCTGAAGATACAAAGAAAATAAAGGTCATTATAGTCCACCAACTCTTTTATTAACATGATGTTTCGCAGGATATCTTCAAGTTTGTTTCAGAGGAGATGCCAATGCCACAGTATCTTTACCAATAGCTCTGTGCTGCCATCACCATTATTCATTCACTATTTCATTCATTTGTATATTCAGCAGATATATATACATATATATATATATAGAGAGAGAGAGAATTCATTATATTGATAAGCATTCATCAATAAATAAAGAGACAAAACCTCTTCCTTCAGGAAGCTTACCTCTTCATAAGAGTAAGGAGACAATAAACAAAGAAGGTTAATTTCAGATTATGAATCTGTCACACTATGATTAGTACTATGGAAAAAAAAAAAAAGAAGGGTGCCAGAGAGGAAATATACTGCAAGAGAAAGCATCACTGGAAAGATACTTAAGCAAGATCTGGAGGAAGATATCTTAGTGAGGGGGAGTGCATTTAATGAAAAGAAACAGCGTATGAAATGGCTCTGGGTTGGGAAGATGTTAAAGGGAACATCAAAGAGGCCAGTGTGACCTGAGCAGAGTGAATGAAATGGCGAATATAGAAGATCAGGTTAGAAAGGTAATGAAGTGTGGTGACAGATTATGCGGGATCTTAGGGACCATTCTTGGGGCTTTAGATTTTATAATTGATATGCAAAGCCCTGGGAGATTTTTGAGTAGAGAGGTAATGTTAAGATTGAAATTTAATATTAGAACAATTACTTTGGCTGCTGGATGAAGAATCCCCAATACCCTGCACAAGAATAATCACACCTTCTTGTTGTGCATGCTCCCAGTCTAACAAGCAAACGTCAAAAATGGATTCTTTGCCTTTCTCTTATCTATTCCTCTAATCAAAACGGGCTATAACAGTCCTTAAGCAAGAAGGTCTATAGACCCAACCCTTGAAATAAACATTCTTTTTTAAAATTACAGTGCAGAAGATGGTCATTATGATTAAAAAAAAAAAGACTCCATTTTAGGGAAAGAATGTCAGATGCATAGTTCTAATACCAAAAAAAAAAAAAACAGACAGAAGTAGTGGTATAAACCCGGTTCTGTTCAAGCTCAAGATCCAGAGGAGTTTGTTCTAATTGTGTTTGCATATCTTCTTTTTTAAATAAGGGAAGCAAAAGAGTGAAGTTTGATATAAAGTGTTAGAGGAAAAAAAAAAGAATGCCTGCTTCATTACTTTCAAATGAGATACCTTAGTTACCTAAGTGGAAAATGCCTGGAACCTTCCACATGAGGACAAGCATAGAGTAACTGCATTTGCAGTGGAGCTCATTCTTTCTCTCCTTTGAGATAGCTGCCTTTTTTTTTTTAAAAACAAGGCTATTTGATTCATATGTCTTATCAGCTCATGTCCTAATTCTGAAACTTTGAGCATTATTTCCTAACAAACGTGCACTCTAGTTTTCTCATCAGTAAAAGGGGGATAATATAATATCTGCCTCACTAAGACTTTACAGGGATAAAATACATGCAAAGTGTGTAAAGCAATGCTTGGTATAACAAGTGGCTTGTTGGAAGAGGATCCCAGAAATACACTGGGGGTTTGATGAGGCAGTACTTGACAAGATAATGGTGGGTGAGAGAACAAAAACTTCTTACGCTAATGTTTTTCCTAAGTTGTACCCCAACATGGTACTTCTCTTTAGTCCTGACTAATGAGCATTTAAATGTTATCTTTACCTACTCCACAGTTGTGAAGAAATATTTTAAGACAGGGTTACCTCAAAGAATATGATCGACTTTGATAATATGGGGGAATAGGGATGCAAAACAACAAAGTGCTAAATGACTTCAGTGGGGAGCTGCTTCTCCATGTTCACCTTTGTCCTTCACGGAGGTCCTTCCCTCAACCCTCTCAACCTACTATCGCTCCACCCTCCAAAACAGATGGCCTTTACTCTGCTAAGTGGAGTGTTTTGAATCTTATTAGGCATCAAACAAAATTGGACTCTAAGATGTCAGTTCATTAGAGCAGAAAAGCCTCTTAGAAAACGAGTCTGAGTGTTAGAGGAATTTGCAATTATCTTTTCTAAGTTTCCAGAACTTTGTGGCCATTGGCATGTCAATGAACTTTTAAAATTCAGTTTCTCCATCATCCATGAAAGTGAGATAATTCTACCTATATCTTAAAAGTGTATTATGATTTAAGTTAAAAAATATGTTTAAATGCTTAGTATACAGCCTGGCACAAAGTTAAGTGCTCAATCAATGTTCTATTCGTACCTCCGTTGGACAGACTTGCATTTGAGTGACTTGTATACATGACTATCCCAGTCACTAGCCTAAAAGCACCTGGAAAGTGAAGACCATCTCTTAATTACCATTGTGTCTCTGTTGGTTCACATCACAATGTTTGCTCAAAATAAATCATACATGCTTTTTAAATAAAAGCAAATACTTGCTATTGAATATTGACATATATAATTATATAACTAAGAGAAGTGCACTTTATTCGCACATTGTAGTGGGGCTGCTGCAAATTAATTGATTCTAATAAATGAGGATCGTTGCCTTCCAAAAAAAAAAAAATCTTTGACTTAATTCAAGATTGTATTGGGTGTGGCTTGCAGCTCACTAGGGCAGACCAGGCACTGACAATACTCAATAAAATACTGACACTAGCTAGAAAGGCCTCACTGGCAAACTGTGGTGCCCAAGGGTTACAGCAGTCTTTGCTTGCATTACAGTCAAAAATAGGGAATCAGAGAAGACATGAAGGTTTAAAAAGTGGACAGAGGACAACACTAAGCAATCTGGTATAAAAGTTACTTGAAAGATTACGGGGAGTCTTGTTTGAAAGTGCATTAAGATCTCTTCTATAGGATTAGAGTTTAGGAGCATCACTGCAGTGCTGGGTGGTAGAGGAAGGACAAGGCAGAGCCTACTACTTCTTGGAAATTGAGGTCTTTCTTTTATTTTGTCACAGTTCTGGGTACAAAGGATTTAGCTTAAATGACTCATTTTTTTCCTATCTTCCTTTTCATGATTCTGTCAGTATATTTAAGTAATTTCAAAGAAACAGAAGAATCTCATGTGATTTTTCCAGAGCTACATATTGTTCAGCATAAAACATGAAGTTCAAATAAGACTGTAAGAGATGCTCAGAGGGTCTAAGGACAGAGAAAACACAGTCATCTGAATTAGGACACTCTTGATGAGTTTCAGAAAAGAAAAATTCAGAAGTCCAAGCAGCCTAGTGGCATAGCTTGCTGAGATTGATCTAATGCAAGCATGATAAGGAGTCCACAGTATATTCTGCTATAACTGACAGAGACTAACTCGACTGAAGCTAAGCTTATAGTTAAGAAAAACATGGCTTCAGCTGAAGGAAAAACAGGGCTGCAGAAGGTGAGTGAGAACCCATCAGGTCTTCAGTGTGAGTGCAATATATTATCAGTCCCTTATATCAGAGAAAGTGATGCCTTTCTTCAAAGCAATTCAACAGTCTTCTTGTTACTGGATTAAATATTCTTCATTTTCAGGCATTTTATCTACATATAAACCTACATACATATCCTGCTACAATTTTAAACTAGTATCATTAAGTTTTTCTTCAGCAAATTACTATGTAGATATATAATAGTAGAATATAGTAGTAACAGTTTTCTACTCATCTCGAGTCTTCTGATTAATTCAAATATATTATGAATATTAAGTCCTTAAATCTGTAATATACCTTCAAATAGGACAGCCCAGGTTTTTATCGCTTTTCTTCACCGAGAGTCACAGAGACATCATATGTATCATCCAAGGTCGTGTAATAGGACAGGTTTCACTCTACTGAATCTTGCAACAAAGGTTACATAGATGGTGTTACTATTTTTTCACAGGATTTCTTTTTTTCCCGCAAGATAACTACTCTTTAGGAGAGTGGTTTCTTTATGTTTAGTGTTTCAGCAACAATGCCATGGCCGTTGCTTCATAAACATTCTCTAAAGGCCCTAATAAATGTGTGTGTATGTGTGTGTGGTGAAAGGAAGAAAATTGGGTTATTAAAGTGAAACAAAAATATTTATTTCTTCGTTTCATATCTGCACTATCTTCATGAGGGTCTCATAAGTCACTTTCAATAATGAGAAAATAAGAACATCAAACCAAACGTAAACTTCATCTGAAAAGATAAGGGCACTAGCTTATTTGCAGCAATGGTGGAGTCCAGGCGATAAGCTTCTTGTCAATGTTGAAAATGTTCATTTAAATAAATTTTACATTCCCAAAATATAAGGAAATGAATAACTTCAAAATGAGGTTGTAGATAAGGGATTTAATATCTGAAAAGACTACAGGTCGAGCAAGATTGAGAGCATCTAATCAAATGTAATTTTCAACATGTAATTGTGCTATTGAAATCTGGAAAGGTTAAATTCAGAAGAGTCTGGGGGAAAGTGGAAAGTTCTTAGGTCAGAGTCTTGTCAAGCAGCACAAGAACACATTTGGGAGTTCAAGATTTGCAAATATTAACTACTATATGTAAAAATAGATAAAAACAAATTTCTTCTGTGTAACACAGGGAACTATATTCAATAACTTGTAATAACCTTTATTGAAAAAGAATATGAAATGATATATGGGGGGGGTGTGACTGGGACATTATGCTGTACACCAGAAACTGACACATTGTTACTGACTTTACTTCAGTTTTTTAAAAAAAGAATACATTCCGGTTATCGCAGGCATTGTCTATGGTATTAACATAGCATCTTACTTTCCTTGCTGTAAGTTCTTTGTGTTCTGAGTTCTTTCTTCCATTTTCCCCAGTTTTGGATGCAGAGGATTTAGATTAAAGGACTCATCCTCCTTTACTGAATTACCTTGCTCTATCAGCATCCTTGGTAACTTCAAAGAATATAGAAGAATCTCAGGAGATTTTTCAGAGCTACTTCTATTCTCCAAAATGTCTAAGGCGTAATATTTTATTGATTTCCCCAAATCTCATCCTGTTTTCTATTGACTATGTCAATAGGAAAAAGGGGTGATGTTTTAGGTTCTGTTTATTCAGTCCCCTTATGTTATTACCATATCACCCCAAATTTTATTTTCACAACAATCACCAAAAATATCAATGGATTATCTTGTGCCTCACATTGTACTGAACATTTTACATCAAATATATAATTTATTCCTCTCCAATAACTTAAAATAACATGTGCTATTGTTCCCATTTAACAGCTAAGCAAACTGAGGCTCTGGTAGATTAGATAACATGCCAAGTTTATACACCAATAAGAGCCAAACTTGGATATGACTCCAGAAAGTTTTACTGCAGAGTCAATGGCCTAATACTGCTAGTTTGGCAATCTAGCATGTATTAGGCTGTTACTATGTTCCAGGCACTGTTATAAGCACTTCACATATATTAACTGACTTAATTCTTTCCCCAAACATGGTAAGATGAATCTAATAGTATTCCCAGTTTACAGATAAGGAAATAGAAACACAGGAGGAAAAAGTCCTCTTTTGGGGGGTCCCACAGTTAGTAAGTTGAGGTAAGATTCATACTCAGGGCATCTTTTCCCAAGGCCCATAGGTCAGTTCTGAATATAAATCATCATTGAATATGTCGTAATTATAGGCACCCTAGATGTAGGTTACATGCCAAGTACATTAGTTTGAGACTCAGTGGAGTAAAAAACTCTTAAAAGAAGGGCCCTTAGTGATGCATAGCTCAGATCCCAGTGCAGATGTAGAAAGGCGTTCCTTAGACAGGTCTTGGCTGCCTCCACAGAGGAGTCTTCAGGAGACCCAGACATCAAGCACCACAGGAAAAATCCCTCACATTCAAGGGACTTATGAAGAACAGAATGAAGAATTTAAAAGACATACAAGGCCTCTACAGTACATCATCATGTTCCTAAAGATTTTTGGAACTGTGTATGGTGATGGTTGTTAACTGGACTTACTGTGATCATTTTGTAACATATACGAATAGAGTCATTACGTCATACACCTGAAACTAATATAATGTTATCTATCTATGTCTCAATTTTAAAAAACAAAAAGAAATACGAAGACTCTGCTATATATCATTATGTTCCTAAAATAGTTGATTCTCATCAGCATAAAACAAGCACTGTCTGTAACTTCATTGTAAGGATGCTTAGAATTGAATACAACTTGTGCACGAACTTCCACAGAATGGCTATAAGGAGCATTATGTGGAGAAGGAGCCCACGGCCTCCTCTGGCATCATTGGGAAAGGTCTCTGTGAGATTCTCATGAGCACAGGCAGCAGGAACCACAGGACAAGGAACTGGAAGTGTCTGTTCCGATAATACAAGTCACTGCCTCTTCTTTAAACCTCAAGACTGCCATAGTTCTACTAATTCCTGATTTTCTGCATAAGGTTGGTGCCATTTAATGTGCAGAACATCTATCATGTGCAAAATAAAAAATCTGCTAGTTTCTTTCTATATTATGTTCAATGCTCACAGTAGCACTATGAAGTTAGAGGTCAAGAACATGGTCACTGGAGTCAAATGGTTTGGCTTTGCCTCCCACCTCCAGTACTTAACTAGTGTTATGACTTTGAGCACATTCATTAACCTCATTGTGTCTCAGATCCCTCCTGTGCAAAATACAGATAAGAATGCTACCTACCTCAAGACATTATTGGTCTTAGAACAGTGCCTGGCTCATAATAAGCATTTTATGAGTATTAGCTCTTGACTTTGCTATACTGAACTTTGCCAGTGTTCACACAAAAAGTGTTGGTGAATTCTGATTGAATTCCAAAGAACCAAATCTTTAATAATCCAAGACCGTTCCTCGAAATATAACTGAGAAATTACATTATTTTGCCTTACGCTACTTGCTGGCCATCCTTTCATCAAATATCAGTGAGCAGCTGCTCCTGTGTGCTGGGCACTTGGAGCACATCAGTGAACAAAAGGGGACAAAGATCCCCGCCATTTTGGAGGTGATATTCTAGCTGGGATGCTGGTGAAGGCAGATGGTGAACCATAATCACAGTAAATAAGTGAAGCGCACACTATATTGAAAAAGAAATAATTGTTACAGAAGGAAAAAAGTAGAGTGAGGTGATGGATTCCAGGGGAGCAGGCAAGGTGCCGAAAGAAATTGTAATAGTTGTGTGATTGAGAGAAACAGGAAACAAATGATACTTTTTTTTTCCATTTAAACTTTTGCCTGACAAATAGTAAATGCCCTAATTGATGACTGTTAAGTTTAGCTAAACTTTGAAGAACTGAGGATATCTGTCTGCTTGTTATGGTAGTCTGGAATTAAACAAACCTGAATTTGCTTACTGGTTCCAGAATTTAACCAGAGTGTAGCCTTGGGAAAGTCTTTGAACCTCAATTCTTTCATCCTTAAAGAGAGATAATAACGTACAATGCAGAGTTGCTAAGAAGATTAAATAAGGTAATTTATGTGAATGATTTTCTCAGTGCTTATTAAGTGCTGTCTGACCACAGTTAATGATAGCTGTGGCTCTGTACAGAATGCTTAAAATGGGGGATTCCCTTCAAGGGTCTTGGGTTCAATATTTAAAGTCCCAGTGTCTTGTGAATGAGCTGTTATTTTCCTTTAGGCATGGATGAAAAGGAATAGTGTAGTTTTTACTTCTGGGCACAGGGTCAGAGTTTGGAAACCAGACTGATGCTCCTGCAGAAAGAGCATGGTGTGACTGACTACAGCCACAAACCCAAAAGCCTGACATTCACAGCATGGACCCAAGACTGGGAAGCCATGAACTGTGCCTTTCTTATAAGCCGTTCATTGGCTTCCCCTTTACACACATATTTGTATTTCTGAGTTTAGGCTTTGTTTTAAAGTAAAAGCCCACTCTATGGCCACCACCTTCCACTAACCTGAAAGAAATGAACGTGCCCTAAATTTTCCTTTTGAAAAAGTGAAACCTAATTTCTATAGAGAAAGACAGAATAAATTAATTTTCTTCCTATGAAATCTGAAGTTTATGCCCTGAATGTTCACTGTGTGGGAAGATTGGGTACTAATAGACTTTCTGTTATAAATCCTCTAACAAAAACATAGAAAGTCCCTCTTTCCCCTGGGGATAAAAACCACAACAAATAAATGGAATTGGATTGATCTGAGTATTCTGCTCAGAACAGAGGAGAACAGATCTTTAAATGACTCTGCACTTGTATTCTTTATTACTTAAGTTACATAGTAGTTAACTCCCAACTGAAACTGAGCATTTGTTGTAAGGTGGAACGTCCCAATCCTATTGCCCTGTCAAGTTTCCATTTTGATTTAGATTTTAATTAGATTTCTTTAGTAGTCTCTATTTTACTGTGGATATTTGAATAAAGTGCCTTTCTTTCTTCATTTACCTGTAATAGGGCTTCAGGATTTCTTCACTGTAAGAGACAGTTACTGTAGAATGTCAAGAATAGTTAGCGGGCAATGTATCTGATAAATAAAGAGTGTCTCCAGGAGTCAAGCAGGATACCCCCACCGGAAGTCATGTGTTCAATTCCTCAAAGCACCCGGGTTGTCTGTATTTTATATTGTCATGTGTAATTACAGGTTAAGTATTGTAGGAGATGGATGGCGAGGGGAGAAGGCAAAACACCATATTTATTGAGCAGCCGCTATGTCCAAGGCATTATGTTGGGTGCTTTATATGTGACTCATTCAGTCTTGTAAGCAATGTTAGCCTAATGTCACAGTTGCAAGGTTAGACATCAAATTAGAGACAGCAGCCATTTAGCAGAGCTGGAAATTGGTTATCCTGGGTTTTAAACTAATTTGAACAGCTCTAAAATACTCCTTGCACTATAACGGAATAAACCTGGTGTTCTTAGATCGACATATGTGTTTTCATTGTTTTAATCAAAATAATGGAACAACTGCCATGGAGCCAAATTTTTCTTAGTTTGTGAAAGACGTGAATTTGACTTCAGTGTGTTTAAGAGTTAGGTAGACTATACAATACACGTGGACACCCATACACATGAGTTGTTTTAGGAATCCACTGGCACCAGCCTGTCACTCATACAATGCTAAGTCACACCATTTCCTGGGTTTTAAATTGCATCAATTGTATGCCACACCACGAATGTCACATACCTTTTAAAATGGTTTTTACTTCCTTTTTATTGGGATAACATATACATAGAATAAAATTTATTATTTTAACCACTTAAAGTCTACAATTCATTGGCGTTAAGTACGTGCACAATGTTGTGCAAACCGTCAACGTTGTCTGGTTCCAGAGCTTTTTCATTGCTCCAAAAGGCAACCCATACCCGTTAAACAGTCACTGCCCACTTGCTCCTCTGCTCGGCCCCTGTAAATTGCTAGTCTACTTTCTGTCTTTATGGATTTACCTATTCTGGATATTTTATATAAATAGAATCATTCAATACATGATCTTTTAGGACTGGCTTCTTTCACTTGTTTTCAAGGTTCATCTGTATTGTGGCATATATCAGTACTTCATCTCTTTTTGCTGGTAAATAATATTCCAACATAGGGATATACCATTTATGTTTATCCATTCATTAGTTGATAGATATTTAAGAGGAAGAACAGAAAACATACATTAAATGTATATACCAACTGAAAAATGCATCCACATCTTCAAAAGGCTAACATATGGCAAAATGTACATCTTAAAATTGAAGAAGTGGATCATTTACTGAAAAACAGTCTAAGTTGTGTCCCTCTATCTGTTATTTTACAGGATTGAATCAGAGACTGGATTTAGTGGCTTGTCCAATAAATATTTGTTTCATTGGTTAACTAGCAGTGTCTTTGTTTTCATGTTAAAAAAAAGAAAACATTAAGGGAAAAGAGCTGGCAAATAAATGAGCCAGATTTCTGCTTTACATACTTGTTATAAGTTATAGGGTTTCCTAAATTCTAGGAAAGCCTTATATGTCCATTCCAGATGCCAGAAATGCCCTGACTTAGTTTGACTGTGAAATATAAAGTATGGAAAACTAAAATGTACATTCTATTGTATGTAAATGTTCAAAGCTTCATTATATATAATAGCCCCAAACTGTAAACAACTCACATAGCCATCAACAGGTGAATGGGTAAACAGTTGAGGTATATCGATACACTATGCTACTCGGCAACAAAATGAATCATGCTACTGAGAGGTGCAACAGTGTGAATGGATCTTAAGATAATAATGTGGAAAGAAAGAAGTCTGATAAAAAGAAGTGCATTCTGTGTGATTCCATTTAGATAAAATGCTAGAAAATGCAGACTAATCTGAAGTAACAAAAAGCAGATCAGTGAATGGAATGGGGAATGGGAGAGACAGAAAGGAGGAGTTATAAAGGAAAACAAGAAAACTTTTGGGAGTGATGGTTATGTTTATTCTCTTGATTGTGATGATAGCTTCATGGGAGTATGAATACGTCAAAATTCATAAAAATTTTACACTTTAAATATGTGCAGGTTATTATATCTCAGACTTTAATCAAGCTGTGTATAATATCCACGAGTAACTGAAAAATAAATACATAAATAACTAAAAATAAATATATAAATAAACAAATGCAGGTTCCAAATTCATAGCTGTGAATGACCTTTCATTCAGAGAAAACGTAATTATTACTATTAGCAAAAAAAAAAGAGGGTGGGAAGGCTAACAATCAATATTTTTAATACTAGGCACCAGCGCCCATCCTATTGGCTATGCTGAGAGAAACAATTACTCTGATAGAGTCATCCAGTAATGAGTAGGGACCTATGTTTAGACTATCCGTGTTTAACCATAACCTTATCAGAAATATATATGGGCTCTATTCCTGCGTGAGGATGTGAAAATAAATAATAACAGAACATATGGTTCTATCATAGTATCATACGCATATCAAAGCTGTCAAGCATACCCAGGCTGGAAACAGTTCTATTGTTATGCTGCTCTTGGTTAGCTAAACATACTGCAAATCGGGCTAATTCAAGGGTAAGTATTGACAATTCATTTAATGCCAGTTCTTTGAGGACAGGCTGAGCAGGTTGGAAATGCATAATCAATTTATGTACAAAAAGACAGAAAAGCATTCAACAGAATGGATTAACACTGAACATGAGGCTTAGGTTTCTGGTTTTGCCCAGTCTGAGTAACAGAATCTTAGATAGAATGGCCAAGTGTGTAGATTATATACAGACAACTGGAGAGTTTACTTAGCACAGGACTTTGGGAAGAACACAGAAGTGTTCACTGAAGATGAAGACACTGTGTTGAGAATTATGTTGATGGTACAGACTTCTAGACAACCAGGTTTAAGCTACATGCCATGCGTTTCTACCCTAACCTCCAGTTTCTTTTCACCTAGAAAAGTGAATTCTTAACACACATAGCTAAGGCTATAGATCTAACCCATTTCAGAAACATTCTGTATCCCGCTAGTTTGGATACCCTGGGGCGTGGTTGCTCTTATGATGTCTGCTTCTTGTATTAGGACCTCTAGTATGATTATTCATTCTTAGTCGTTTACTGTTGATCTCCAGAATGTTTGTGTGATGCTGGAGCACTGTGTCCTCAACTTGAGTATTTTAAACTCATGCTATCTTTGGCACCTTAATTCTCTTTTAGAATCACATTAATTTCACATCTGCTGACCTGTCGCCTCAGTCTCCTTCAAAACTCCCCTGTGTGTGCACACACGTGCATCCCTTTAGTGGGAATACTCACTTTCTGCTTCAAGTCTTGCTGAAAACCCATTGCCTACGGGGCAGAAACATGGAAGCATCAATGCGACAATACTATACTTGTACAACTCCATTTACTGTTCCCCAGGCAATAGTGGCTCAGGGAATTACTGCTCATTCACTTTACGCCTAACATTATGTGAGTTCTGCAAGCCTGAGTGGAAATCTCTGCTACATAGTAGAGGTCAGGATGCTGAATGTGCCCGCGTGCATCTTGCACAGAGTAATTTTCTTTCAGCGCTGGATCCCAATATTCTAATTGTGTCTCTGTAATAGAAAGACAGTGTGCTTCACTCTACAATGTGTTCCAAATGAAATTTTAAAAACCCACATCAGGCAAAAGACATAATGAACAGAAAATATTACCTGGGATTTCCGATATCTTTGCCTTTTGATTTCCATTTGCTTTGGTAATTGGAAGATGGAACAGATGGTGACAATCTCATTGAATATGGTGTGCCCATTATAATAGCCCATTCTGCCACACAATTCTTCACAAGCAAAGGATGCATTAGAAGGGACTGTGGCTTTCAAAAACCGATGATGAGCTCTGTGGGGTGGACGATTATGCAGGGGGTAGAGTGGGCGGTTTATGGCCCTTAGATGCAGCTGCTTTGTGAAACTTGTGACACCTGTTGAAGTCCACGGAGGAGGAAAATGGAGCTGTAAAAGTGGGCAGCTGGATTTGACTGATTACTAGCACCACAACTCCCGCTTAGAAAAGCTTGCAGATCATTGCCCAGTGAGGCTAACATCCCCCTAAACAGCCCCGTGTTTCTGGCCCTGCCTGAGGGTAAAGAAAACCAACTCCAAACTATGGGTGTGCCTCATTTTTTAAAAGGCCATACGGAGTGAGTTCAATCACAGGCAGTGTCTGTAAAGAATACAAATGGATGTGGCTTTGCTTTGACTAACTGGATTGTTTTCAAGATTAGGCAACAGGTAGTTGTTGAAATACCCCAGCTTTCCACATCAACTGTCTCATTGCAAAAATCCTCTCCACTTATCATAGCAAATGCAATAACTTAAAATGAAATTGATATAATTCATAAAAATGCTGCAGGTGAATGGAAATTAAGGTGCTTGTAAATACTGTAGCTTTCCGGGAGTCTTATAGAGACTTAATTAAGCATTTTTGGGTTCTACCTGATAAGGTGGCATTTGCTATCAACTTACAGGTTTGAATTTGCAAGACAAGCAATCAAGAGGCTGGTTATCTCCTTCTGGGTGTTTTGCATATAATTGGAACAAGCAGAAAGAGAGTAGAGGTAACAGCAGGTTCTGCTGGTGTGTGTAAAAGAAATACTGTCTTTTCTCCTACCAAAACAAGCAATATTATACTTTTAAAACAAAACACAATAAAAACTTTTCCTGACTCCATTAAATATCTGCTTGAAATTTATGTGTATTACTTACATGTTCCCATTAAACATAGATGTGGTCCTTAGCATCTTATTCAACCTGCCTTTTCTTAATGGAATCATATCTTTTCTTATTATACATCCATGTTTATATGAAATCTCCTTTTAAAATAGAAGTGAGAAGAGATTTGTTTAATATTCATTTATTTGTCTATTATAAAAGTTGTGTATGCTTATTAAATGAAATGGGACCACCAAGAAAAAGATAACAAAAAAAAGCAAGAATTTTTAGAAATCTACTTATGTTAACATTTTGGTATATTTTTCCAGTTTTGTTTTCTATACATAGGTTTACAAAAATATTTTTAAAACATTATAGAGATACAATTCTGTGTGCTTTATTTTGTAATTAACTGCTAACGTATAAGTTATAAATGAATATTTAAATTGTTGAATAATATATTGGTTAGATACTATCAATTTAAATAATTCATTGTATTTTTGAACATT
The DNA here is from genome assembly GCF_009834535.1 of Camelus ferus. Lineage (NCBI taxonomy): Eukaryota > Metazoa > Chordata > Mammalia > Artiodactyla > Camelidae > Camelus > Camelus ferus. The sequence continues at coordinate 43,117,349 of NC_045705.1, forward strand.
ACAGTTATTTGTAAATGTTTTGATATCACGAATAATACTCTGACAGAATTTTGTGTACAAATCTTTTCTATATATGATTATTTACAAAAATTTTCAAATTTAGACTCTATATTTCCAGAAGTGGTGCCATTTTATACCCCATTAGTAGTTTTTGAAAGCTATTAAGACTATTACAAGGTTTTTTTAATGTTTACTAATTTAATATGCAAAAGTGAGATCTCATTTTAATTTGCATTTCTTTGATTACTAGGGAAGGTGAATATTTTTCCATTTGTTTTTAATCTAATTTTATTTTCTCTCTTATGGATTGTCCATGTCTTTTGCATATTTATCTGTTGCAAGTTTTCTCTTCTCTCTTTTGTATGAATGTTCTCTATAGTAGAAATGTACTGTCATACTTCACGTATTGTTGTTTCCTTCTGTTGCCTTTCTTTTAATATTGGTTATTTCTGCATGGAAAAGTTTTTAACTCACATGTAGCTAAATGTTAATCTTTTCTTTTGTACTTACTTTGTGGCTTTTAAGCTTAAAAAATTCCCACTAACACTGGTATTCAGAAGCTTTATAGTTGCAAAAAAGATTATATGGATTATTTTTATGTATTTAACCTGTATTCCATCCAAAGTTTCTATTTTCGATAAACTGTGGAAACCAAAATGGATCAATTCTTCCCCAAGTGTTAATCAACAGTCCAGCATCAGACACTGGTTACTGAATAATCTTTTTCTTTGTCACTGACTGGGAATGCTTCCATAAAACACACAAACACACGCACGCACACACACACACGCACGCACATCATGAAGATAATCCATTTCTGTTTCTTTAACACAGTGATGTTTGCCCCAACAGGAAGGAATATCTTAGGTTCAGATATTACCAGGACTGACACTCTTGTCAGAGTGCTCTGTGTGCTGAGTCAGCCCCGCACAACGCCAACCTAAGTGAATTCTATCAGAGTTCATCACTTCGCCTCCGGACCTGAGTTCTGGAACTGTTGACTACCCACTCCTCTTGGATCAGTTCCCTAATCCAAGTTATGCCATATCTGTTTCCAGCTTCTCTACCACCCATCCTTGCCATGCCTCAATGTTCAGCAATGTTTGCCTCTGAAGTGGTGACATACTTTCCAAATGAGCACCCACAAATCAACACAAGGGCTCAGTGACTTACTAACACCCAGTATAGACTGCCCTCTAACATTGGCCAGAAAGTAATGCAAGACTAGTCATTTCCCCTTTCTTTGTATCTGTTTGTATCTATTTTCACTCCTATAGGACAAGAGAGCATTCTGTACTCCCCAAGTAGCAGCTAATCTATCAAACCTAACTCCTCCAAGGCTGAAACTGAATATGCTATCAGAGACCACTCTCCCTGACATCTTACCTTCCTATTGCTGCTATGATAAATTTTCATGTCACCCATTTAGAGACCTAAAACAAAGCAGATTTATTTTCTTACAGGTCTGAAATTTAGGAAACTGAACCGAGTTACAATGGGCTAAAATCGGGTTGTCCAGAAAGGCTGTTTTGCTTCTAGGTTCTAGGGGAGAATCCATTTCCTTTCTTTCTCAGCTTCTAGCGGCCACCTGCATTCCTTGGCTTATGGTACCTTACTTCATTTTCAAAGCCAGCTGCCTGGACTCTTCCATTCTCTCTACCTCTCCTTCCTTGCTCTTTCATTTTTAAGGATCCTTGTGATTACATTGGTCCTATCTCCATAATCCACGATAATCTCCACATCTCAAGATCCTTAACTGCATCTGCAAAGTCCCTTTGAAAAATAGCATTTTCATAAATTCCAGGAATTAGAATACAGACATATTTAGAGATCATTATTTGCATACTATGCTAACGTTGGACTAATTAAGGAAACCATGCCCCCACAGATGTGGAGATTTCAGGTCCAAATTAGGATTAGTATGGTAATAATTCAGCATATATACAGTGTGAATTGGGTGGGTATTTTTGGACCATTTTATGCTTTCATTAATTTTTTATTTACTCTTTCAGGAGAGACAGCATAGAATCAGTGTATAACTGATTACTCACTGGAAAAAAAATGTATTGGGCTTCAATCCTTGACCATGAATCTTCCTGTCTAGCAGTTACTTAAAAAATACTCTGTGCCTCAGTTTTCTCATCTATAAAATGGTGAAAGTAGTATTTATCTCACAGAGTTGTTGAATTCATATAATGAATTCATTCATGTAGAGAGTTTAGAAAAATGCCTAATGTGTAAAAAATACTCAAAAAAAGTTAGCTGCTATAATCCTCATCCTCAGCCTTATCATTATTTATTCATTGAATAGATATTTTCTGAGTCCCAGTGCTAAGCTGTGTACTAGAATTTACATGCATTTCCTTTCAAAGCTCTCAAAATCTAGGTGACAAACTATACTTTGCTAAAGTGAAAACATTTATAGACGCACAGAAAATTGCACAACTGATCCTGAGGCTGTTGCCTGGTGTGTGTGTGTGTTGGGGGGTGGGGAGAGGAATCCACCGATGAAGATGTGCCATTGGTTATACATTGATTGATAGGTAGGAGTTTGAAGAGTGGAGAATATAATGTGTGCTTAAGTCTTCTCTCTCGGTATAATCAATTGACTCCTACACTGGCTTACTAAATACCTAAAATTTTTAGCCCTCAGCTGGATTCTGTATGCAGTGGGAAAGAGACATAACATAAAACAGAACAGAATTGCTGTCACCAAGGACCAAGGGAAACAAGGTTTACATACTCACAACCATGAGGATATGTATGCCTGGATATTTACTTTGGGGATAATCAAAAAAAAAGAAAAGAAGAAGAAGAAGGAGTGAGAAGATATAATTTTAATAGAATATTAAAAGAACCATTTCATATTATACAGAGGAAATCTTTCATTCTGAGGATGAAGAGACTTCAATCTAGATTTATCTGAACTATCTAAACTCACGGCCCTTAGGTGGAGACTGGAAATCAAATCCTAATCACATGACACATGTTCAAGAACTCTTTGGGCAAAGCTAAGCTGCCTCAGATTTGAGCTACAATCTTTAATAAGTTTTCTTCTGTCTTCTCCACTTTTCAACAGTATAATAATATACACCTCTGACACAACTCCATTGCCTTAGATAAGGATAACTACGTTTCTGATATCCTATGGAGCCATCTTTACTTGCAATATTGACTTTTCATTATTTGATAATTGGTAATTATAATCATTATAAGTCCAAGGCCTTTGCTTCTTGCTTCAAGTTGGGTATGTATGTTCTTAGAATGAAATATTCTTTCATTCAGTTCTCAGAAGAGACTCTATGGTAATAATTATCAGCATTGTATGTAAGGAAAAACAGATTTAAAATGACTCAATAACGTGCTTATTTTACTGGTAAGTGGAGGAGCCAGGGTTTGAACCCCTTTCTGCTCGTTTGAAGCACTTGTATCCTTACAACGTTAATACGGCGATTTGTGGACTCATTTCCTAATTTAACATTCTTCAGAGGTGTCTTGAGCACTGGAGATGAGAAAACCATTGACTAAGCTTTGTTAATTCTTTCAAAAAGTGGCTGCTTTTTCCCAGCAACATTCCAAAAAAAAGCTGTCCTTAACTAGACATAATGTAGGTCAAATGAGAGGACCAAGGAAGACAATGTGATCTCCATTGGCAGATAGAATCATAAACTTCCTTTCAATCTGCTCTCTAGGGAAATGGAGCTGGAGGAACATTTACTTACTGACTATCCAGCAAAAGCCCACAGGAAATAAAGGTCATCTTATCAGTATTATCTCTAACAGATAACTTCTCAAACAGGCTCACCTTTGAGAACAAAGCGAAAAATAATCCCTAGATATCCTGATAATTTTTTGAGGCACAATTCTTTTTAAGGACATTAAATGGGATTTAAAGTTCACTTCTCTTGAACACATCACTAATATTTTCCCAGAAAGAGCACACACAGCAGTGATGATTCGTATTATTTCATTTCAGACATTTCTGCCTATAGTTAAGTCTGCTTTTACACAAGTCATTCTTTCTAGTAATCTCTTCATTTGTTCTAGAAATTGTTGAGAGTGGTGGTGAGCTCTCAATTTATCAGAACTTTTCTTCCTAGAGAAGATCTATCATTACATTATTATGTCTATACAGATTATTTACTATTACAGCTAAGGAAGGACCAAAGAGGGGTGCAAGGCTGCCTTCTAGTGTTTGAAGATCTGTCATATGAAGAGGAAATAGCTTTGCTGTTCCTAAAACCAGCAGCAATATGGGTGAAGGACAGAGCCTTGAGGGAAACCGTGCAGTCAGAGAAAGCATATTTGAGGTCAAGAGAAGGAAATACTTTCTGAGAAGCAGTGCAATTCTAGAATAAAATTGGCTTTCTCATTAGGTAATGAGCCTTTCATCATGAGAAGCATGCAAGCAGAGGAAGAAAGATTATCTGTTGGGACTGATATAGAGAATATTCCTACATTGGTAAGAGATTAGAACAAATGACATTTTAGGGCCCTTACTAACTCTGAGAGTATGAATCTATGTTGTTTTTATATTTATATATATATATGTATGTATATGTATACACACACACATATATATACACATGTACATTAAAAGATATATATATATATATATAGACATATGGCTAGCATATCCAAAATCTTTCATATAAACACCTTGATGCATATAGATGCTAAACAAACTTGCTGAATCAATTGAATGGACAATTGATTCCTTGAATCAATTTATGGAAAAACTTTCTTTAAAACTCCCTTTGTTCACTCGGGGAAGCTCCCTTGGAAACAGTGAAAAGGAGGAAGTTAAGTCTGAGTAGTATCTGAATTTACCAGACTGAATTTTCTTGTTGGTAACAGCAAGTTACTCATACAAAAGCTTAAAAATTTGAGAGTTGGAAATTGACTAACGTCTTCCCATGTTCCTAACACACAATGTGATTCATTGTTGTATAACAAAACCCTGCAAAACTCTGTGGCTTAAAACAAGAGACTTTTGTGAACTCACGGTGTGATTTGAGTTGGGTTTAGCTAGGTGGTTCTTCTGCTGGTCTCCTAGACTTCCCCAGTGAGGTCAGCTGCCAGTCGGCTGACAGTCTCTGCTTATGGAGGTTACTTGTCAACTTGTCATGGGGACAAATGGGCCGTGATCCTCTGATTATCCAGCATGCTAGTCCAAGCTTGTTCACATGGTAGCGGTTTCAGTTTTATAAAGGTAGTAAGAGAGAGCAAGCCCCAAAGTACAAGCACTTTTCAGATCTCTGCTTCTTTACATTTGCTGTTACCTCATTGTCTAAAGTCAATGTCATGGGTTTGTGTTCCCTCAAAATTCACAGGTTGAAGCCCTGACCCCCAGTACCTCAGGATGTAAACTTATTTGGAATTAAGTTTGTTGCACATGTAATCAGTTGAGTTACCATGAGGTCATTCTGGAGTAGAGTGGGTCCCTAATTCATATGATCTTATGAATACGGCCTTATCTAATGTGTTCTTATAAGAAGGGGAAATTTAGAGACAGACACATATGGAAGAAAGATTATCTGTTGGGACTGATGCAGAGGATATTCCTACATTGGTAAGAGATTAGAACAAATGACATTTTAGGACCCTTACTAACTCTGAGAGTATGAAGAAGCTAAAAGAGAGGGCTGGAACAGATCCTTTCCTAGCCCCTTGAAAGAGAGTGTGGCCCTACCGACATCTTGATCTCAGAGCTTGAACTCCAGTAGTCTTGATACAATAAGTCTGTGGTTTAAGCCACCCAGTAAATGATACTGTTACTGTAGCCCTAGCAAACTAATACAGCAAGTCACATACTGAGTCCAGGGTCATTATGGAGTGGACTATCTAAAAGCATGGACATGGAAAGCAAGAGAAAATTGGGGACCACTCCTGCAATGATAGATCACAGCTAGTAAAAAAGACAAATCAACAGGAGACCATTCCTACTCTATTCAACTAAGTATGTACATTTAAATGGCTGGGTTTTAAAAATTATTTTCAATAATTCCTCCATGTTGCTATGCCGTCAAATTGACTCACATTTAGGTTCACTTCCTTTTTTTTCCCCTTCTGATTTTAGGGGTCGGTTTTTTTTTTTTTAATTTGGTTTCAGAATTATGTAAATTATGTACCTTATATCAGATTCAAATTTATAAAACGAAGTACATCTAAGAAACTTTATCTTTTATGGCTGCTCCTACTCTAGGGGCAGATTTGATCTGTAGGTTGTTAGCATACCAGAGCCCTTTCTTTTTTGATGCCTACCTTTATTAAAGTCCTAACGACATTGGATTGTGATTCTTGAATGTTTCTGCTTCTCTCTTAATCTCTCCTCAATGACAGAAATAATGTCTTGTTTTTCTTTCTGTCTTCAATGCTTAGCTCAGATATTCACTCGTTTAATTATTTATGAGTTCAGAAAATGTTTACTTAGTGCCTACAATATGCTAGGACTCGGGGGCATGATAAGGAGAAGACAGACATGGCTCCTGAATTTACAGAGCCTACATTCTCACAGAAAAGGCAGTCTTCTGAAGGATAACTATGAAAAAGTGTGGAAAATATTGCAGAAGAGGAAGAAAGTGCTCTATAAATGCTCATTCAAATTAATGTTTTTTGGTTATTTTTTGCTGCCAAAAGCATTGCTTAAATAATTCTTATTAATTTACCTCTATAAGGCTGAATATGATTTGAAATAGAACCTGAAATTACTTGTCTTGCTGAATTTGTGTGTACAAAATTTCCTAATTTTTTTCCCACTTTTGAACTGACAGTGACCAATCACATCATTGTCATTAGGAGCAGAGGTGGTCTGGGGATTCTGGAGTTTTTCAGATGACACTCTGCAGTGTCACTGCACAAGTCAACCACATGTAAGCAGCAGAAAGAACATCAGATTAGATGGGGACAAGGGGCAAGAGTAATAAACATGGAAATTAACCAAAAAAGCCAGCGCAGTTCAACAGATTAAATCTGTTTATTTCTTACAGGAGGAGCTCGGATCCCTTCAGTCACAGAAGTTAATCGGGAGCAGGAGCAAAGTAAGACTATTCAATTATTCATGGACACACGTCAGTAACAAGCAATTACTGCATTTGGTTATAGGGACGCAGTTGGCATTGAACATGGAACCAGATGTCTTTACAGGAACCTATACAACCTCCAGAAGAAGATAACATCAATGTCTAATTACCATTGCATCCAATCTGCATATCCTGACAGTGTAATCCAGAATTTCTTAATTCTTCTCAATTCTGGCTACACATTAAACTCACCTGGGATCCTAAAATAAATAATACATATGCATATATATGTATTTTATTATACACACACACACACACACACACACACAGGTAAAGAATTTCTATATATCTCATAGACACCATCCCTCGAGGAATCTAATTTAATCGATCTAATTAGCCTTGGTGGGGACTGGGCGTCATGTTTTTTAAAATCTCTCAGTGAGTCCTTCCAATGTGCTGCTAGGGTTGAGAATAACTGAGGCAGCCACTTGAGATCGCCTTTAGACGAAAACAATGAGTAGCATCTCATTAACATTTACTTAACCTCTTTACTATTTGCATTACAATGATAGTGAGCTAAAATTCCCACCGGGGGTCATTCCTGGAGCACTTTTGTTGGTATTCATAAGTACAAACGTGACCTCTAGTACTAACTCATTCTGCAGTTCTGAGGACGTCGTTTTACCTCTTAGATAAAAGATACCTCAATTTCCTCATCTGCAAAAAGGAGGCATTGGTCTGGATGAGAGTCACAAACATAAATGCCTACAGAAGAATTTAAAAGTAGAGTGTGGACTCTGGAGTCAGGTGGCTTAGATTCAAGTACCGGTTCCACTAACATGTGAACTTGGCTAAGCTGCTTAATTTCTTTCTGCCTTAGTTTCCATTTCTATAAAATGGAAATAGTTTTACTGGCGCATAGTGTTGTTGTGAAGGTTAAATGAGTAATATATGTGGAATCCTCACCAACAGAGCCTGCTGGTGTGATTGCTATCATTTGCAAAATAGCTTAGTCTATAAGCTTACAGTTTATAGCTTACAAGCATGCGCTGTGGAAATAAACTTCTACTGTGTCTCACTCATGATAGTTTATTTGTTCTGTGTGCTCCTTCAGCCTTAACTTACTCTGAGTAAAACACTCTTCATCATCGGTTGTAGGGTTAAACAGTTAACTTAGGTAAAGCACTTAGAACACTGGCAAATAGCAAGATTCCCTTAACAATTCAGTTTAACAACCCAATAAATGCCACCTATGGTATTAAGTGTGGGGCATATCAGGTAAAGCGAGTATCTGAAATGATAGGAAGGTTCATATTCCACCTAAAAGGGGAAGCTAGAATTCAGTCAAGCTTGAACTGATTTTTGCCATGCCAGATCTTCTGATCTTTTTCAGAAAAAGATTTTTATCTGAAATCTTTGGATTCATAATATTGACCACTAGAGAAATCATTTTAAAATAATCACATTGAACAGGTCTGATATCGCCAGTTTGCAACTTCTGCTCTAAATTTTGGGGGGACCCTTTAGCTGGAGGAACATGTGGCTGCAGTGCTCAAATCCTCCCCAAGTGGTGTAGTAACACAGTGGTTCTCCAAATGTGGTCCCTGGACCAGCAGCATCAGCATTACCTGAGAATTTGTTCCGTATGGAAGATCCTGCAGGCCCACTGAGCCAGAAACTCTGGGAGTGGGGCCCAGCAATCTGTGTTTACCAAGCCCTCCAGGGAATTCTGATGCTTGCTCAGTCACTGAACCTACTGGTGTAGTAGAAAGAGCATGATCTTTGAAACGGATTCAAATCCCAGCTCCCTAACGCAGATGCGATGCAGCCTAGGCGAAGGTCAGTGAGGTCTCGAAGCTGGGATCTAGCACAGAGAGGCTGGGAAGACTAAACACAAATTGGCCCTTTCAATTTGGCCTTTTTTTCCTGTTTCCATGAGAAAAGTCACAATCTTCCTGCTTATTATTCCGTTACTTTTAGGATAATAATCCTGGTATCAAAAATGCTCAACCACTACATTCTAGGAGTCCAATTCAATTTTAGCCTACACATGCATGAAAAGAATGTCTCCCCCTAAAAACATTAATCTCTTATGGCTTCTGGAAAGCTCTCAAAACTCCAGAGCAGTTAAGTCCTGGTGCCTTGGCTTGTGTCATTTCAGACTCTTATTTACAGTGAATTTTCCTTCGAGATTATTAAACTTCTTATCTGTGGACCCATAGTTCTCTTTTCTATTCTTACTTTTAGGACATGTCTGATTTTATTTTCTTGTATTTTGTTGCAAAACACCAAAATAGTGAACTTATTCATCTAGTGATTTAGACCATTCTAGTAAAGAATATAAAGAAAATAAAAAACAACTCTGCTATCCTAGGCCACATGGAAGATACAAAAAAAGTGCAAGCGCCTTAATCTACCTTGGCCTCCTGCCTTTAGGAGAGAAGACACACAGTGAGTAGAGAGAAAGGAGAGGCATAGAATGCACACACTCAGGGCTGCAAAAGATTGCAAAAGGCATCCAGTCCTATCATTCCCAAATGTGAATATTCTATGAGAATTAGCTGGAAAGAGGTCTATTTTTTTTTTAAAAAATACAAATTATTGGGCAATACTACAAATTTACTAAGTCGTGGACTGTTAAAGTGGAAGCTCAGAATTTGATTTTTAAGCTCTGGTACAATAGGCTGGTATTTGGAAATCTTAATTTAGCCATTCCTGCTTGTATAATCCTTGAGCCCCAACAAGCAGTCTTCCAGTCTCCAACTGGAAAACAGAGAGAAGGGAACTCAGTACCAGGAGAGTAACACAGTGCTGTGTGCATGAACGTGGGTTCTGGGACAGACTGCCTCCTCCCTAATCATGGCTCTGCCACTGTCGCTGCATAACCGTGAACAAGCCTCTATCTTTCACGCCCCTCGGCGCTTTAGGGGCAAAGTGGGGCTGATGCATGTTTTAGTACCTGCGTCAGTTTCCCACGGCTGCCATAACAAATTACCACAAATTTAGTGGCTTAAAATAATAGACGTGTAACCTCTCACATTTCTAGAGGCCAGAAGTCAGGGCAGCAGCAGGGCTGCCTCCCCTCTGGAAACTCTAAAGGCGGCTCCTATGCCTCTTCCAGCTCTGTGGCTGTCAGTGTTCTAGGCTGCCTTCGCTTATGGTCACATCTCCCCAGTGTTGATCCCCTCTTCATGTAGCCTTCTCTATTCTCTGTCTCTCAAAAGGACACTTGTCGCTGGTTTTAGAGACCAGCCTGATAATCACTATGATCTCTTCATCTCAGTATCCTGAACTAAAAGAAGACTTTTCCACAATAAAGAGCCTCTCATAGGTTTTGAGCACTAGGATAAGGATATGTCTTTTGGGAGCCCATCATTCAATCCATTAAAGTACCCAAAAGGATAAAGCTTACAGTAAAAGTGCTTAGTATGTGCTTGGTACATAGTAGGTACTCTAGAAATATTATTCCCAGTTCCCGATGCAGTCTCTTCCACATTTGGGGAGCTTCGCTCTAGAAATCTCTGCTTTATCTTGAATTAAAATGACCCTCTATCACATTCGCTTATTGGCCCTGGTCCTGCTCTCCGGGTCAGTTAGGACAGCCAGACTGAATCTTCCACGTGCCAGTCCTTACATAGTTTGAAAGTACAGTTCACGTTTTCACACGGCAAGCACAGTCCACAGTCTTTTCTCTTTACTCACCGTAAGGAAGTAACTCCAACCTCACCTCTCCTTATTCCTTCCTTCTCCATATCTGCCTCCAACACTGGGAACTAGTTTTGTTTCATATAATTGAGTTTGGAATGGCATTCCAAAGACCTCTGTCATAAGTAAATAGTCTGTTCATCTGTGAAGTTTTCCATCCTAAAGATAAGAAGGCTGCATCCAGGACAAAGTGTGGACAGTTAATAATTGGAGCTATAATAATATGAAATTCTAGGTCTGAAATAGTGAATTTACTTGAAGAAATTAAGATAAGATGAAATGGTCAGAAGAGAGGGTAAAGATCTAATCCAACATTATCTGAAACTTTAAGATTAATATGACTTGTCTTGAGAAATAATATAAAGAGACAACTTTGATAAAAAGTAACTTTTTGGATACTAGACTAGATATGTGAAGACCCAAATAAAAAAAGTAAGATCAAAATATTAATAATAAATAAAAGTTTTTTGTTTTTTTTTTTTCATTCTTGAGTTTCCCATCACACAGCATAAGTATTGGACCACACAAGGGACCAGACCTGTTGGGTGTGGGAAAAAGTAAGAGTTGAATTTCTAGACTAGTTCCCATGCCTTAATATTCCCACCTCGGGACAATCCTCCTCTACCCTCCAGATGATCACCTTGACCAATGATTTTACCAAAAGTGACACTATCAGACCATAGCCTCTGCTAAGACACACTGTCCTCTCTCAAACCGGTTGATTTTTCTTGCACTCACTCCATGTATCTTTCCATCTATTTAATTCCCCTGGTGATCATTTCCCACCAGTTGTACTTAGCAGCCAATGTGCACAGTGAAATCGAGCAAAAGCTCTAGGCCAACATTCGTGGAGCGAAAGAGACAGGGAAAGAGTCAAGGTGAGAGAGGAGCAGGGTTGGAGAGAGGAGGAAAGGGGAGAGAGAAGAGAAAGAAAGGAGAATGGGAAATCAAGGTAAAGACTGGCTGGGAGGGAAAAGATAAGGGTGAGAGAAGGTGGAAGGAGTGACAGAGACAGAGAGGAGGGAGAGGAATAGAGATGGGGTAGAAAGAGGGAGAAAGGGAGGGTTTTGTGGAGGAAGATTTAGGAAGAGAGACTAGAGAGGAGACATAGGAGAAGGGAAAGGAGAGACAGAGAGAAAGAGAAACTCGAATAGCACCCTAACTCCTGTCACTTTTATTGGGGTTTACACTGGATAAATGATGTTTTAACAGCCCTTTATTCTCCTACCAAGTTTGAAACCAATTGAGAGATAGTCACTGGAGTTAGGCAGACAGAAATCAAAATGTCAACTTGATACTGGCTAAAACCAAGTGACAAATCTGGCTTTTCATCTGCATCCCACCCAGTGTTGGGCTTCCCCCATCCTTCCACAGACTGGGCTGGATACCTGTAGCAACAGCCGCTCCCACTCCTAGGGGCAGACTTTGTCCGACACTCACCACACAAGCTTGCTGAAGGTAGGAAGCTGCACAGGAGAGCCTAGAAGACTCTTCCTTTTCACAGATAAGCCACCCTTCCTCCTCTGGGTGGAATGCCCACTGGGCAGGGTGGCGGGGGAGATAGGAGGGTTACCCTAAAGGAACTTAAGAAAAGTTATCCTTTTAACAACTTTGTATTGAAATATCCTGTTGTTTTATTTGGCTCCAGATCTCAGGGACCCTAAAGTGCTGGGCCTGTACTTTGTTCATCACTTTTCTCCCCAGCATGTAGCATTGGCTCTAGCATATGGGAGAGACTTGGTAAGTAAGTTCTTGTTGAAAAATGACTGATCCCAGTCTGTCCAAGGTTTGAAAGGGAAGAGAGTGAGCAACAAGGTAGTGGACTAACGCAAAAAGCTGAGACTTCGGGACTGGAACAAACTGGGGTAAAGTTTTAGTTCTAACAGTTAGGAGCTGTGTTCCTTAAAAATAACACCCATTGTAATGAAAAAAAATGTGATTGAAAACAACAAGAGAAATTTGGCAGAGAGTGGTCACCTGTAATGGACATTTGGTTCCCTCTCATTCTTTTTTTTCAATTTTGGGGCGTTTAATATTCAGATATCTTTTATCTTCAGGATAAATTCCAAGAGAGGTAGAATCCAGGGCTTCTTCCCACTGTGAAAATTGGTGGAAGGTCAGATGGACCTGCATTCACCTCCATAGCCACCAGGGCAAGGGCATGTAGCCTAAGCCGGGGTGATCAGTTAGATGCCTCTGCCTGAGTCTGTCAATGAAAGCAGGTGGAGGGAAGGTTAGACATTGTTCATGATGGCAGCGGCAAAGTCCACCACCCCATGGCATGGCAGTGAGATCAGAGGTGATCTAGCAGTGAGATCTTCTCATGAATTCTAACCACTCTTTCAGTGGCATGACTTTAGCTGTGTTTTTTAGCTGCTGCCCATTTCCTAACTTCATTTCTCTACCTTCCCATGTGGTCTTTGTGTTACTCAATGTCTTTTAATAAAGTCCTTTTCAGCTTAAGTTGTCTAGAGTTATGAAGTAAGTATGTCATTCGAAAATAGTAAATAAAAATTCTTAAGGAGGACAAAAGGATAGCTGGTCTAATTCTTTCTGTTACAATTCAGGAAGCATTAACAGATAGCAGATATTCCATCAGCAACTGTCTTCCCATTGGGAACCTGCACACCTGGAGAGCGTTAGGCAACTTTGTCCAAAATCCTACCAGGAAAAAGAGACTCAGTTAACATGACTCTCCATCGATCTCCTTGATCAGTTCCAAGAAGGACAGGAGCCCTGACAGTTCCCACCAAAGTTTCTCTGTGTTGAATTTATAATTCCTTATACTTTGAAACACAGATTTGAGATTGCACTGCTTTGAGCAGTGTAATGAAGTCAAAGCTATCACGTGGAAGCATCTCAGTAAATATTACCGTCGTATCTACCATCCTGTAGCAAGTCAGGGACAGAATAAGTAGGCCTGCAACACAGCAAAGCTTCAACTCACAGATGCACGTGTAGGACGTGATGGTGTAGGTAGAAGAAAGTGGTGACAGAGGAAATATATGTAGTTTTTCTAAAATTAAGCCACCTGTATTCTAGGACAGTAGTGTTTATGTGAAGAAGTTTTTGTATGTACAGTCACAGAATAAATTCATTAAAATGTATTCATGGAGATAAAGGTGAGGAGAGAATATTTGTTCCCTTAAAAGAATAAATAGCACCTTGCAACCATCCTTCATGTGATCTATAATTTGTCTCTGGTGGTCAGTGAAAATGTGGCCAAGTTGACTGAGTTTTAGTTTACTTCCTTAGTAAATTCAAGGTCATTGCTTAGGTTATGGGAAATATTTATCTTTTTACTGACAACAAGGCAAAGAATAAGATCTTCACCGGATGCTGCTTGAACTCCTTAGAAAAAGCTCCACTTTGACATCAGGGCTGGGGTGCTGAGTCTCATTAAGACAGTCAAGAATTGTTCCGGCAGTTCAGGATAACTGAGATTTGAAGCATCATGAGGATGGACCCTGCTGTGCTAACAGCAAGTGGGACCAACTCAGCTCTTCCAATAAAGCCTGTTGTAGAAGTGAAACTGCTAGAGAAGAGCAATCTGGCCTTTTAGAGCAGAAGTTCAAACAAGGTTGGAAGTCAAAGAAAGTCAAAGAAAGAAGCTCATTATAAAAATCTATACCCCTTGGGTGATGCTTTTGTGTACATTCATCAGCTGCATGCAATATTTAATTAAATGTGTTCTCTCACCTCTAGCTATTTTTTATGCTGAATTAAAACTGCAATAGGACAGTAAAAACAGTGGAATTAATTCAGGGCCTCTATTCCAGAAACTGTGTGTTGTATAAAGTCAAGTGCTAATCATAAATGCTGGCTCAGAAAGTCCTTCTTGTCAGGTGGGGGAACTTGTAGGTCGTCCAGCCTTCAGAAAGCTGTAGGGCAGCTTGGGCTAGTAGAGTTGATGGCCTAGAAAATAATAAAGTGATCCATCCCCGGGGTGAGGAGGGACCTCAGGGACACAGGCAGCTTCACATAATGATGAAAACAGTGTCAATGAATCTAATTCTTGCTGCAGGTAACAAACTAGGGTCATTGCCTCTAGGACACTTCTCCTCCCCATCCTGGGTTAAGTAATGTGCCTTTGCTATATACCACTTTAGCAAGCTATAATTCTGCTAAATTCATATTCGTTTTTCTTCTCATAGCTCTCTATTGAAGGCAAGGAATGCATATATTCTGTTCTTGTATTCCTAGTGCTTATAACATCTTGCCCAGAATAGATACTCAGATAATTACTGAAGAAAGGAAAAGCAGAAGGAAGGAAAGATGAAAAGAGGGAAGGGGAGGGTGGGGAGGGGGAAAGGAAGAACCCAAAATGTATCTAGGTCTGGAGTCTGCATCAGAAAGGTCCAGGAATCAGTGAGTTTTCAAGAGGCAAGATGGATAGTTGCATGTAGAGATAAACGGAAAGGTATCATCTGCATGGTTTGCAGATTATCTGATTTGGTTGCAGATACATGGCCACTGACTAAGATTAAGGAAGAATCTTTCCAGGTCCTGTTAAGAATAATGAGAAAGCAATTCAATCCCCCCAAAGGAGGAAAAGGTGGTTGAGACAATGCCCATGTGGTTGACATCAGGAATAAGGTGGAGGTTCAAGTAGTTTAATAAGGATGTTGGAGCAGAATCCAGAATTGGACAAGAATCAAGAATAACTTTTTTTATTTTTGCAGTGTTTTGCTTCTTTATATACTTTATCTTTTTCTTTCTTTTCTTTTTTTGTGGCGGGGGGAGTAATTAGTTTTATATATTTTTAGAGGAGGTACGGGGGATTGAACCCAGGACCTTGTGCATGCTAGGCACGTGCTTTACCACTTGAGCCATACCCTCCCCCTTTTTATATCCTTCAAATCAACTTACTTTCCAACTGCTCTTTTGTTTATTAATGCATTAGTTGTACACAATAAAATCCACTGATTTAGAACTTCTTCTCTTCAAACTCTTAGGAAAAAAAGTCTCAAGCCAAGTCTTGAGGAAGATACTCGAAAATCACCTATGTGATAGAAGTCTGGCGTTCCAAATATATAAAGAACCCCCAAAATGCAAGTAATAAAAATAAATGACCCAAGTAAAAACAGTCAAAAATTTGAACAGACACTTCTTCAAAGAAGATATATAGATAGCAAATATGAACCTGACAAGATATTCATAATTATTTAGAAATTATGGAGATGCCACAAAACAAAGCAAACAAACAACAACCCATTTCAAAGATGGGCAAAGAACTTAAAATAGATGTCTCTACCTATGCCCTGTATCTGCTCCCCTCCCATCTCTAACTCCTGGCAACCACTAGTCATTCTTCATTTCTATCATATTGTCATTTCAAAATATAATACATGTGGAATCATATAGCATGTAGCTTGTAGGGACTGGCCTTTCTCAATGAGCATCATTTTTTGAAGATTCATCCAAGGTGTTGCTTATATAAATAGTGCATACTTTTTTCCCTGCTGTGTACCTTTTTACTGTACTGCTCCATGATACAGATTGACCATAGTTCGTTTAACCATTCACTCGTGAGGGACACCTGGGTTGCTTCCTGTTTAGGGCCACGATGAATGTCTGCTATGAAAATCCGTGCACACATTTTTGTGTGAACATAAGATTACATGTCCCTGGAATTAATGCCTAGAAGTACAATTACTAGGTTGTGTGGTAGTTTTTTATATATATATATATATATATATATATTTTTTTTTTTTTTTTTTTTTTTTACAGAAACTGCCAGACGATTTTTCAAAAAGGTTGTTCTATTTTACATTCCCAGCATAAATGTATGAATCTATGAACCTGTAGAATCCTGGACTTGGAAATTGCTTTTGGGGACTTTAAAAAAATTATGAATACAATTTCTTTAATAGTTATAGGGTATAATTAGATGATTAGAAGTCCAATCACTGTCTGGGAGATTGATCAATACAATTAAAAATTTATAGATGGTGAGAGAAGTAGAAGGCAATAATAGGGAGGAAAAGAGGTTTGCCTTTCATGTAGGAGAAAATAAATGTTTCCGCATCAGAACACTACATATAACTAGGATTATATTGTTTATGTAATACTGTATTATCTTTGTTTGCATACCATTGTAATATATGTATTTTTACATATTTGACAAAAATTATTTACAGCATAGGTTTAATAGGTATAGAATATTTTACTGAGTAAGTATATTAATTTTATGTCTTCCATTATTAATATACTTTGTTATGAGATTTGTGTATTACATATAATTCTATAATAAGCATATTTATATAAACATATATATTTTCCCTGGTTTAAAAACATTTGATGATACTGTTACCGGAGAATGGGTTCTTGTCTCACGCAGGAAAGAATTCAAGAGTGAGACATAGTAAAATGAAAGTAGATTTATTCAGGGAGATACACACTCCATAGACAGAGTGAGGGCTGTCTCAGAAGGCAAGAGGTGGCCCCAGAGCATGGGGTAATCTGGGAAAGTGAGATCAGCCATGATGTGTGGGTATGGTTAGTTTCTATGGGCCAGGTAATTTCATATGCTGACAAGTAGGAGGGTTATTCCAACTGTTTTGAGAAAGGGGTGGGGACTCCCAGGATTTAGGCCACTGCCCACTTTTTGGCCTTTTGTGGCCAGCCTTGGAACTGTCATGGTGCCTGTGGGTCTGTCATTTAGCATTATAATACTTTACAATCAGCATATCTTGAGGCTTGAAGTCTACTGGAAGTCAAATCTTCCACCATCTTGGGCCAAGTTGCTTCTAACCAGTTTATATCCTATCCCTAATTGCTGTGTCATCCTTTTTGATGATTGTGCCCTGTCCCCTTGCTTCCTGTCTTAGTACTGTAATTATTTGAAGTAGAATTACTGGATCAAAAAGTATGAACCTTGTTATGGTTTTTCATGAATTTGCCAAATCACCTTTCATAAACTTCACACCATTCTATCACCTCACAAATAGTATCTGAGAGCATGCTTTGCACTAAACTTTTTATCAAGAGTGAGTGCTGTCTTTGTAAAAATAGCTAATTTGTTAGCAAAAAGCAAATATGTCTTGTCTATATGCATTTATTTGATTATAAGCAAGAGTGTAAAAATGTGATAATACTATGGCGTGTGTGTGTGTAGTCATTATATCTTATTCTACTTCTCTGTCTTGTCCTTATTTTCATACTGTGATATTTTTCCTTTGTTTAATTAATTTATATAAGATCTTTATCTGTTAAATATTAATCTTAACTAAACTTTTGGAGAAGAGTGTACCTTTGTTTTTTAGTGTGACTCTTAAAACCTTTAAAGATAGGTTCTTAGGCACAGGCATTTCACATTTTCATGTTATAAGACTTACTGAATTTTTTCTTTGATAGTTCTCCTGTTGCTTTTCTGCATCAGAATTCTCCGTACAGGGAGAAGATGAATAATTATTGGGGTTTTTTCCAAGTGTTTTATGATTTTATTTTTTTAAATGAATATTTTGAATCAGTCATTCTCAAATATTTTGTTTATAGTACCCCTTTACACTCTTAAAAGTTATGGTTGACTTCAGAAGGCTTTGGTTGTGTGATTTATACTTTGCCATATATACTGTGTTAGAAATTAAAGCTGAGATATTTTACAAATACTTATTATTAATTTATTTTAATTACTGAAAACAATAATAACTCATTACATATTAACATAATTGATGTACTTTAGGACTAATAACTATATTTTATAAAATAAAACATTACTGAGAAGAGTGACATTGCTCTAAATTTTTGAAAATCTCTTCAATGTCTGACAGTAGAAAACAATTAGATTTTCATACTCTGCTTATGCATTCGATCTGAATTTAATTAAATTATGATAAGCTGCTTTGATCAAAGTGTGAAAAATAGCTGGTCTCACAAAGATGTGTGGTGGGGAAGGGGTGGAGTTTTTTCATAGACTATTCAGATGATGGTGATTTTTTTTTTCTGATGTTACAGCAAAACTCAGTAAGTCAGTTTCTTAAATGTCAATTGCAAAGTAGAATCTAAAACCATATCAGTTAATTTTTACACTCTGTTATGTCAACATCTATTGGCCTTTCTTGCACTTTGAATGGATCTTTTATTCATACATGATTTTGGAACATAATACATTACTTGTTTAGAAAACATTGGTTCCCTGACTTAGGCAGATTTTTCAAAGTTGGCATATTAATTTTACCATATCAAAACAATCACATGTATTATTATTATAACCAATCTTATCAGACAAGTCTTTTGGTATCTGGACACAGGGATTGTCAAGCTCATGATGATAGACACAACTCTTCCAAAATTCTAGTTTTTGCTTGAAATCTCAGATGTTATCATTTGCAAAATATGTGGCCAATTGTTTTCCTTGATGTGACAGGCTCATTTTGTTTATTAACCAGTTTGTCATTTGTTCTTTAGAAGTAAAGATGGTGTCTCATGAAAAAAGCAGTTAGTTCAGTTCTCAACTCAAACAATCACAGATACAATTTTCTTCAATACCACCATTAATTATGCTTTCATGTGGAGCAGACTGTTTTATGCATATTTTCCATTTGTCACACAAGATATTAAAATGTCTCATTATAAGGTCAGAATTAAATAATATTTTTTAGTGCTTCATCAAGGACATTCTTAGGTGAAACTGGCTTTTTCCCCCCTGCTGGTGTGTGGGTGTGAAGAATGCAATGATTTCTGGTACACTTGGCGCCACTGCCCTGATTTGTGCCGAGCACCAGCATTTTACCTACTATCACTCTTGCAGCTCAGTGCAAATGTCAACACAGTGGGGGGAAAAGTTAATCAACAAACTTTGTCATTATATTTTATTTTTTTTTAGTTTTGTTTGTTTGTTTGTTTTCATCTCACAGATCCCTGAAAAAGTGTCAGAAACCTCCCCGTTTCAAGAAGTGAGAATCTGAGAACTGCTACTTTAAACTATATGGAATTTTTATTGCATTATTTTACAGAAAGGCTGTATTTTTTTTCCAGAATACTTAACAAATTTTCCTAGTTTTCCAAGGTGATTTAAATAAATTATAAGTAACTTATTGTATATATTGTTAGAGAGGGAGGGAGGGAATCTTTTTTGGTGCTATCAACTGATGTGTTTACTGTGTTTACTCCACCAGCATCATAGTTTTAATTATTTACCTTCTAATATAATTTAAAATCCAGTGGGAGCAAGAATCCAATTAATACTCTTTAAAAAAAAAAAAAAAGCCAAAAGTGATTCTGTGTGATTAATCACCCAAGAAAAATAATTTTTATGCCAATAAAACAAAACCAAATAATTCTAATTATAGTTGAGTGAAATTGATCTTTGTGTAAGGAAATATTTAACCCACACAGGAGCATATCAGAGGCATAGTTTTTATTAATTAAGTATAAAAATTTTTTAAATTAACTTAAAAAGAATTTAAAGTTGTGTAGTATTTTGTTCTTTTCTGAGATGACTGCTTCTCTTTTATATGAGTCTATCTTTATATCTCTTAATAAATTTTCATAGTGTCAACTGAAAATATGCAAAACCTAGAAGTTGAGAATTATGTTTTACTTGGCAGATTTTCTGAGGACTTCAAGCCCAGAAGACAGCCTCTCAGAATAGCTCTAAGGGACTTCTCCAAAGAGGTAAGGGGGTTTTGCAACACAGACCTAGTAGCTGGGTACAGCGTTGGTGGTACGGTGGTGAGCATAGCTGCCTTCCAGACCTAGTAGTTGGAGCATCAAAATATTACTGTTAATTAAAGAAAACCAGGTATCTCAAGTTAATGAATTTAGCACTTTTCTATATACGGGAGGTGCAAGAGTCTGAGCCCACTGAAATCATCCCTTTGATATGCACCTTAGCTCTCTAGGGCCAATATCTCAGTCCTTTCCCATCCTGAGTTCCCTTACTCAGGGTGCACCGTTGAGGGTAGCCGCAGTGGCTGACAGCTAATAGTTTCATATAACTAATTATTTACATTCCTCTGCCCTGTTGCTAAGATTATTATTTTTACTATTTCATCTGTCTGTTGCTAGTTCCTAGTGTAAAGTATTTAGTTTTTGTTTTTAGGCATAGATTTTATTTCAGTAATGGTGTTGACCAGTCTAACAATTGTTATCCTGTTGGTTTTAATAAGAAGACAGTTAAAGCTCCTAAAAGTAATGATAATTCTTTATGTTGTTTTAGAAAAGTTAGAAGAAAAGAAAAGATAGTTACATTGCTTGTTACTTGTTTCATATCTGACTTTACTTTTTAAAACCTCTAACAGTGTTAAGTAAAATGGTTATTCTTTGTAATTTTAATAGAAGTACCTGTAGTGTTTCATCGTTAACAAGAGAGAGAGTTTGAGAAAAAACAAAAAACCAACTCTGCTTCACCACGGAAGTATCTTCAGTCTAAAAATGGAGATATACATTATGTTTTTTTTTAAAGCATGTTTCTGGATACAACCTTATTAAATCTTTATACCTGGAAGATAAAGTTCCCCTAAATATTAAAAATGATTAGGTTAATGTTACATGGAGCTTAATTTTTTGATGCAAACACAATCAGGAAACAAAGGAGCTCCACTTACAAAGCTGTGAAAGGAAGTGTTTGTGACTCCACAAGTCTCTCTGCCTAGCTAAATGGCTGTTTACGCAGTTATCAGTGCCCTCTCACATGCGTCAGGTATTGTCTCAGTATCTTCTTTTTAATTTTTTCTGAACTTTTTAATTTCATGAAATGCCTATTTCAGTGTACCATTACTTCTTTGAAACTTCAGGGAAGATTCCTTGACCTGCAGTTTCTTTTCATGTCTCTGGAATTTTTCCCTGTTTATTCATCCTTGCAGATCTCTATTTGCCTGTTAGTGGCTTATAGTGAACTAGAAGCTGAATTTACTTCTGACGCAGGAGTCTGCTAAAATTATCCACCTGCTAGATCCAGATCAAAAGCGGGTATTTAGTGAATTACTAACATGGAGAACCAGCAGCTGCAGGAGCAGAGTAGTATCAGCAGTTCCTAAAAAGAGCCCTAATGCTGGTCCCTACTGTCTGCTTAGTGTGGCTGTTTGTACTCAAAGCACAACCCAGGTGTTCTCCCATGCAGCTGGCAGCATCCCAGTGCTGCGGGTCGACCCAAACATGGTGAAGTAAGTTAAATATGGGCTTTGGGTGATAACGAAGTGTCAATGTAGTTTCATCAGTTTAACAAATGTACCACTCTGGTGTAGGGTTTTGAAAGTGGGGGAGGCTGTACCTATGTGTGGGCAGGGGGCATATGGGAAGTCTGTGTGCTTTCCACTCTATATTGTTATGAACCTAAAACTTCTCTAAAAATACTCTATTAATTTTTTTTTTTTAAAAGCAATGCTCCGGCCACAACTGCCGTCTTGCCTCCTGCTAGACTACCTACTTTTGAGTATACACACTTTTGACTTTGCTCTTTTACTTGTTTGGAGACTACAGGCGAATTATTTTGCTGTTCTACTGTAAGTGGAAAAAAGTGTTTACCACATAGAGCTTTTGAGAGAATTATATGACACTATGCATCTACAGCATTTGGGTCAATCCTGGTACCTGGTAAACAATCAATAATGCATCAGCAGCAGCAGCATGATCTTTCTGGGTTTCTAGTACATAACAAGTACTTTAGATACACCGGCGCATCAGTATTCAGAGAATTCTGTAAGATTTTAGATTGGGTTAATTGCCTATGATTATAGATCTTATCGGTAAGTGAGAATAAATTGAAATCATATCTTTCTGACATCAAGTTTAAGATTTTCCTTTATACCAGGAATTGGAAAGCTTTTTCTGAAAAAGGCCAGATAGTAAACATTTTAGACTTTGCGGGCCAGAAGATTCATGTTACAATTACTCAACTCAGCTGTTGGAGCGAAAAAAGCAGTGATAGATGATGCATAAATGAACGAGCATGGCAGAGTTCCCCACTAAACTGCATTTACACAAACAGGCAGCAGAGCAGACCAGCTTTAAATCCTGATTCCTTTAGTGGTACCTATTTACCATGCTGGAAATTTGAGAATTTCTGCAGAGTGATGAAACAGTTTATCCATCATAAGAGAGTCTGTGATTTGTTAGAGAAGAAATAATATGGCACAATAAAAAAATACCATAGTGCCCATTAATGGT
This sequence comes from Camelus ferus, assembly GCF_009834535.1. Classification (NCBI taxonomy): domain Eukaryota; kingdom Metazoa; phylum Chordata; class Mammalia; order Artiodactyla; family Camelidae; genus Camelus; species Camelus ferus. The sequence goes on from NC_045705.1 coordinate 43,140,187, forward strand.
TGCTGATTCTAAATGTTGTAGAAGTTTTCTAAAATCATTGATCTATTATCAATTATTCATGGAGGGGATGGATTAGCTGAGTCTCTAAAAGAGTTGTGTGAGTTAGGGAGACAATATAATACAGAGCAAGCGTTTGTGTATGAGATTCAGAGAGACACAGATTGAATCCTTACTCTTTTACTTTCCAGTTCTTTGTCATTGGGCAAGTGTTATGGATGAATGTTTGTGTCCCTCCAAAATTTGTATATTGAAATCTAAACCCCCAATATGATGGTATTAGGAAATGGAGACTTTGGGACATGATTAGGTTGTAAGGATGGAACTCTCATGAGTGGGATTAGTGGCCTTATAAAAGAGACCTTAGAGAGTTCTCTGAACCCTTTCACCACGTGAGGACGCTGGGAGATGTCTATGAACCAGGAAGTGATTCAGACACTGAATCTGCTGTTGCCTTGATCTTGGACTTCCCAATCTCCGGAACTGTGAGAAAGTGTTTATTGTCTAAGGCACCATATCTATGGCATTTTTGTCCTAAGAGAGCAAGTCATATAATCTCTTCAATTATCTCATCCTTGAAGTTTAAATATAAACATTTAGTTCATAAGAGAGAGAAAACATATTTAAGTAACTAGTTAATAGCAGTTTCCATGATAAATTCAACATATTCGTTGAATGCCTACAACATGTCATACATTGTTTGTACATATTGCTAATATAACAAAGAATAAAATAGAGGAAATTTTGAGGCGATGAATGTGTTGGTTAACCAAGTGAGGAGAATCCTTTCCCAATGTGGGCATATATTAGATCATCACATTGCACACGTTAACTATCTTACCAGAAAAATCTTTATGGAGTTTACATTGTAGGTCCTAACAAACAAAATCACAATGTTTATGGTCACTCCATCATCCCCATCGTCTTTAATCTTTAAAATATGGGTGCAAGAGGAGAAATCCAGGATTAGCAAACAATGTTGAACCAGAAAACAAACATGGAAATGAGTGATTTTATATGGAAAGTATACAAAATGGATTGGCGTTGGCACCTTAGCTAAGGTTACCATATACAGCCATGTGAGCTATACAACTTACAGGGAGCTATTTAGCACAACAGCCCTGAGAATTTGCGGAAGACAGTTGAGAGATAACGTTGCATTTTGTGAGAGATGTTAACATAGAAGACTTGAACATCATTCAGTCTAAGTTTGAGTGAAAATCATCAAGGAAGCTTAGAGATTGTTGAGTAGGAGAATGGAATGCTGACAGTGGGCTTGCAGCTTCGGTATAGATCACACTGTAAATGGGGAGACTTGGAGCAGAGCAATCCAACACTTCATTCCAAAGCAAGTACTCTCACCCTGCTTTCAGATGTTGCTGGTGTTTAGCATCAAGTTGCAGCTACATTCAACCATGAAGAGCAGTCATTGCCAGGGACAAGCCGATTTCTGCTTTTATCTCACACTCCATATGATGGCCATTATTATTCAAACTAGTGAGCACAACCAGAATTAGAATAGTTTTGTCTGTCCTGAGATGATGCATACAACCAAACCTATTCTTTCACTTGCTTTTAATAAGTGGGAGGAAAAATCAAAGTTTCAATTATTGACAAACAAATTAAAAAGTACTCCATAAGGTATTTTCAGCAGTGATTTCATTCCCCATCAATTGTATTCCCATCAATACTTGATACTTCCCAATACTTGATCTTGAAAGCATCAAATATTCATGCCTAATTCATTATTCATTCATTTTCTTATTCATATACTTATTAAGCAACTGCTTATTAAGTAATTACTATATGCCAGGAGAGTTCTAGGGGCTAGGATAAAGCCATGAAAAAAACAGACAAAAATCCCTGCCTTCATGGCAGGCACATGCCATTTCTTCTTTCTACCGCCCTCTCTTTCTTTTTTTCTTCCTCCCTTCCTTTCTTCATTTTTTCCTTTCTTTCTTCTTTCATCACTTTATTGTCTCCTTTATTAAAACACAAAAATTAATGCAATTATTAAAATAAATGCAATTAAAATATATACAATTAAATAGGAATATGAACAGAAATGTCTCTTTCAGTTAGAGTACAGGAGGACACTCATGACCTCCATTCCTGTGGCAACAACAAGAAAAGCACAGCAAAATAAAAACTGTATTTTTCTATAGGGCTAGTTAAGCATGGTAGACACAAAGAAGCTTGTTGAACTAAATACCCATGAGAAATAAGCCTTTCATAGGTGTGCAGAAAGTCATTCAGCATTCACACTGGTGGCAGTGAATGCCTGGGCTGGCTACAGTTTGACAGATGAGTAGACATGCTGTAGAGAGACTGAGCATTAGATTATAGTGTGAGGGGAAGGGTATAGCTCAGTGGTAGAGCACATGCTTAGCATTCACAGGGTCCTGGGTTCAATCCCCAGTACCTCCAAAAAAAAAAAAAAACAAAAAAAAAAACTAATGATTGATTATAGCATGGGCTAGTGGAATGAACTAGTCCCTTGAAGAAGCCCAAACAGAAAATTAATCACTCAGCAGAACACCTCTTCCTTCTATTATACCCCCTGCAAAATTTTGTTAAGAAATTGCCAGTGGAAAAGGAACTGGAAACTAGAAAGAAATCAGGTACTTCAGTGTATTCTTCTAGTGCTCAGATTCAGTCTCCCTGCTAGAATTGAATTCAAAAGCAACCAAAATTATCTGAAACCAAAAGGCAAACTTCATCCTCAAGGTTAAAAGATTAACAAGGTCATTGTTGGCAACATAGTAAGGGTTGAACTAATCACAGATGGACTCAAAGTAATTAAAACTCTGGCCGAGCCCGGTTTAACTCATCTCTAGGAGAAATCAGAATGAATAGCCTCTCATCCTAACTGCCGGAGAACAAAGCCTTATGGTCTCTTAGAAACAAAACAAAACAAAATGTTATACTTCTCTTTACACTGTTTTTTCAATAAGTCCAGAATACAATAAAATTATTAAATGTGCAAAGAAACACATTTTCAATATGTCCAGAATAGAATAAAATTATTAAATGTGCAAAGAATCAAATAAGGACAGTAAATAGAAATTGAAAATCCAAATGGCTATCAACAGAACAATAAATAAACAAATTGTGGTATATTCTTAAATAGAAAAATACTAGCACTAAAAGGAAGTAAAAGAAATTATGATATGTATAACAACACTAATATATATCAACAATACTATAATGAACAAAAAATTCAAGCACAGAAGAATATGTTTAATGATTCCATCTACATAAAGTTTTCAAATAGGCAAGTCTATTTTCTGGTGCTGGAAATCAGAACAGTGACTACCTCTTAGGATAGAAGGAGGGTGGATTGACTGGAAAGTGACATGGAAAACTTTTTGAGGGTGATGGAAATGTATCTCATTTAGGATATGGATGATGGGTGTGTATGCATTTGTCAAAGTCACTGAAGTATGTATCTAACAGAAGTCTATTTCACTGGTTTTAAATGTCACTTCAATTTAAAAATTGAAAAATAAATAATGTAGATAAAAATAAAACTTAAAAATCAGTACCAGTAACAATAGCATAGATTTATAAGACCAGAAGGATAACATTGGGAGAAAAAAATAGAATTCAGATAGATAAGCTTTATCCTACAAAATTACTGGAATTAGGTCACAAATTATTATGAAAGTCATGTTTTTTACCTGTCAATTTCTGCTTAGAATACTCTGTTGGGACTTGCAGACAGAGAAGGCAGCACACTCCTGTTTGTCCTTGTTGGTCTTCTCAGGGGTCTGCTCTGATTCTGAGGAATCTCTTTTCCATTCCCATCACACCCTAAGTCTACAGGTGGCCTCCCATCTGTATCTTTGTCCTGTGTCCTAATGAACCCTATCATCATTTTTCCAACGATCTCTCTATTGTCTTATATGTGACTCACTTTCCTTTTCCAAAGCTTTAGTTATTTTCAGGAACCTACAGCAATAAAAATAATTTAACATTTTTTAAAAAACAAGCTAATTATTTGAACACATCAGTAGACTTTCCTCAGTCTAGTTTTTAATAGAGGCTGAAGATGAGCACAGTATGCAGGATCACTGAAAGACAAAAAGAAATAATTTGAATGAATGCAGGTGGAGAGCAGATTTTTGCCAACTCAATTTTCCTCCAATGTGAGACACAAGCAAAGTGACATTGATTGAGCATTTTGGGGTATTCATAACTCTGCTAATTAAAGTTTTAACACTGAAATTGTAATGGTTCTTAGAAGCAAATAATAGAACCCATTCTTACCAGGTTAAAGAGAAATGAATTTATTAAGAGGCATTAGTAGTTCATAAAATTACTGGAAGGGTTGGGGGAAGCTCAAGTCTAATCTTTCAAGAACCACATCCCTGGATAGAGACACTTCTGCCTTTTTCAAATCAATTCAGAAACACACTTCCTCTGCTACTTTTCATGTTGACCTGAGCTCAGCTGGTTTCCTCCTGTAGTTCGCCTCTGAATAAAAATCTGGGATGAGAGTCCCTTATTGGCAGAAATTAAGTCACATGTTTACATCCTAGCTCTGAGGTAGCCTGGGAAATAGAGTCTTTCTCTTCTTTCAATTTAAGCTTGGGATGTGAGGATGCATAACATGGCAAAGTACTAAAATGTAGAGAGGGTGTTCAAAAGTCTCTGAGAAGACAGGTGTCTACTTCAAACACATCTTGTTTCATGCTTGCAAGACCCTATTTTCATCTCCATTTTTCTAAAGATAAAGAAATGAAGACTCTGCGAAATGAAGTAATATGCCCAAGAGAACACAGCTGGAAATAGATTGAACAAGATGTGAACTCAGTCACAAAACTTTTTGTCCTTCTTGTGTGGTCTTCCAGTCCATGGGTGATGGAAACACTCCACTAGGACACAATTCTAGGAGAAGAGTCTGAACATCTCATTCTGGTCTTAGTTAAACTATAACATTTCTTCCAGGTTTTCATTTACTGGTTGTTTTTTATTTGTGTTGTTGTTTTTTTAAAGCTGATTTCTTAGTTAAAGGAAGGAACTGGATGATGAATGCTGGAGACATTTCTTATATTCTAAAAGCAAGAGCCCTAACAACACAACAGAGCCTAGGTGTACAGATTTTCAAGTCCAAATTGAGGCTAAATTTGAGCCATTTCATTAATCTTCACTTTTTAGGGTTGAACAGACTTTATTTCTGTAATGGAAGAAGTAGTTTTAATTTTCTAAACACACAACTGAACTGATGTAATTCACCATAGTAGTATATTTTAATCAAAAATCACCTTGCTACATGATTAGTCTTTCTGATTTTTAAACCAGTTTTTACTTCAGTGTTGCAAAAATAACCTTTGGTATTTTTTGTAGTAATTAGTGTGTCTTTGTTCAGACTTAGAACAAGGATCCAATTACTCATGACTCCATTTTCCTTTAATACTAGTGTTTAGTATCTTTTGTTACTAGGCTACTTCTGTTTTCTGTAAGACAAAAAAGTCTATTCAAAATCTTAAGTCAAAAACTCCTCGCATGGTTGTTGGATAATATTTATGCATTAAAGACTTCATGATTTTCCTTAAAAACAAAACCTCTTACTTTTTGGCAGAGGGTTTGGCATCAGTTAACTCCATATTGACTTTGTATTAGATAAAGTAGAATGTAGAAAAGATCTTAGCCATCACTCAGGATAGAGCAGGCCTTTTAATTTGGAGATAATCTTTGCATTTTCTATATTTTATGCTTTATATGATGTCTAGAAAGAAAAAAGGAACTGGACTTAAGTCAGAAGACTTAACTGAGTTCATAAGTATGCCACTTCTGCGCCTTTGACTAACTTGCTTAAAGTCTCCAGGTGTAGATTTCCTCATTTGATAAATGTACAGGATAAAACTAGTATCACTGTGAAGTTGGACCAAAAAGTGACTGTTTGTGAAAGTACTTACATGTGTTTCTGCAATTTTCTTCTCTGCATCTACTGTTATTTTTGCTCTACTAGATTTGAGAGAGAGAGAGAAGGAAGAGAAGGAAGGGGAGGAGGGGGAGAAGGGGAAGAAGGAGAAGGGAGGAAGGGAGGAAGGGAGGAAGGAGAGACCCATCCCACACTGACTCCGCATTTCTCATTCAGCTACAACTCATCACTGAGGTCCAGCACCCTGACCTATTTGCTGTTTTGAATACATTGAACATGGTCCCATTCTCAATGTGATGTCCTTGATATTCCATCTTCCTGGAAGGCTTTTTCTCTTTATGATCTCCAGCTGACTTTCTTACTTCATTTAGGTCTCAGTTCAAAGAATGTCTCTTCATGGAGATTGTTTCTGAGAATCAACCTCCATTTTATTTTATCCTCACCCATTTATCATCACCAGATATTGTCTTATATATTATTTATCTATTTCCCCCATTCCACACTAATCTCCAGTAGGCATGAGCATTTTAAGTTTTGGTCCTTACCGTATCCCCCTAGGAGTTCAGACAACACTTGGCACTTTGTTGGTGCTTAATAAGCATATATGGAATAAATGACTGTATTTAATTGATCAAATTAACAGATACAAAACACGGTGAGTTTTCAACTGCATATTAGTTAATGCCTTGATAAATTCTGGATCTGGGCCAGTGGTAATTTCTTTACTCATCTCTTTACCAACTTAAGAATGAGTACACTAATTTTACTTAAAATACAAAAATGCCAATCTGACTCCTGGAATGGAGCTTCATCTAAAGCCACATGGTAGGATTTTTTTTTTCTATGATTTTCAAAGGTTTATCATAGCCCATTCACAATTAAAGCTTGACTGTCTAGTGTCCCATTCCTAAACATTTGCTAAACAAATCAATTAACTAATGCGTGCCTAGGTGTTATGGGGTATTAATGTTATTTTGCTGAGGTAACTAGCTTGTTTATTAAAATAGCTGTACTTTAATTTGCTTCTTTAACCAGTGATTCCCAACTTTCCTACAAAGAGGAAGCACCTAGGGAACTTAAATCTCCATGCCTAGCTTGTACTGCACACCAGTTAAATCAGAATGTCTGAGGTGGTAGCCAGGTATCAGCATTTTTAAAAAATTCCCAGGCAATCCTAATGTACAGCAAAGATTGGGAACCAGTTCCTTAACCTAAATAGTAGGAATTTCTAACAGCAGAAAGAAATAAATGATCTGTGTTTCTGTTTTCTCCTGGAAAGGGCCAGACTTCAGTGTGTTCATGGCTCTCAGGTAGGAGCTAGCCTTCCTCTTCTTCCTGGAAAATATAGCAAATACACAGAATATACCTTGTGTATAAGACCTTATGGGCAAACTCAGTGGGGTCCTACTTTTTGACCTCAATTCCCATTGGTCCCTCTGAATGGAATGCCCTTCTTACAGGCTCTACCTGTTGATATGCATCTTTTAAAGCCTTGTACAAATGGTACCTCCCATCTTATATCTTCTTGCCCTGTTGGAATTTTTCTTAGACCATAGACCACCCATTAATTTTTATCTTGTTTCTCATTGATCATAGTTTGGTATCCATCACTAATTTGGGTAAGTCATCTTGCTTGGGCTGTGATTTAATCATTTGTTAAATGAGGGAGTTGGGACTTGAACTTACAAAACTCTCAGCTCTCTTCTGGTTTAAAATTGCTATGAGTTCTTGTATCTTGCATGCTCTCCTAGGAAAAGCACCTTTTGTCATTACCAGATATCTTGAGTGTCACAACACACCAGTTTTTAGCTGATAATTCCCTTTTGGTTGCTAAGCTGTCAGAAGTAGAACAACTTCACATACAGATACGTCTTTTCCCGAAAAATGACAATAGTAATTGTGGTGATATTTTATATACGTGTATATATGTCCCAAATATATGCTATATGTATATACACACATCATGTATATATAGCATACTTATGCAACATATATATACTAAATATGTATTATATGTGTAATATATATATATATATATGCATATTCTGTATACCACTTGGCAATTCACATGATATTTTACATGTTTTTTTTCATTTTACTTATCTTAACAACATGCAAAATAAGTAGACAGGTAAGTGTTATACTATCTTTGAAATAAACTAAGACTATAAAAGATTAAGTGATTTATCCAAGGCTTCATGTAAGTAACATGACAAGGCTCTGTCTAAAAGGGATGTCTTCTACTTCCTTAGTTCAGGGTTTATTTTATTCCACCAGAGAGATTTCTGTATTTATAATATTACAGGAGAATAAATAGACCTCCTCATGTTGTAGTCCAGTGTACTCCATATTGTCTGTTGTTTTTCCACAGAATTGGGAACTTAACTCCCCCAACAAATGCTAAGGTTTTGGGGCTCTGCTTATGTGTAACCAGCTAACAGAAACTAAAGTCATCACACCATCTGCGTGACCTCCATTTATTGATAAATATCTAAGCCAGGGGAAAGTGTCCTTCAGTTTTCTACAACAAATCAAGCATATCTGACAATAACTATTCTTCTCTGTCAGGCATTTCACAGCCTAACGCCTCAAAATCCAAATTCCTGTCATTCCTCAACAATCTCCCAGCAGGGCACTTTGTTTTCAAGTTAGCAGTAATGTAGATGTTTCCTAAAAGGAGGGTGGGTGGTTACTGCTAGGTGGAGTAGGTAGACGAGAAAGAGATGACCCTTTGTACAACTTCTGTTATACTAGTGTTGGATTTTAACTTTTATAAACTGATCTCATATCTATTCTCCACATTCAATAAAGGAGGAAACAGACCTCAGGAGTTAAATGAATAATCATAAGATCAGAAATGGTAGAACCAGGGCACATATACATGTTTTCTGGTAGCTACTCCAACAGAGAAAAGAATGATAAATTGCCCATCCCACTCTATTCCAATGATGAAGAGGAATTTTTTTCTCTGACTTTGCTCTCTTCAAGACTTAGAATTAAACCTTTCCATGCAAAGACTTGGGTTGCCAAATGCAACCCCCCAAAATGTACCTAAACCAAGAAGCTTCAGGGTCGGTTAGTCCTTTTGCCTAGTCTTAACTGCCATTTATTGTACTTGCCTTATTTTTCTTTTTAAGCCTTTATTTGGGCAACCTAAGTGTAGGTGCATAGGCTTTTTTCCAATGTGATTGTTAAATATAGATGAGGAGGAGGAGAGGGGCAGGTATGAGTATAAAGGGGTAGGTAAGGGAGCCTTGTGGTGATAGAACAGTTCTACATCTTGACTGCAGTGATGGTTATGTGTATATAAGATCCGTAGATTATACCAATGCCCATTTTCTGTACTACATTATACAAAGTGGTACCACTGGGAGAAACTGGGTGAAGCGTACACAGCAACTTCTTACGAATCTGTAATTATTCAAGACTAAAAAAAAAATAAACATGGATGATGAATAAGAGTTTCCAGTGTAAATAATGATGATGATGATGATAATAATAATAACAATAAATTAGATTATTCCATAGAAATAATATTTTGGCAGTGCAAACTTCTAAGAGATCCATGAGGATACTGAGATGTCTTCCTGTTATTAGAAGGATGGAGTTGATTTGTAGGGGATGAAATTCCCTGCTTGAAACCAAATCTGAGTGTTTTTCTGGTTCTACTGAATAGTATAGAGCTGTAGAACTAAATCCAGGCTCTGCTGCTAAAAGATATCCAACTTCAGGGAACTTCCTGTTTCTCTGCACATTGTATACTTTAAACTTACACAATGTTATATGTCAATTATATCTCAAAAAATAAGTTACTGCATATACTTAAAAGAATTATATATGTATGTATGTGTGTATATATATATATGCACATAATACATAGATAATATTTCAGTGAAAGATAGCGGCGATTATCATTGTTTTAACTGTTTTCCCATGAGGAAAATGAATGTTGCAGTATTTTTGTGTTGAACAGGAGAGTTAGGGAATTATCCTGCGTGTTCAGGAGTTTTCCTCTAGTTTCACTGAAACAACAGGTCCTTGCTCCTACACAATCCTTCTCAGGCCCTCTGGAGATAAGACACACCTGGAAATGGAGCATGCATCAGTGTCTGGGGTTCCCCAATGACAGCTCGACCAGCCATTCCTGTGTCTGAGAAGAGTCATTTTGTTTGTTCTTTTTCTACATTAAAGCACCCAAATTGGGGGACATATTAATACTTCATCAGGAAATATTTGGTCCTGTATTAGCTAATGCCACTAATTGATATCTCTTTGAAAGTGATGATGAGCGATAAATGAAATAATTAGAGTTTGAAAAATATTCTTGGAGGGTAGGCCTGGTAGAGAAGAGAGGTAGTGATACATTGAAGTGCCCTGGGATGTTGCTAGGCATCCAGCTTTGTTAAGGGAAGAATGTTGATGTGAGAATGAATGGGCCTTAAATGGTAGAAGTAGCATTGTTGGTGGAAAGGCTCTTGTCTGGGACTCAAGAAATCTGTTTTCAAATCCTCCCTGTGCTACCTACCTATAAGTACAGCAATCTTAGATAAGTTACATTACATCTTCATGATTTACTATCATCTGTATAGTGAGGACAGTACGATCTACCTACCACACATGTGGAATTCAAACGTTTCATCTTGTGAAACAATGAATGGGAATATGTTTTGTGGACTATTGAATGTTTCTTTATTCTAGGGTTTCCTTAATCACTTTCGCTCAAACAAATTTTCCTTAATATAACAACACAGATACCCACATTACTCCGTATAGAGGCCCTCTAAACTTGTTTTCATTAGAAGTGACTTTAAAGATCGGCTCCAATGATAAATGTCTTACATTGGTAATTGACCAGCTCAACTTAGGAGCTAGTCAATATTATCCTCTTGTGTCTCCTAATTAATTCTGTAGGAGTACAATTTTATTTTGTAAACCCTTTTAATATTCACTACAAATAAGTCAGATAATGCTTATTTTCATTTTACACATGGGAAAAATGACGTTCAGATAAGGTAAGCTGTTCATAATCACACAGCCGATAAATGGCTGATTTATGTTCTCATCAATCTGGCTGCAAATCCCATCATCTCCCCACTGTTCTATCAAGTAGAGGTAGCATAGCTTCCACCAGCGTCACTCAAATTATCTCAAGTCAAACAAAAATACCTGCGACAAAATGGTACCTGCAAAAACTGCAAATATTAAAATTAAGGCACTGATTATAAAATAAATATTTACATGTTTAAAGTATAGAATAAAGGACTAAAATGAAATTACAGCACAGATTCTTAAAAGAACCCTGTAGGCAGGTACTACTATAACCGAATGACAAAATTAACATTACCACTCATAAGATGTCATGTCATGTCTCCCCTGATAAAAACCGAGATCACAGCATCACTTCTGAGTATTCCCGCCAAAAATATGCAACTCTATCTAATGTACAAAAGGATTCAGTTTTATCTAATCATGAGAAAACATCAGCGAAACATCAGAGAAATCCAAATTGAGGACAGTCTCAAAATAACTGGCCAGTATTCTTCAGAAGTATTGGGTCATGAAAGACAAAGAAGAGGGTAAGGCAATAGCTAAGTGCTAGAGAGAGTGCTTACAATGCGCAGGGTCCTGGATTCAATCCCCAGTACCTCTGTTTAAAAGAAAAAGACAAAGAAAAACTGGCAAATAGTGACAGATTGGAAGACACTAAGAATATGTTCAAACTAAATGCTATGTGGAGTCCTGGACTGGATCCTAGAATATAAAAGGGACATTAGCAGAAACACTGTTTAAATAAAATTTGGATAAGGCATGTAGGTCTGTTAAGAGTTGTGTATCAATGTGAATTTCCTAGTTTTAATAATTGTACTGTTGATATGTAAGGTAGTAACGTTAGGGGAATCTGGGTAAAAGGTACCTCTGAGAACTCTGTGTTACCTTTGTAACTTTAACACTAAAATTATTACAATATAAAATTTTAGAAAAAACTTTCTAAGTAAGTTAAAAAATTATCAAATAGAATTTTTGGCAATGAAAAACATTACATATGAAATTAAAAACTCATTGACCCCACAATCATTGCTTAGTACACTTATGGTATGTTCATTCATTATTTGTAAATTTTACCTCAGAACAAATATCAAAACTTATAAATAAATATTAAATTGTAATTAGTGATATGCAGGACAAAGTATTTAGGTAGAAGTGTATTTTTGTCTGTAACTTCATAGTAATATACACAGATAATAAGATGATGGTAAAATGAGTAGACTAATAGAAATACAACAATAAAAGTATAGCAAATTTTGACATTTTCTGATTCTGGGTTTGTGGATCTTCACTATAAAATTCTCCCAACATGTGAAAGTTTGAGAATTTTTATAATAAAATGTTGGGGGAAAAAAATCACAGGAAAGTTTAAATAAGAAATTAGTTTAAAAGTTTAAATAAGATTTTAATAAGTAAGAAAAAAGTTTAATAAGTAAGAAAGTAGACATATCTGAAGAGATAAGTATATAAAAATTATGAAAGATAGATTAATAGACATGGAAGGAAGACTGAGTCTAATATACATCTAACTAGAATTCTGAAAGAAAAGAGAATTAGGTAAAAGCAATATTTAAGGAGATTATGGACAAGTATTTCCCAGAACTGATGAGGGAAACCAATCCAGATTCCATCCTATGTAGGATGAAAACCAGTAAATCCCCAGTAGGATTAAACAAAGAATGAAAGAAAAAAGACCCAATTGCTCACCTTAATGAAGTTTTGGAAAACCACAGGGAGAGAGTGGATGTTAACAAACTGCCAGAGATTTAAAACAACAAAAATGTGGATGAAACAAAACAGAACAAAAAGCAGATCATCTTCAAAGGACTGACATAGACTGACAGCTGATTTCTCAACAGTAAGAGTAATGCCAAAATAATACTTTCGATGTGTTGAAAGAAAATAAATCCCAACACATTTCTTGGCAAAAATGTATTTCAAGAGTAAGAGCAAAATAAATACTTCCCAGGTAAGGAAAATCTGAAGGCATTTGATCTGGTTAGCTATCGCTGAATGGTAAATTATCCCACAATATGGTGACTTAAAACAAGTCATTTGATTATATCACATAGTTTTTGTGTGTCAGGAATAAGATGGAGCTAGAGGTATTCTTCTGCTATTCATGACATCAAATAGGGCAAGGTAGTGATACATACCTTGTGAGCGGGCAGGTCTGAAGGGTCCAGAAGACTTCTCTTACGTTCCTGGTGCTTTTAGGGTAAGAGTGGTGCTGGAAAACTAAGCTTAGCTAAATTGCTTCTCTCTCCATGTAGTCCTCCAGCCCTCTCCACGTGGTCTCTCTGGCAGGGTAGGCATACCTCCCTCATATCAGCTTAGGGCTCTCAGAGACCATGGCAGAAGGAAGATTCCAGTTCTCGAAAATGCCCAGAACTGGCGTGGTATCACTTCCGTACTTTACTGAGCAAAGCTGTGAGAGGCCAGCTCAGATTCAAGGGAGGAAAATTAACTCTACTTCTCCATAAAAGGAATATGAAAGAATTTGCAGCCATCTTCCCTCCACCAGACTTCATTCTACCACAGACTTCAGGCAGAAACAACTTGATTACAGATGTAAAGTCAGAGCTATAGAAAGGAATAAAAACCCATTAGAGTAGGAATTTTAATCTAATTTGTTTCCTCTGGATCCCTAACCCCTGTAATGGTGCCAGGAACATATTAACCACTCGGTAACTATGAGCCAAACAAATGAATGGTAGAGGTGTCATTGAAGACAAGGACAGTATGGGTTTACAATAAATGATGCTAGAACAAGTGATTGTGTATAACAAACAAAAAATGAAACTGGGCCAAAACCCTATGCCACATACAAAATCAGTTCCAGACAGATAAACAAAATTAAATATGAAAGGCAAAAGTATTCAATTTTAAAAATCTAAAAGAGGCATTTCATGGGCCAGGAAAAAATGTCAATAAATAATAAGCAAAAGAACAGAGCATAAAGAACTTATTTTAAAATTTACCTACCACAAAGTTAAGAACTTCTGTTCAGCAAATATCATAGAACAAAATGATACATGAAAAATAGCAAGAAGTATTTTCATAAAAACTAATAAAAGGCAATCCAGTAGAAAAATAGCGAATGGCAGGCCCTTCACTGAAGAAAAAACACAAATGGTCAATATACATGCAAATATGTCCTCTTCTTCATAAGTAATCAGGCAAATGCAAGTTAAAGCCATAGTATTATTCCATTTTGTATCCTCCTGGGGCACAAAAATGTCAGTGTCTGACAACACCAAGCATTGGTGAAAGTGTGGAAGACCAGACACAGTTGTACAAACACGTTAAAAAACAATTTAACAGCATATGGTAAAGTTGCAGATCTAAATGCCCTATGACCCCGCAACTCCATATGTTCTACATAATATATGAATGTTACACACATCCGTGAGAATATCATGAATTTTATATGCATATAATTCTTCCTCATATACACCAAGTAATGTATGTGGGAATGTTCGTATATGAGAATATTCATAACAGAACTGCAAAATAATAGAACAATCTAAATGTCCATTGACTGTGAATAAATGGTGGCATGTTCATATAATAAAATCACATACAGTAATGAAAATAAATAAATTATAGCTGCAAATATCAACAATAAATATTGCAAATATGCTGTAGAAGAAAATGAGCCACAAAAGTCCACACAGTATAATTCCATTTATTCATGATTCAATAACATTTAAAATTTAAAAAAGCACTGTGTTTAAATCGAAAATTAAATGCAGTGGTTATTGGTTATTTGTGATAAGGGAATCTGGGAAGTGCAGACAAGAAATTTCAAAGAAAAAAATTTTCCTTGAAATGGATGGTTAGAATATAGGTTTTCCGTTGTTTTTATCTCTTTTAATTTATGTATATTTTATAAATATCCTTTCATATCTATTCAACATACAATAAAAAACATTTTAAGTGTCTTTGTACTTAAATGTCCTTGCATTTGAAAAAGAAGCTTTTAGAGAATCCTATATTTATTTGCCATGATAACAAACAGAAAGCCTTTTGATTATCCAATTATTTCATATCTCTTAGGGCAGCTTGAAACTGTGACACTCAGCACTATAAACCACAAGTAAAGGCCTTTGAGAAAGGCAACAAATCAGAAATGCAAAACGCTATCACTGATTAATTTATGACAATGAAGTTTTCAGCCTGCAAGAACCAGGGGCAAAACAAAACAATAACTCACCAGGGGCCTGTGAGCCCTGAAGTGTGGCGCTTGGCCATGTGTAACTATTTATCACTCCAGGTCTCAAATCTGAATGCTATCAATCATGCTGCTTACCAGGGCGCCAACTGAATATAAATTGGCCTTTCTGGGCATCCATAGGCCTCGTTCTGCCAAGTGATTTGATAGTTCTTTTATTTTGAAACACTTAGGATGGATTATAGAATGAAAGCACGCACTTTGGGGCCATTTAGAAAAATCAATTCAAGCCATGCTTAGGGACAAAGAAAAATCCTTCCGTTCTGTCTAGCAACATATCTGACTCCATAGAATAGTCCCAGGGAGATGCAAATACTTGTACAAGGTAAATTTCAACAGCAATGTGATCATTAGCACGTGTATCATGACAACATTGGCACACTATGAACCTCTACATATACGCCAGTGATGGTAAGAGTGCTCAAAACGTTTTTGGAACACCTACTGGAGAATAGGTCCTTAAAGCCTTGAGTAAATTTTTGCATTTAGGAGTGAATTTCATTGTTTTTTGAAAAATGCCAAAGTCTTTTGGAACCAAAGACAGAGAATAAAGGGAGATTTCACGGGCAGGGAATTCTTGATTTGGCTCAGACACAAGAAAGGAGTCTTGTTTCTGTCGATAGTTCATAAAGTGTCAGTGGTGCCAATTCCCCGTGACGAGGTAGACGTGAACAGGCCTCATTGGGAATCCTGTGTCTGCCACTTTCTGGCTCTGGAACAAATAAGTTACTGAGCTCTTCAAATGTCAGCTAACTCCCGTGAAATGAAGATAATTACAACTATCTTGAAGGGTTGCTACAATTAAAAAAAAAAAAAAAACATACACAATACAAGTAACACATAAAGTTATTCAAAAAATGGCAAATAAAAACAAAATAAAAGCATTAGTAATAAATCCAATTCTGAGATCTTGAATTGAGGCAGTTTTGAATAGCAACTAAATACATGGGCTTTGGAGTCAGATTCACCTGAATTTAGATCACAGATTCTCTGTTTCCTAGATAGGCAATTTATCTAATTTTCAGAAAATTATTTAGCACCAGAAAGACTTTGAAAAATGGGATTATAGTAGTATTTGTTGATTTATCATAATCATCATCATATAGGTATTTAGCATTAAAATGGAATTGGTGGTAAATTCAATTTCATTTAAGGCTTGTCACATTCATAAATAAGATAAATGACTTACAGAAAAATGAGTTGGAAGGGCTGGGCATGGACATATAGGCTTTCTTTCTCTTTAGCTTTCCCAGACCATGCAGAATCAGAGTAAAACAGAGTGTGTAGTCTAGCTCTGGGCAATCTGAGATTAGATCTGGCTCTGCCATCTTTACTAGCTGTATGAACTTGGGCAAGATGCTTAAACTTTCTGTGCGTCTCCTTAACATCAAGGGTTCATCTAGCACTGGGGGCCAAAGGCTAATACAATTTTGGAAGTATCATTTAAAAAAAGGAATACAAAAATTATAAATATGAAATCACATATCTCATTCTGAAATTTAAGCTTTACTCCGGAGTAAATCTGCCTTTGATATTTCATAGGGTTATTGGGTTGGAGGATCGGATATATATATGTAAAATGTTTGTAACAGTGTCTGGCTCAGTGATCACCAGATAAAGTATTTGCCCTGATTCCTATCTCAGTCCCACAAAGATATCTCTAGACCTTCCATTACCTAAAAATCATTTAAGTAGAAAAGAGGAAACAGGTCAGTTATTCTGTTCCCACATTAGATTGTCCTGAAGTGCTAAAATGCCTAGTTATGCCCAGGACAATACTAGTTATGGGTGGGTGTTGAAGACACAAAAAATACAAAAGCTCACAAGTATAAAAAAAAAAAATCAAGAACACCACCACCACCCCTGCCACTGGAGCAAGTGTCATTGCTGAAGGCTCTCCCTTTTCCTACTTGTGGTTATGGTGTTTGGTAAGAAGACCAGGGAGAGTATTGTGTCTCACTCAGACTTGTCTGACCTAAGCTCTTGGGAAATTATTAGTTCATATTTTGGTCTTACGTCAATGTCACCCTTCACTTCCCACCTTACTCCCACCTCACTCCCACCTCCCATAGTTGACCTCCACACCTCAGGAGTAGATTTGACCAAATAAGCTTGTTGAACAAACATTCTGATTGTCATTTATTTCATGTTGTCCTTCTGTTTGGTGTATTTTATTTACACAGAGGCAACAAGAGGTGATGGTTACTATATAAACAACCCCTTGTTGCATATTTACCAGAACCAAATAAGAGAGCAAACGTCTGTCTAGGGGCTTGGTAATGTTAGGGTCAGATGTTTGATCCCTTTTTTTTTTTCTTCTAGAAATGTAATTTTTTTCCCCTCATCTGATTATCTATTTTGAGGCTGAAAAGCAAGAACTATCCAATATGCCTCCACCAGTCTTCAACCACAGAATTTATAACTAAATGGATACATATTTTTGAGGTTCTCCAAGTTTATTAAAATTTCTAGTCTAGCAAGAAATGATATTTTTTACTACATCTAACTCCAAAGCATAAAACAGGTACTGGACCAATTTCCTCCGTGAATTTCATACACATCTTTTCCGCATAACAAGTGAAGTTCTTATTTCTGAATAGCAGGCTTGTCCTGTCTAATTAAATATAACTTACTCTCAAATGTGGTGTTTCTGGCATGGTTATTATTATAAATTTGTTTTATGCAATTAGATCTTGGTGGAAATGAAGACAAATTCTTATTGAACCTTTGTAAACAACTACATTATCATGGAAAATAAAAGGATTTAATAAAGGCCCAGATAGTTTTGCAGACAAAGCCAATTAAAATGTAACTTTATTTTCTACAGAATCATCATCCTTAAGTTCTCCTGATGGTTTATGAGGTTATAATATACATTAAGATTTCTAAATGGATATTTTTCCTAAATTCTGAGGATTAGTTGAAATAAGTTTCAGGGAATTTCATTTTAGTTTACACAAATATATCCAGCTATACTGAGGCTTACAGATAAGTCAAGATGAATGTAAATGAGCTTTTCCTAATGCCCACCAAAAAATAGAACCTTCTAAAAATGCCTACAACATGCAAAAAAATTATACAATTAGATTTTTCATTAGTTTAATTCAGTTCTACAAAACTAATGCCTACTTGAGAAGTAATACTAAAATGCTAAATTGAGTACTGAAATACCAATGACAAACAGTGTAAGGATGGAATGAGATAATCAGAGTAAAAGGACTCTTAAATCCTTTTATTGTTTAGAAGTATACAAAAGACACTGATACATTTTAGACTTTGTAAAATTAAGTGTAAGTGATAAAATTTCATAAGATAACTGCTTTAAAAAGAGAGTTGTAAAAGAAATAAAAGTAAAAAAGAAATGAGGGGAGAAATCCAAAAGAAGGCAATAAAGAGGGGGAAAAAATAACCATCGAAAAGACAAGGCAAAAAAATCCAAGCTTATGATGGAAAATTACAGATTAAGACACATAGAAGTGAGAATGAGAAAGCTTAGCATAAATCCATTTGTAGTTCCATAAGAAAAAAAAAATCCATATGTGCAACATTACCATATACTTAGTGTGTGTATGTGTGTGTGTATATATATATATATATATATAGCATATAGTATACTTAATTGCCCTAACTTGTCTTATACATTACAAATGTATAGAATATTTCAATGCATCAGAAAATTGTGTTGAACAGTACCTCTCTGGTCAGACATACTTGACATTGTGTACCAAGAGATTGACACAGGATGTTGGTAGCAAAGCAATCAAGCAAACATACAAGCAAATAACCTGAGTGTCCATTATAGAAGAAGGGAATATACATTGTGGCTGATTCAAACACTATAATAGTAAACAGTAGTGAAAACAAAGATAATCAGCTATAACTATTAGCAGGAGAGACTCACATGATGATATTAGGCTATAACATACATTGCGAATAGTATATACAATTTATATATAAAACCAGAACATACGCAAAACTAGCCAGTACGTTATGTAGTCAAATACCAATGGAATAATAAATACAAAATTCAGGATACCTTCTATCTCTGATGAGAAGAAGATAATCAAAAAGGGAAATTAAATCAGAGTGAAATCATCTTAATACAGCTATCTTCTTTTTCTTTTTGTGGTATTGTATGTACAAGTTACCTTATATTATATTACATTATTAGCTATAAATAGTTTGAAGTGTATTAAATATTTCATTATAAAATAATGGTGCATGAGTTATCCTTGTTTTTTAGTGATTAGTCCTTGAATGTTTCTCCTTTAACTTTGATGTGATTATTTTCAGATAGATAATTAAAATATTTTAGAGTAATGTGTGTATTTCTATGTTTTTATCAGAATAAGAGTTGGAACTTAATCAAATGATTTTTCATAATTAATTGGGGTTTTTATTTTCGACCTATTTATATGATTTAGATTCCAAGTTAATACATCATATTTGCAGTACTGTGGGGGATACATTATTCTCTTGACGCACTGTTGGATTTATCCAGTAGCATTTTATTTTGAGTACTTGTAAGTCCCTTTGATCCACAGTTCCCTTTTATGTGTCATCTTTGTAATGTTTTGAAATCAGTTGTGTACTTGCTTCATGAAGTGAATGGAATGACTTTACATCTTTTATAATTCTGGAAAAAATAGATTTGTATAGCATAGGAATTAGAATCACAAGTTGGAAGCATTCTACAATAAAAAATCTGACCTCAAAAGACGTAGAAATAATTCTTAGGTAACCTTTAAAATACTTTTCATGTGTTCATATATTTGGTTTTTCAACTTTATCCTATTTTGCTAATTTGTATTAATAGATTGACAGAACCACCCCCCTCATTTTGTTAAGGTTTCCACATCTGTAAGTGCCCACAGTGTATAATTTTATATCCTTTTTGCATGATTATTACCATTCCAGCAATTTCTCCTTTTATTTCTTTCTCTTTTTCTTTTTTAGACTTGCCCGAAGTATACATGTTTTAATAATTTTTTCCAAAGATCCAGATCTTCCATATGTATTTAAGAGGTGAACTATTATCTTTGTGGTTTGCTTTTTAAGTTGTTTTTTCTGCTTTTGTCTTTATTATTTACTTCCTCATGTCGACAATCTAGATGAAGACTGTGTGGAGGATGGGTCCAAGGACACTTGCACTGAACAGTATTTGTGAAAAAAAATAGCCTGGTTCCTGGGTGCTGTGTCCGCTGTCCCTAATGGCTGTGTCAACCCTGGCCTCTTTGTTTTCTACAACTGATTGCATCTTCCTCATGCTCATCCTCCCCCTCCTCACACACAAGCATGCACACGCTGCTGAGGAGCGATTAAAATACTTTAACCTTAAACTTACCAACGACCTTCTCAAACGGGTTCCTTCTTTTTTCGTAAATATTCCACTAAGGAGAAAAATTTCCTTCTCATATGGACTCCTTCCCACCTTTTCTCCTTCCCAGCATCTTCACAGAAGTCCTTAGAAATTCAATCATTTTTTTCTTTTTCCAGCTTTATTGAGGAATACATGGCGAATATAATTGTATATATTTAAGGTGTACAACATGATGATTTACTGCACATATACACTGTAAAATGATTACCAAGATCAAGATAATTAACATATCTTTCACATCACCTCACATAATTAACTCTTTCTTTTCTTTTCTTTTTTTAGTGTGATGAGAATGCTTATATCTTGGGGCTTTTTTCCCCACAAAAATGTTTTAATTTCCTTTAAAATAGAAGAAAAAAATTAACCTTTAATGTCAAAGATTATATTTGTCTGTATACCAGTGTGGTCATAAAATATAATTTGTAATATGTTTTTATGACAGAAGGGGATCATAAAAGCAAACTTGCTTAGGGGCCAAAAACATCATCAAGTGACCCTAAAAGAAGTTACATCTTCTTTGCATAGATTGTATTGTCACCAAGGAGAGAGAGAGAAATGTGCATGTCATTCTCACAATTCTCAAATGTAGGGTTTTTTTTTTTCTTTTTTTATTACCCCATTTTATAGATCATGTCTTGGAGAAAATTATTCATCCAGTAAGTGGTGAAGCTAAGGCTTGGTTCTGATTCTCACCATCTCTAAAGCCCAAGCACAGGAGTCGAGTGAAAATGGCCCTGTTCCTCATCGCACAAGGCTGTGTCGGGCTGGGGGTAAGGTAACTGGCATTCACTGTGTGCATCACTCTGGATCTGGACATCCACTTGCAGCCGTGCCAGACCCTCGTAAAATGTTCTTAAGGAAGACTTACGTAAGTAGCTTTTGTAGTTCCTTCCACTGAATCTTCAGCCTGAATCTCTGCTATCAGTTCTCTAATGGCTGCATTTTGCATTTTAATGCCTCAAGTTCCGCTACCGGTTTGATATTCCTAATGTGCCATTTATCTCTATATTATCAAGTAGCCTTTGTCCAATCATTATTATTTACTGTACTATAGCAGAGAATTTCTCTCAAAATTTCTTGGGGGAAACAAAATGAAAATTTCAGACATTCAGCTTATTCATTGGAGAAAACCAAAGCTGAGAATGAGAAAGTTGTTATAGTTAACCAAACAGATGCATCTGCTCCAAACTCTCAGGCATTACCACCTCCCCCCAGCCTGCCCACAGCCTTCACCACTGACACATTCACAACAAAATCTTCAAAGGCTCAGGGGTAACACAGATTAAGAGAGGAATCTTGACAGATCTTATTGGCTTCTCTACTTCCTTGCAGAAGTCAGGAAATACAACAGACTAAACCTGTATCAAAGAAGTTTCTCTAAGTATTTTTAGAAGCATTAAAATTACAATAAATTTTGATATCAAATCTCCACAGCCATATAATCAGTCAGCCCAAAACATAAAACCTCAGCCCTTCATTTGGCTTCCAGTTCTGCTAGGCAGTCTGGTATGCCTGGAGTTTTCATCTGGCCTTACTCATGCACCTGTGATCACGGATGGAATGGCTGAGTGTTAGCTGGTTCCAAATGTCCTCACTTACACATCTGACAGCTGACTTGTTCTCAGCTGGGGTGATGAGTGTAACTGGGTCATATGTCACATATCTCTTATCATCTAGCCAGCCAGCCCATGCTTGTTTACGTGGTGACTTGGGGCTCTAAGATCAGCAAGAGAGGACAAGCTTAAATGTTAAAACTTCAAGTCTCTGCTTGCATCATATTTGCTATTGTTCTGTTGTCCAAAGCTAGTCACGTGGCCAAACCAGAGCAAGAGTATTTGTGGATTCCGTAAGGGCACTGGTACCAGCAGGAATAAACAAATTAGAGGCTGCTAAAGCAACAAAGAATCATATTTTCCAAGCAATCTTCCTATTGTTCCTCCTACCAACATAATAACCATCTCTGGGACTTGGAATAATGAGAACATTATCAAAGAAGCTTGCAATTTTAGGCTTTCATATGGTCAGTGATTCTTCTCCTAGGCACCGCATATAAAACCAGAAAAATATAAAAAATCCAGCATCTAAATAGGTGAGACATACGTTCTTCATATTTTCAACTCACTTACTTCTCAGAACCTCTAATCAGGTTTTACGTTTGGACTCATGTTTGTTTAAGAAATTTTAAATCAGTGCTGGATAAGTATGTGTGAGTGATCAAGAAGTGAATGCCCTCTACCTGGAATAGGGGAATTGGTAGAAATTCACTGAGACAGGAGCAATAGTGGATAAAAGGGTTTTCTGCTGTCCATTGCATTGAGGTGGGGCAGCACATATGTCTGTAGCAAACCTTGAAGAAATATCAGTCCCTTCTCTGGCATGAGCAAGGCTGTGGCTCAGTTTTTTCCTATGTACAATGATCACATGTACTGAGCATGCTTGAGAAAGGTTAGTTTTTTCCTATTCCTAAAAATATCATACTATCATACTTGAATGTCCAAGTTTGTTTCTAAAATAAATTCTTGCCTATGAATGAATAAAGGCAAGAACTACCAGAAAAGCAAAAACATGAACTGCATATGTTCAATACACAAATTCTCTTTAGAACTAGAAGGGATTCAGAGAGAAAAAAAAGAAAAAGAAAAAAAAACCTATTTCTCAGCCAAACAAGTTAGGATTTGTTTATAAAACAAAAATTTCTGATGGCTTACCAGAGGACGGAAGATAGATGTTCAGCCTATGTGACAGACAAAAATATTGTGAATTTCCTACAAAGTAGGGGGCCTAAATTCCCATGAGGTCAGAAGAGTCCCATCTGCTCACTCTCCATTTTAACCTATGCTTACAGGTCAAGCATAGTTTACACATTTTTTTTAATACTTGTACATTGCAGATGATCGAAAGAGCTGAAAAAGATTACTGGGAAAAAAAGTAGAAACAGGCAATAGTGAAGAGAACAGAACTAATGTTCTAGAACACCTGCCGTCTACTAGGCACTTGAAAATGAAAGCTATTCAACAAATTTCATTAAGAATTCTACAAGGTAGATTTTATTGTTCTCATTTCACAGATGTGAAGGTGAAACTCAGAGATGCTAAGTAATTTGCCCAAAGCCCATAGTCTGTCTATCTGGATCATATTCCATTTCACCTCCTTGCTTCTGGGCATGATAGATACTTGCAAATCAATAAAGGGTAGTCATGATGAAAAGAGAAATTTGACTGATCTTTTGGCTCTAAGGGATAAAAACTGAAGCATTTAAGTTTCAAATTATTGAGAAAGAGATTTCTGCTAAGTATGAGGACAAACCATTCCACAGAATAGTCAAAAAGACAGTGAGACACCTTGGGAGGTAAGCGTAAACCACTACATTGTCAGTTGGTGTCAGGGATGTAAATTGATATCTTCTGACAATGAGTCAATAGAAAATGGGACCAATGAAATTATTTTTGAAATTCTACCTAGTTGAGTGATTTTATTTCTAAAAAGGGCAACTTTTTCTATGAAAGATTTGTTAACTCCTCCTACATGTAATATCCAGACTTTCTGAGTTCTTTGAGCAAAGACAGGAATTACATTTAAGAAATGGAAATAGAGATCTAGTTCTGAACAAAAAAGAATTGAGGAGGAGAGATCAAAATGGCAGAATAGATGAACGTAGAGCTCACCTCCTCCCACAAATGCATGAAAAATACATCTACATGTAGAACAATTCTCCAAGAATAACTGTTGAACTCTGATGGAAGATCTCATTCAATCAAAGCTGCAAGAAAGATCACCATATAACCAGGTAGGACAAAAAAGAGAAAATAAAGAATCCAGACAGGACCTCTGCCCCTGGGAGGAAGCTGTGAAAGGGGAAACGTTCCTTCACCCTGGGAACCCTTGTCAATAGCTGGGAGATCAGCCTGGACAGAGAGGGAGCTTCAGAGATGCAGAAGTGAGTTCAGCAGCCAGCTTCCAGCAGGCAGAACAGAGAGAGGAGACACACGTGGCCCTGGTCACTGACCTGCACCTCTCAGCCCAAGATCTCTGTCTGCTGTTGTGTGCAAGGCTGGGTGCTGACACACAGGCTTCAGTAGAGAGACTGGGGAAAGGACCGAGGCTGGCTGCACAGAGATAGCCCAAAGGGGAAGGATGGTGGCCCAGGCCAAAGCTAGGAGAGTGTGCAAGACAAAACCAGGGTCTGCCAGAAAGCCCCAGTGTCAACAGTGCACAACAGAGGGGGAGGGCCCCTGGCATAGCAGCCTTATCGTCAGCGTTCGCACAGCGGCATGGCTCCACCTGTGGGGGCTCTCGGAGTGTGCAAGCCCCAGTGCGTGGCCCATAAGCCGCGGCAGGGTTGAAACCTGAGCAGATCCTCAGGGGCCACAGGACACTGGAAACAGGGCTGAAGTCTGAGCCCTCTCTTAGTGGCTTTGGTAGAGTTATACCACCTGTACCTTTGTAAACTCAGTGCCAGCGCCAGTGGGGCATCAACAGAGTGCTTTGGAGGAGGAATACTCAGTAGCTCCTCTCCCAGCGGGAGCACTCCAGTACTGTCTACCTCACACCACAGCTCAGAAACAGAGCTGGGAACAACTACTTCAACAGCTGGGGAGCACACCCTGCCCCAGACAGGGCTACAACTACAGAGCAAAGAGGAGGCCCTGCCTAACATCTGGTCACCACAACACCAATCACACCCTCTGTTGAAGGCTAACAGCCAGCACATACTAAGGAAAGCACATGTAGCAGGCATTTGTACCAACAGCAGCCCTCACACCAAAAATGTTAGACTCACGCAGACAACACAGGGATGCTCCCACTTAGAAACAGCCCTTCAAGACCCCAGTAGATAACTGTTTCTCCTAAACTCACAAAGTCAGAGAAATACAAATAAAATGAAGAAGCAGAGAAATCATTCCCAGTTAAAAGATCAAGAGAAGTCTCTGAAAGAACAAACAAGGTAACAGACTGCTCCACTCGACCAGATCCTGCATTCAAAAAGGACATAATAAAAATACTGAAGAAATTAAGAAAGGCTGTTGTTAGAAATGCAGGTCACTACAATAGGGAACTAGAAAATACAAAAAGGAACCAAGTAAAGTTAGAAAACGCATTGCTAAGACAAAAGCAGCGCTAAAGGCAGTAAACAGCAGACTAAATGTAGAAGAACAAATAAGTGATCAGAAAGACAGAAAAATGGAAGTCACCCAATCAGCACAGACAGAGCAGACAGAAAGAGAAACAGCAACAGAAAAAGAAAGGAATTTATACGGCCTATGGGATAATATAAAGTGAGCCAATCTATGCACAGTAGGGATCCCAGAAGGAGAAGAGAAAGGGGACCCAAAATGTATTTGAAGAAATTGTGGCTGCATTTCTGTTCCTATAAATAAGTTCCTATAAAGAAGTCATCAGGGATTTCGAAAGGGATGGTACTGCATCTCTAGATCAATTTGGGAAGTACTGCCACCTTGACAACAGCAAGGCTTCTGCTACATGAACATACAGAGGTCTTTTCATTCCTTTAGGTCCTTTTTTTCGTTTCTTCAAACAACATTTTGCAGTTTTCAAACTGAAGCTTTATACTTCCTTTGTTAATCTTATTCCAAAGTATTTTATTCTTTTTGATACTCTAGTGAAAATTTTTTCTGAGATTCATTTTGATTTCATTTTCATTACTAATGTATAGAAACATAATTGATTTTATTGTATGCTTATCTTTTATCTTACGCTTTTGCTCCCGTCTTGCTGCAGTCTTCAAACTCATTTTTTAGTTCTGATCTTTTGCAGTAGATTCCTTAGGATTTTCCATGCAGCAGATCATGTCATCTGAAAATAGAGGTAGTGTTTTAATCTGCTCACTGCTATAACAAAATACCACATACTAGGGAGCTTATAGACAGGATGGTGGGGTGAAGGTCTTCTTCTGGGTGGCAGACTGCTCACTGCATCCTCACATGGGATAAAAAGCAAGGGAAGCTCTCTCAGGCTTCTATTGTAAGTGCATTAACCTTAGTTATGAGGGTGGAGCTGTCATGACCTAATCACTCCCCAAAGGTTCTACCTCCTCACACTGAATGTTAGGATTTCAACATATGAATTTTGGGGGTTCACATACATTTATATCAAGCAGATAATTTTACTAATTCCTTTACAATGTGAATGCATCGTACTCCATTTTGTCATCTAATTGCCCTGGTTAGAACCTCAGTACCATGTTGAATAGAAATAGCAAGAGCAGACAGACATATTTTTCTTGATGTTATGGAAAAATCATTTAATCTTTCACTATTAAGCCTGCTGTTAGCCCTGGTTTTATTTTGGATGCCTTTTTGTCAGGTTGAGAAATTCCCTTTCTGTTTCCAATTTGTTGAATAATTATCATGAGCGAGTGTTGAATTTCTCCATGTCTATTGAGATGATCATGTTGTTTTTGTCCTTTATTCTGTTGGTGTGTTGTGTTACAGTAACTTATTTTGAGATAATTTACCTACCTTGAATTATTAAAATAGATTCCATATGTCATTCCACATGTAATCCTTTTCACATATTGCTAGATTCAATTCCCTAGTATTCTGTTCAGGGTTTATGTCTATATTTATTAAGATTAGAGTTACAAATGAACATTTTACCACTGAATAAAATTCTAGGTCAGAAATCACCATATTAATACCTTTGGCATATGGTTTAAGCTGATTCAGACTATACAAATAGAATTCACATAACTATTTAAATCAGTCATCGAAAATGTTTCAGGAGTACCTTTTTCTAAGGAGATCACCTAAATAGCACCGCAGCCCCATTGGCTGTGTCTCAGATCTCATTAGGATGTGTAAGCACCTGGCGGAGATACAGGCTACAGTCATCTCGTGATGACAGAGGTAGAGAAGGATAATAATTAAAAACACAAACTCTTGAACTAAAATATCTAGATTTGAATCCTGGAGTTTACAGTCGTTACTATATGACACTGGGAAATTTATTCAGTATTTGACTGTTCAGTATTCTTACCTGTTATAAGGGAGTAATGATAGAACTCAACTCATATAGTTTTTTTTGGTTTTTTTTCCAGCTCATATAGTTTTGTTGAGAGGATTAAATAAAGTATTTAAAGCAATGTCATATATATAAGATAATAAATGTTAGTATATATTATGACAAACCAAGCCACTTAGACTACTCACAATTATTTTAACCCCCAGTGATCTGGGAAACATGGCATAGAAGTGCACATAGCAGAATCATAGAATATATATTCATAAAGTGTCCTTAGAGACAAACAAACTCACTTCCATCATAACAAACATGGAGAAACAGAGAACTAGAAAGGGAAAATGACATTCCTTAAACTCACACACTTTTGTCATAGATCTGGGATAAAAATGAGCAGTTTTTTTTAACCTTTGAGATGCCCCATGTGTTAACATCTTTATGTTTGTAGACTCTAACCATGTATCTTTAAACCAAAATAACCCACCCAATCTTGGTATACACATTCACAAATTAAGACATATCAAATCACCTAAATAGTGTTCCCAGAAACTATTCAGGACTCTCCCAGATTGCCTTATAGTTTAAAATGCTGAAGGAAAACATGTGTTTTTGTGTGAAATAAATCTGAGGAGGAATCCCATTTTGGGTACTGCAGAGCGGCATGACCTTTAGGCAAGTTATTTAGCATCTCTAATTCCTAACTCCTCAGCTATAACTTGGTCAATCCTAATATGTGTGGCTGATAAATTTCCTCAGAGGATTAACATATGTTAATGCAGTCATCCCATGGTATCCTCCAGGAACTGGTTCCAGGACCCCTGCAGATACCCAGATCCATGGGTGCTCAAGTCCCTTATGTAAAATGGCACAGTGCGCTGGCCCTTGCTATCTCCAGGTTCTGCATCCACAGGTACAGAGAGGTTACTCTAAATGTGAATATTTAACATAATAAGGGGCATTAAAAAATTGCTTTGTGTTTTTGTTGCATTAACTACTTTTAATCTATCCCTACCTATGTGTCTGGGGTTTTTGCTTGTTTGTTTCATAGTCCTTTTTTACAATCCCAATGTGACTTTTAGGCTCAGTGCTTGCTGTTGGTATCCCCTCTCAACTTTCCTTAAAACCTCTGAGGCAGTTTTAATTCTTCTGCTGTCTTCACTCCGGCTCATCTTCCAGCCTCTCTGAGATAATCCAGTCCCTGAGATGACCCACTGACTAGTGCTTCAACTAAGCACTCCCAGCCACTTGCAGAAAAATGACAAGTTCATGGAGAAAATAAGCCACAAATTATATTATCAAGCCCCTTTTGTTTTTCTCCACTAAGTCTATGAAAACACAGAAACTTGTAAAGCTGGGTTGCCTTACTCATGTTATGAATGAGGTGCTTCTTCACAATGTTATTGCTTCCGTGGTCATCTCGTAAAAGTAAATTGAATTTTACTCCTTTTCTCTAATCAGGGATAGTGCAGATGGCCTGTTTAATTCTGATTTTTTTTTCCAGGGAGATGCTCTAGTTATATCTGAGCTATTTCCTATGCAATTAGGAGTACCTTTCCCTTTTTGCATGTCTCTCTTCTGCATAACTGCCTTGATCATGATCAAGAGTCCCTCTGCCTAAATACATCTCTACATGCATTGCATTAAGAGGTGATGTGATGTAATCTTCAGGCACATAACTGGATTTCTCAAGGCTTCCTTTCTTAGCTGTGACTGTTCGAGCTGGAAAAGGTGTGCTGGAAAAGGAGTTTAACTTTTATGTCTCATTCAAAAGCAAAACCCAAGTAAAGCAATTTCTAATTCAGAACCAGTGACTTTTCCATTCCTGACCAGGTGAACTGAGACAGAAAACTTCAAAGATCAGTTGGGATTAAAAAATAAATAAAGACCTTCATTTTGCCAGGTCAGTTCTCCCGCAGAGTAACTGCCAGGCACAAACTTGTAGAAAGCAAAGAGAAACATTAATGAGCAAGCTTGCAGCCCACAAGCTGCTGATTGGGGTGTTCCTTGTGGTACCCAGCCTAATTGCACACATCTGGCTTGCTACCGGATCCCACGAGCCTTTGCAAATTAAATAAAGATGATGATTTCATTTAATCATAAATAACTAAATATGCAAATAATTGAGGAAGGATCTTTGATGGTGGTGGAGGTAAAATCACCGGAAAAGCAGGAAAGACTGGGCTGTAAGTGAGTGATTTAAGAGAATTGAACATTTATCTAGTGAAATTTAAATTGGGGCTTAACACACAATCGACTCCCTTCAGTAGAGAGGAAAAAAACCCACAAAGGGGAAGAAATGATCAGTCTAAACATTAAGGCAAAGTGAAGGCTAGTTTATCCTTGGGGACATTTTGTTCAAATCAAGCGTTAGGCTTGCAGTAAGCATCAGGTCACACAGGCACCATGTGACAGACTGGATGTTCGAGAGCATTGCCTCTCCAGCTGTGAGACTGTAGACAGGCTACCAGAACCCTCTGGCATGGAGGTGTCTCATCTCTTACCTGGGCAGTCACTGCTTTCTATCCCAAGTGGTTATTTTGAAAATGTATGCAGATTAGGTAGCAAGTCTTCAACAAATGTTTGTTTCCTCCCTCTTCTGTCACCCACCTCCTTTGGAACCTGTCTTCAAACAACACGTTTCTGTGTAACAAGTGCTAAAAGTTAACTCAGTGTTCTCTCCTTCATTCATGTCCGAAATATTATTAAGACCTCACAAAGAGCCAAGTTGTGTGCTCTGGGCTAATGATTAAAATAGAATATTTCATGGTTTTAGAAGCTCACATGATAGTAGACAGACATGTGAAAGTAACCAAATTTTATTTAATTCATTGTTCATTTGGTAAGTTTTTTTTTTTACTGAAGTATAGTGAGTTTACAGTGTTGTGTCAATTTCTGATGTACAGCATAATTGTTCAGTCATTCATATACATACATATACTTGTTTTCATATTCTTTTTTTCATTATAGGTTACTACAAGATATTGAATATAGTTCCCTGTGCTGTACAGTATAAATTTGTTGTTCATCTATTTTATATATAGTAGTGTGTATCTGCAAATCTTGAACTCCCAATTTATCCCTTCCCACCCCTTTCCCCACTGGTAACCATAATTCTGTTTTCTATGTCTATGAGTCTGTTTCTGTTTTCTAAATAAATTCATTTGCCTTTTTTTTAAGATTCCACATATAAGTGATATCATATGGTATTTTTCTTTCTTTTTCTGGCTTACTTCACTTAGAATGACAATCTCCAGTTCCATCCATGTTGCTGCAAATGGCATTATTTTATTATTTTTTATGGCTGAGTAGTATTCCATTGTATAAATATTCCACAACTTCTTTATCCAGTCATCTGTCAATGGACATTTAAGTTGTTTCTATGTCTTGGCTATTGTAAATAGTGCTGCTATAAACACTGGGGTGCGTGTTTCTTTTCAAATTAAAGTTCCCTCTGGATATATGCCCAGGAGTAGGATTTCTGGATCATATGGTAAGTCTATTTTTAGTTTTTTGAGGAATCTCAATACTGTTTTTTCATAACAGCTGCACCGAACTACATTCCCACCAACAGTGTGGGAGGGTTCCCTTTTCTCCACACCTCTCTAGCATTTATTGTCTGTGGACTTTTGAATGATGGCCATTCTGACTGGTGTGAGGTGATACCTCATTGTATTTTTGAACTGCATTTCTCTGATAATTAACGATTGTGAGCATTTTTTCCAGTGCCTATTGGCCATTTATATGTCTTCATTGGAGAACTGCTTGTTTAGGTCTTCTGTGCATTTTTGGATTGGGTTGTTTATTTTTTTATTAAGTTGTATGAGCTGTTTATATATTCTGGAAAATATACCCTTATCAGTTTCATCTTTTGAAAATATTTTCTCCCATTCCATAGGCTGTCTTTTTGTTTTGCTTATAGTTTCCTTTGCTGTGCAAAAGCTTATAAGTTTAATTAGATTCCATTTATTTATTTTCATTTTTATTTCTATTGCCTGGGTTGATTGCCCTAGGAGAACATTGCTAAGATTTATGTCAGAAAATGTTTTGCCTATTGTTAGAGTGTCTGTGATAGATCAGCTACCTTTGTAAACACTGAGTATAAAGCAGTGGGCAAGCAGCCCCAAAACCCTGCCTTCATGGAGTTTACATTCTGGCAAGGAGGCAGGAAAAAATCATATGTGCCGAAGGTGATAAATGCTTGGGAGGAGAGAAAGCAGGGAAGGAGAATAAAGATACTGGAGTTAAAGGGCTGTAGTTTTAAAATCAAGGGAAGTTCTCCTTGACGTGTTGCCATAAACAAACAAAGAAGGCAAAGGGGGGCATGACATGTAAATACCTGGGGAGAAGCACTGCAGGCAGAGGGGTTGGCCTATGGAAGGACCTTGAGCAAAAACACGCCTGAAGTGTCAGGAATGGCCCTGTGTGGTTTGGCGCAGAATGAACAGGGGTGAAGGGGAGGGATAATAGGAGAAGGCAGCAAGAAGCAAGCAGGAGCCAGATCACGTCCAGCTAAAGACCATTGCTGGGAGCTGGGCTCTTACTCTAAGTAACAGAGGGAACTATTTAAGAGTTTTCAGCAGAAAAGTGGCTGACATAGATTTTAACAAGCTCACTCTGGTCATTGGGTGACCAACAGACTGTGAATACACCCGACTGAAAGCAGGAAGACCAGTTAGGAGGCTGGTGCAATCATTCTGGTGGCTTAAAAAGTCTCCATGCTGAGACTGGGAGGTGGTATCCGATTCTGGACACCTTTTACGGGTCAAGCCAGGAGGACCTCTGGATGGAATGAATGTGGAGAATGAGAGAGCAGACAGAGGAGAGGAGACAAAGGTTTTGGTCTCAGCAGCTTGAACAGGAGGTGCTATCCGATTCTGGACACCTTTTACGGGTCAAGCCAGGAGGACCTCTGGATGGAATGAATGTAGAGAATGAGACAGCAGACAGAGGAGAGGAGACAAAGGTTTTGGTCTCAGCAGCTTGAACAGAGGGTCCTCACTAACGTAAATGGAGAAAACTGCAGGAAAAACAGGCATAGGAAAAGGGAGCAATCAGAGAGTTCACTTCTGGACATGTTAACTAATTTAAGTTTTAAAAATTACGGTGGTATGTACAGGATGCATGAAGGTGCAAAGGAGAAATGCTTATTTCTGGGTTAGAAAAAGCCACCTTAAAGCTGGGCAGTTGTCTTAATGAAAGGCTTCCCAAACAAAACTCACTCTCGGTTTTGGATTCCATCGAATGTCCTCTTCTTTTACGTACCTCACTTCTTAGCCAGTCTGACTTCCGCATCTCATTCCTGGCCTTTTACACAAAGCACTCCTACGTCTTCTCTTTCTCTGGCTTCCCACAGAACCACCCTTCCCTTTGCACTCTGAGAACACACGATCCAGACCTCGCCTTGAACTTGTTTCACCTGTGTTTGTTTTCTTAGGCTCTTCACTGGTAGTTTCTTGTGCCCCTTGTACCTTCTCACCCAAGACTCCTTGGGAGCAAGAGCATGTGTCTAACACTTTCTACCTTCTTGAGGTCCCTGTGTAGTCTTCTCGTTACTGGCTTTGCTTTACACCAGGCTTCTTGCACGTGTCACAAATGGGGAGAGAGTCCAATAAGACAGCACTTTCCCAGAGTCTCTCACCCGACCTCATGCGTCTCCCACCCAGGCCTCGGCTGTTCCGTGGCTGCCTCTGTGCCTCAGCAGCGGGGGCTGCATGCCAGCCATGCAGTTCACTCCCCCGGGCCTAGAGCTTTAGCTCAGAGTCTCCAGTGGCCCCATCCTGCTGCTGCACAGTGTGTGTGTGTGGGGGGGGCTCTGGCTTCCCCTCACCATCTCCTCGGGTGATGCAACCCTGAAATGCCGGGGAAATAACTCCCCAAAAGGAGGATGCTAACCAGAGGGAGACAGGAGATGGCAGGAGTCCAGGCAGAGAAATTCTCTATCCCTTCCGCCCTCTAATGCACTATTGAGGTTTCTCAGCTCACCCTCCAGAAATCATTACAAGTCATCTGGTGGAGGTACTGGCCAAGAGACCAGCTGATTTTCTTAGAATACTCACTACAGGTTCTGAGGAAGTTTGCCATTGCAAAACCTATTTAACTTCGTATAACCTAGAATTTTCCCAAGTTACAAGACCACCGGACTGTGGAAGGCATTCTTTGTCACACAGCATCTAACACCATTGTGGAGCACACCTTTTGGAAAAGCGCACTTTAAGTTTCTCTGAAGAGTCACAGTCTGGACAAGTGAGAGGAGCAGCTGGGAGCCTCCACCACACTCCCTGTTCTTTAACTCTCACTCCCCTTCTGCTCATCTGCCCAACAGCCAGGACAGTGAGGCGGGGGCCACAGAAGGACGGGCCAGGCCTAGCCACTGGTGGTCACTCATGAGCCTTGCAGAGTCTCTGCTGAAGCAAAGTGCTGAGAGGCGGCATTG
This sequence comes from Camelus ferus, assembly GCF_009834535.1. Classification (NCBI taxonomy): domain Eukaryota; kingdom Metazoa; phylum Chordata; class Mammalia; order Artiodactyla; family Camelidae; genus Camelus; species Camelus ferus. Next base: position 43,174,142 of record NC_045705.1, read on the forward strand.
CCTGGGAGAACAAGGATGGATATTTAGACCTGATTTGCATGCTTCCGACAGGCAGTTGCTATGTTTATGGGCATCATTTGAGGAGTAGTTGTAAAATTTCTGGGAAAGAACAAGATTCTGTGTGTTTATTGGAAGAGTTCTGTACTTTTATTCCAACCCCTGTGAGCAGATGGAAGAGGAAGGATGTGGTGTTCACAGGAGTGCCAAAAGAAGAGTTTCTGGCACTTTTGACCTTGTTCTGTGCCACGTCCAGTGTGGCTACTTTCTCACTTTGCTGCCGACCCTGGTTGACACTAGAGCTCCCACCTATAATAAAGACGCATGAACACAGGGGAGTCAGCCACAAAGAATACAGGAAACCTGTTTGTACTGGACCTTGGATTAGCCCACTGACCATTAGTGGGTCATGACTTGTAGAAGAACCATTCATCTTTGCAAAAGCATGTCTGAATAATTTTATTGCAACCATTTTTTTCTCACGTTTATGGGATTCCATTTCCAAACATTTGGTTGCTGATTAGAGGTAGATATTTAATTTTACGTATCTCAGGATTTGAATGAAATATCAAATTTTCTTCCTCAGTTCCCCATCAAGCATGTATGTTAAATCAGGAATGGCTTTTAAGAACATTGTAATTCTTCTGACCACAGCATGATAAAATGTGCATGGTTTGTAGCACAGTACAGAGAATATTATAACAGGTTCAAGCGTAGAATGTTTTCAAGTAATTACATAAATAAAGCATTAATTGAGGAAAACAAACATCCTTAAGGTACTGCTCACCAGAAGCACAGATCTGAGGATGTCATCCTGGATGCCTAACCTGTCTCTTACCATTGTTGGAACAGTCACAGCAGCCGGGCTGATAACTTCCACTGAGCTCTCTTTCTGTGCGGGGCAGCAGCTTAAAAGCTACACTAGCATGTTCCTACTCATTTTTGTAAAGCAGTAATGATCCACGTTGATTTGGTGCTTGCTTACCACCGCGGCTCTGTGCACTATACATAGGAAACTCATTTAATTTGCACAGCAGTCTTGTGAGATGCCATAGTAATCCCTATTTTGCAAATTAGGAAACTAAGCTATTGAGAGGTTAATGCTATGCTAGGAAGTTGCAAAACTAGGATTCAAACCCACATGGTGTGACCTACAGTCTGTGTTGTTACCTGCTATGCCAAAGAGGCGCTTTGGTATCTGTGAGTGGCTTTATACAACATACAAAGCATTTAATGTTCAGCAATCCTGACAATCCATGAAGTTGGGTAAAGGTGCTTTTCTCTTTGTTTTACACAGGAGGGAGGAACCAAGTCTCAGTGTTATTAAATGACTAGCCCCAAACTGCCTAAGCAGCAAATGATTAAAGCCAGACTCGAGTTCTGATCTTGTGTGAAATTCAGTTCACTTCTTGGCATGCCATTCTCCCTAATTTTTCTTCATTCTTTTTTCCCAGTCTTCTGTGTTCTTAAATTCTTGTCAAATAGAGGTTCAGTGTTACCATGGACTTGATACCTCTAGACCTTTTCCAGGATCACGGAAATTCTTTAATGCATGGCCAGGAAAGATGATTGGAAACCTGCCCCAACCTGGGGAAAAATTATGAGGGTAGAGACCACATCTAATACATCCTAGGATGAAATAGGAAAAATTAGTGCCAGTAGCAAAACTAGGACTCCATACTACCAAATGCTGGGATGTGACAGGGCAAATACACCGCAGAAATTTTGAGAAGAGAGGTCTTTGTGAGCAGAGGTAACCAAGGATGTGTTCATATGGGAGACAGAGAATGGTACTTAAAGCTTCCACTAGATGATGAGAAGAGATAGAAAAGAGAAGCCTTCCACCTGGGACTTGCCAGGTTTCCAGCCTGAGCTGGCATGTCCATGCTGTGTCCCGAAATTCTGTTGGGCCATTTACTGTGGTTCAGGTTACCCTCAGACTCCCTGGTACTTAAGACTTGGGGCAGGTCTAAATGTAGCTCTAAATATGACAACTGCCGATGAAACAAACCAACTTCTTTTGACAGGTAAAGGCTGCCGATCTGGGTCACGGACCATCGCCCTCACGGAAGTACATTAATTAGCTCCTCGATGTTTCACTTAAATAGGCCCTTTCCCTTTGTGTGTTAAGCATTATTTCATATTCTATTAGCGGTGTCTGTTTGCATTTGGTGCAGTTGTTTCATTATTAATGTAAAGGAGCAATTCAGAATTTCATGATTCATTTTAATGTAGATCTTCCTTGTGTAAATAATTGATGAGAGCCATGATCAGAGCAGTACCAAAGCAGAAGCTGATATTCTTTCTGTCAAGTCTTATCTTCTCAGTTGCTCTCATTTTCAAATCCCCCCTGAGAACCTTCATTTGGTTGCAGATGTTTTGTATTCCCTGACTCGTTGTCTCTTAGTTCTTTGGTTACACAGCTACAAATCCTGTGATAGCTTCATAAAGAAAATAAAACACTGTTTTCCCATTTTTCTCCAACTATTTATAGGAAGAAAACCTGAGGCAGCGGAAATAAAGTTAATTCTATCCTCCTGGGGTGCTGAGACCAGTGGCAAATGAGTTAGGAGAAATCCAAGACAGGAAAGCAACTCACATCTATACAGCACATTACGCAGTGCTTTTAAAATTAAAAACCGAGGTGCCAGGGCTCATCTCTCAGTAGATTGTAAGATGTCTCTTCCACTCTTCCTCTGTTGCTGGGCCACCCTCCCTTCTCTGTTAAATTTGTAATTGCTGGCGTGTGTTATTTGCTGGAATGTCTGGTATGGGCTCCAGGCGTTGCTGTGAGAAGAGAAAGAGATTGCTAGCCTCTCAATGCTACTGGGCACAAGGTTCTTCAAATGCATGTTTTACTTTCTCTGATAGAAGATTGAAGGGGGTTAGAAGTAAGGAACTGTGTTCCTTAGGAGCCAACGATAGGCATGAACTGAGATGTACATGAAAGACAACTTCAGTACCCTCATCTGAGCTTCCCAGTACTCCTGTCTGCCTCACTTGACTTTGGATCTGGTCTTGACCTCCTTGGGGCTTCCTGGTTCTCATTCTTGGATATGAGCTCTACTGAGCTATCCATCTCTCCTTGTCCAACTTACAGCAGAGCGGGAATAGAAAAAGAAAAGAAAATAGATTTATGGGAATGATGCATTGAAATTGGTGTTGAATGGGGGAAATGAGCTCTGGAGCTGGGGCGGGGCTTCATGTGTCTAGCTTTGGATCTGTTTGCAATATTACTTCTCCCTCCCACTTCCACCCCTGTCTCTTTATCCATCTGGACCTACTTAGATTATTTGTCAGGAGCCCAGCGCCATGCAGACATCCTGCCTGACCTCAGGCAATGAGGCTCTGTCTGGCGGGCCTCATGGGGGAAGCTGCCCTCCCCTACACCAGGCCCAGTGCAGAGCCAGGACACTGAAGTTTGCTGGGAAGAGCTGCGGTCAAGGACTCAGCCCCCAGGCCCCCAGGCCCCCAGGCCCCCAGGCCCCCAGGCCAGCTGTGCTCGCAGGAGTAGACTGTCTGCATTCCTAACCCAGATGCCTCCATTAAGGGGGCTCTTCGCTGGGGGCCTTGGTTGAGGCACCTCCACTAGCACCTCCATGTCAAGGGGCCTTGACTGAGGCACTTTTCTCCCCACTGACTCAGTGCTTTTCCTCTTGTAGCCCTTTCCTGTCTTCCTGCACCCCTGGGCTCTTAAAAATTCAGAGGTGCTCCTTGGCAGCGAGGTAATCTCCCACCTGCACTGCCTGTCAGCTGCCCCGCACTCAGCGCCTTTCTGTGGAGGGAAAAAATGGAATTCTCAGGAGCCAGTGCCTTTTTCTTTGTCTCTGGCCTGGGTTGTCACACCCAGGCAATAAAGGCTGGATTATTACTTTCATTTGGCTCATTGCCCTAAGTGACCACCTCCACACCTTGACAAATTGGCACAGTAAGCAGGGTGGTTAACGGAGCACCATGCTGTTTGGGAAGAGCAAAACCCAGATGGTTCCTCAGAGTGATGCAGGAAAAACGGATGTGGGGCGTGAGGAGGGCCGTGTCCCCAGCTTTGGTTGAGCCCCTGGGATGTGCCTCGCCAAGTGTGGGTCCTTGGCTTCATGCAGGAAAGAATTCAAGAGGGAGCCACAGTTGAGTAAAGGCAGATTTATTCAGAGAGATACGTACTGCATAGAGCATAGGCTGTTTCAAACGATAGGAAGAAAGGCCACGAGATGTGGGGATTGGGTGCTCAGATTAGAGTAAAAGTAGGTACACACTCCGTAGACAGAGTGCGGGCCGTCTCCAAAGAGGGAGAGGAGGGGCAGCTGGGAGGTGCTGTGTTGCCAGTTTTCTTGAGGTCAGTGCCTGCATATGCTAATAAGTGGAAGGACCAGTCTAACTACCTTGGGGAAGGGGCGAGGATTCCCAGGAAGTTGGCCACTTCCCACTCTTTGACCTTTTGTGGCTAGCCTTGGGACTGCCATGGTGCCTGGGGGCATGTTGTTCACCATGTTAACATATAACAATGGGCGTATAATGAAGCTCAAGGTCTGCTGGAGGTCAGATTTCCCAAGGCCTACAGGAGGTTGAATCTCTCGCCATCCTGGTGTTAACGACTGTGTTACTCCTTGAATGGCTGTGCCCTGCCTCCTTCCTCTCTCAAGAGCACTTCCCTAGTGCTAGCAGATTGTTTATAGCCTCTCTACAGTTAATTACTGCTCCTTCTCTTTACCCTCCGACACCCTGGCTGAGCCCCCCAAGTGGGTCAAATAAGAAATCCAACACAGGGGCCCCAAGAAAACTGCCCCAAGCACTGCGCATGGTCCTCTGACAAGCGGGCCAGAGACTTTGGGAGGCCCAGCTGAGCTGTGTCTAGTAACATTAATTTTAAGCAGCTCCCTGACGCTGACCATGCCTGGTAGCCCTGGTAGCAAAGGAAGTTGTTGAGACTCATGCCTCCTGTGAAAGAGAAGGTAGGGTTGCTTCACTCAGTGGCCCCAGGAGACCTTAGAAATTTGGTTCGTCTACATCACATCTTGCCTGTATGACAAAAGAGATAATCTTGTTCATTTTAGTGAGGGAAAGTGGTGCCTTGTGGGCAGTGTCACTCCAGGTTCCCTCCTTCAGAGTGCCCTGGAGAGTGGCCGCCACCACCAAGATCCCAACTCCAGCAGCAGCGGTGACCAGAGCAGCACAGTCTCCACTCTGTCCAGCAGCTGGACGGGCCCCTGCTGGCCTCCCTCGGGCTCCATGATGCCATGCAGGGGAAGCTCACTGCAATCACCTCAAAGACTCATGGACAGAGAGAAGGCAATGTAAGGGTGGCAACGGGGCTTTCCCCACCCGAAGCCATGCAGTGCCAGTTTGGGTAGAGAGTATATGCCATCCAGCCATAGGTTTTTCGATGCCAACATCCCCGTCCCCAGTGGAAGCTAGTACTGCACCGAAACTGGCCCACCCTGCACCACCTCCAGGAGTCCCAGCCAGGGAGCCACTGCCCGGCTGTCTGCCCCGAGCCTGGTGAGGCAGGCTTCCCACTGCCAGGTAATTCATGGCCAGAAGCCAGGCCAGCGGGACCCAGGGGCAGCTACTCTAGGGTATTCACAGGAAGGCCTCTGTGACTGACATAAATACTGTTCCCTCTGCCCCACCCGGTGAGCCTGGAGATGAGTCAGACAGCCCTGCCAACCTTTCCCTGGACCTCTCATCCTTCACAAGTAAACAAGACTCGGAGTTAGGCTGAAGACCCCCTGTCTCCTGGTGGGGTCAGAGGCCCCGTGCCAGGGGCAGACTTCAATGCAGTGGTGGAGGAGAACTGAGCTTCATGGGCCTTGGGGATACTGGTGCACAGGTGACTGTAATCCCCGCGTCTCTGGGCACTGGGGTGACAGAGAGGACGATCACACTCTCCAGTTTTGGGACTGAGGCCATTACCACTGGGACCCTTGGCCAGGGCCAGCTATGGGTAGTGGGTTCCTTCAGGGCCCTACATTCTCCATTGTTACAGCTCCCACTACTGAATACTTCTTTGTTGTAGAATATTATCCATGTGTCATTTCGCTTGCCTTTGTCACTAAAGCCTGATGGAAAAATGCTGTAGCTGGGGGTCCTCTTGGTGGACTACATAGAGACCACGGTCCTACCTGACTCTGCTCTGTGCCTAATGGGCTGGTCATTTGGTTGGGCATACAAACCAAGCCCCACTTGTGGGGATGAGGCATTTGGATAAAAATTGGCTCTGCGTCTTCCAGGCTTTTTGTTACCCATGTGGATGCTTATCCCAAAAATCCCTACGCTGACCCAGCCGATTGTTTAGGTCAGCTAAACCTGGGGACCAAATTATGTTCCACTCCAGAGCCAGCAGATGTGCAGCCGGTTGCTTCCCGGATCCTCGAGAGATCGGCCCAGGGAAATGTAGACATCGTCCTGGGACGGTACTTACGTGCTGGACGACCGCTGTCGTTAGAAGCTGCCCAAACAGCCTGGAAAGCTGTCCCATCTGCCAGGCCCTGGCCTAGGCTAAGAATTCTGGCTCAGGGACAGATCCTTTGAGCCAACTGATCAATACCTTCAATGGTCAACGCATTTGAGTCCGTGATGAGGTAGTCTCTGCATCTCACTTGGGCTGTCCCCAAAGTGTGTGGAGTTGAGCTCTTCAGCAGTAAGACAAACCGCTCCCACCCATCCCCCACCCGGCTGTGCAGCGTGTCGTCAAACCCCCCGTGTGCGGTGCTACGTTGTGGGGGGAATGGAACACTGAGTAGTCCGTGCCTTTTTCCTTTGGCATCTTGCCTGCACTGTTGTTACAATAGTGGCTTGTTACTTTCAGTTTGGCTTGCCGTCCTAATTTGCCGTCTTCACACCTGATTGCCCAAGAATTTGTTCTGGTTTACAGCCCCCATCAGTCAAGGTATGATCATAATTTATTTGATGAGATGATGATTTTTAAATCAATATTTGCATTTATTGAGCAACTATTGTTTCAGATGCTGAAAAATACTGAGAATTTGTCAGTGACAAATTAGACATTATGAGACTAGTACAGACAAGGAAAAAGTCAATTGTAAACAGAAACAAATACAATACAAAGGAGCAAGGGAAATACAGGGGCTGTGAGATAGGATACATAAATGGACTTGGGAGAGAAAAATGCTGCCGAGATAAGGGAATATCTGATTGCAGCGCCATAATGAGAAGGTGGGAAAATGTTCTGGGCAGATAGAAGATGAGTGTGAAGATGAGACAAAAAAGAGACTATGACATCTTATAAAATTAAAAAGTGTTTTATGTATTTGTTGATATACATGTTTTATAAAATGCCCTGCTCCCTTTCATATACAGGTATATAGCTGGAACACAGAGTTCAAGGGAGAAAGAGTGAGAGATGACTGTGTAAAGATAGGTGAGTTCATATCAGGAAACATACTGTGATCAAGATTTCGGCGTGACATGTCAATCCACAGTGTTACAGAAAACGCCTCAAAATTGTGGATCTTAAATATTTTAAAAGACGCTACCTCATTCGGTCCTTACGTCTTCCCTTTAAGGATGAGAGTAGAGGGAATGGTATAACACATTTTATAGAAATGAAAATTAGATATTATATATCCCAAAAATGTGTGAAAATGTATGACCTGCGTGGCCCACTCACAGCCACACAGCTAGTAAACGGTAAAACTGGGAATCCAGCCCTGGTCTCCAGATTTCAAAGCCAGTGTTTATCCACTGTCCCACATTATGTTGCTTTCCCTAAGTCTAATACAGGTTTGGGGAGATGGCTGGGACTTCTAGAGCATGAGAATGGGCAGTTTTTCTAGACTCCTTATATGTCACTAAAAAAGCAACTGTATAACTTTGCTTCAAGTTTTCAAATTTCTGATGAGCATAGGGAAAACAGACTTAAATTCAAAGATTCTATTGTCCAATCTCATTCCCATTGCCATTTTTGGTTACATTCTCTGTGGATCTTCTTTTATTCTGATAGTTCCCACTGGACTATTAGAAATGATAACCAATTATTCCTGATTACCCAAGTACCACCTCCACCTCTTCTTCTCCAATAGCTGGATTGCCAGAGTACAAATGTCTAATCTCTCCGTGTTCACAGGAGTAGAGCCAAATTCAGTAATATATTATCAGAGGGTTATTTGAAAATTCCATAGGACCTGCTTAAAAGGGAGACAAAATAGTTGAGGGCAATGGCCTTCAAATTTTTTGGCCATGATCTCTACTAAGAAAAGTACCTTTTACCTCATGATCCAGTGCACACACACATCATAATACTAGTAGCAGTAACTGTAGATTAGATTTTTAAATGGGAGAGAGTACTTACCATGTGCCAGGTGTCATGCTAAGTGCCTTATATACATTAACTTCTTGAATTTTCTCAATAACCGTATGAGGCAGTCACCATTCTTAACTCTAGTTTACAGGTAAGGAACCTGAGGCGTGACACAAAGTCTTGCAGTCGGCAAAGGGCAGATCCAGGATGGAAACTCAAGTTACCTGGCTCCAGAATCTGTGCTCTCAGCCATTGTATGTTGTTGCTACACGCACACACATGCACACACACGCACATACACGCACGCACACACACACACGCACGCACATGCACGCACACACATTTTATAGAACACTACTATGTATGATGCGCTTGTATATTTTCTATCGTGCATTTTCTAATGCAGTTTGAGACTCACTAAATTTCATAACCACTCAGTATGCTGCATGGAAGTGGATAGTGCCCCCTGGAATTGCACAGTGCAGTGCAGTGGCCCTGACACTAATGCGTTGGCATCCAGAATTTATAAAACTGGGGCCAAGAGTTTGAACGTTGGCTTCAGAATCTGACCAATCTCACCTACACTACCAATCTGACTATGTCTTAATTTATGACCTTAAGAAAGTCACTGTTAAGCTGCAACTTTTATGCGTATCTATCACATACTTATTAAGAGAATTAAACAGAGTAATGAAGTTTAAACACCTAGCAGAAGACCCCAGCTGTATTCATTGTGTTTACTATTTTGGGGCATGGTCTTGATTAGATTAAATTCAACAGGAAATTCTGAGATTAGACCAGGCTGAAGATTGTAGGGGCTACCTCAGGACCCACACCAACAGGTTTGAAACAGAGATTGTGGCCACATGGTAAGGCTGTTTTACTAGGAATTCAAGCATTAGGTGAGGTTGGATTTGGACTAGACACTCTGAAAGAAGCCTTAAGTCAGTGATGCACCATGACTAGCCCCCATATCCACCAGCATCCCAGCCATTAGTGAGACTCCATGCAAACCCTGTAGTATCTTGAGCTGTTTGCCCCACTGAACGCTGGACATCTCCAGTGGCAGGTGAATGAACCTGACTCATGAAACAATGCTGAGATGTGAGCTATTCTCACACTCGATCTTGTATTCTGAGTGCAAGCTCAGCCACTATGTAGTTAATGAACTTGGACAAGTCTCTCAGCAAATCTCAGACTCAGTTTTCTCACAGGTAAGATAAGATTTGTTAAACTTCACAGGGCTTTTGTAGGAATCTACAGATAATAATTATTACAGATAAGGAGACTGAGATGGTGAAGGTTAGTTTTCCAAGAACAGAGAGCTAGTAAGACTACATAGTTCTTTATTCGGGAAATATTTACTGAATACCTGTTATGTGTCTGGCACTGTGTTTTTAAAGGATTTAACATAACGCTTCCAAATAGTAGTTACTTAAACTTTCTTCCTTATCTCCTCTTGGCCACAGCTCTCTCAATTGCAACAAGGATGTGAGGTTTTGCTAGTCCTTTGGTTCAAAGGACTGCACTGTGGGTGGTAAATCAAGTGGCAGATCTCTCACCTCCATGCTCTGGACCAAATTATATTGCACAGTAGTACCTGGGGTTCCACTTGGAGAAGCCATTTCTTGCGCCATCATTATTTTTAGTGAAGATGCACAGGGAACTGTGGTTCAATGTGAATTTTATATAAACTAATCCTGAAGTATTTTCCTAAAGCAACTGTCAGAATTGTTATTTTGAGGGGATGGCAATATCTCATAATTTATGAACGCACTCAAAATTTTCATTTCCCTTTTTGAAAACTGTGTATCTTTACACATAGAGTGATGGAGCTATTGAAAATTAAACCCTTCCCAACATTTTATGCAAAAGAATGTTCACCACATCAGCATATATAGAGCAAAGCACTGGAATAACTTATATTTTCAACAATAAGGGATTAATTAAATAATGGGATGCATTATGATATTCCTGATGCATTCAAGATGATCAGTAAATATTTATTGAATAAATAGGTAAATATTTAAAGACAGAAAGTTGCTCCTCATGTCTGAAATTTTAAAAGAAAACAATGATCTAAAATCAGAATGTATTATGTGTTTATATATTACACAATGTATAATGTAATGTAATGTTCAGGCATGTACAGGTCTAGATGGTAGGATTACAGGTGGTAGGATTATTATTGTATGTTTCTTTGTACTCCTCAGATTTTCAAATTTTTCTATAGTAAAATTTTATAATCAATACAAAGAAAATGGCAGTTTAAAAAAGTATGCACTTAAGAAAACCCCCACATGCTCACCAAAAAGTCTTGCCAGTTTGGTTGGCCTACATTGTATTTTAGAAAGCATTAAAAACAGATTAACTTCACCTTATGTAAATCATACTTACGGACTTTTTTCAAAACAAAGGGTATGGTGTTCTTGGATCCAGTTTTCCATGTTACATATCACTCTTTACTGCCTTAAACCAACCACGTGTCCTCCTTTGTCTTACTCATTTGCCACCTATAGGTCATGACCCCTATTGGCCATGGATAACTACTCATGTCTAAGAAACCTGAATTTATGCTTCTCAGATCTGCAGGATTCACCTACAGGCATGCTAAAGGAACTTACTATTCTAGCTTACGTAAATGTTGTTCAGCTGAGATCATCACTGAGTGAATGTCTACTATGAGGTAGGAAGTGAACTGGAGGATGTTGCTACAGTGGTGATACATGAGGACCTCTGCCTTTGAGAGACTTAAGAAACCATGAAAGAAATATAAAGATATATAGAGAGAATTTCAATTGAATGTGGTAAGTGAATGCAGTCTGGATACATAGGATGCTACGCTATGCAAACACGGCAGAAGCTGAGGGTAGGAATTCAAACTAGGCTTCCTGGAGGAAAACATGCTGGAGTTGAATCCTGAATAATCATGATTAACCAAGTGAAAACAAGTGAGAAAACATTTTGCAACAAAGAGGCATTTGGAATGTATTATTAGCCATGTACAGCCATGCCAAGACAGGAGTGTGGTTCAGGAGAAAACAAACTAAACTTTGTGAGACTCTGACCCATGAATGTTTTATTCCAATTGATTACAAAGTATCAGGATCAGCCACAGAAGCTCAGGAGGAAACGAGGTACAGATGACGACAAGGTGCCCAGATGGGCTATGTGGGAAGGAGGATGGGGTACTGAAACCAAATAGCTTTAAAGAGATTTGTTGATTTACAGTTTCTGAGGTCAGGAATCTGAGAGTGGTTCAGCTTGGTGGTTCTGACTCAGAGTATCTCATGAGGCTGCAGTTTTAATATTGCCTGGGGCTGTCAACATCTGAAGGTTCCCTGAGGAATATCTGATGTCCTGCCCACTCACATGGTCATTGGCTGATTTAGTTCCTTGCCACCTCTTGGCTGGAATCTTTAGTTCTTCACCATGTGGGATGTTTCCATATAGGCTGCCTGAGTGTTCTTACAATGTGACAGCTCACTTCTCCCAGAGTGAGTGATCCAAGAGAGAAGAGAGAACACACATGCCCAACATGAAAGCCGTAGTCTTGAGGGAGGGGTAGAGCTCAAGTGGTAGACTGCATGCCTAGCATACATGAGGTCCTGGGTTCAATCCTCAGTGCCTCCACTAAAAACAATAAATAAGTAAACCTAATTACCCACTCCCCCCCTCTAAAAGAAAGCTGTAGCCTTCATAGCCAGTCTCAGAAGTGATATACCATAACTTCCACTGTGTGTTACCAGTAACACAGACCAACCTGGCACGTCGCAGAAGGGGACACAGAGACTAAGTAGCAGGACTTGGGGATTGAAGGGGGACTGTTGGAGGCTGGCTACTACAGTGAGTTTTCCAAACCTATTCAGTGTAGTGTTGGGGACTAAGGCCTAACTAGGTTACAATGGAATAGAGAATGAGCGATGAAGAATTAAGAGACAGGTAACATGGATAAATCTCTTACAATGTTCTACAGAAGAGGGGAGCAGAATAACGGGACAGAGGCTGAAGGAAGACATAGAATTAAAAGAGATTCATCTCAGTTTCCTCGTTCTTTAGCATCCTCATTGGGACTGTCCCAGCAGATTAAGGTTTGGAGGTTTGAAGCTGGAGGGATGAAATACATGGTTTAAGAGTACTGAATTTGTTGTCAGCAGAGTTGGCTTCTAGTTCTTGGTCTGTCACTAGCAAATCACTTGACTTCTTGGAACTTAGTTTAAATAACTGATAAAATGCAAATGATAATGTGCCTACTTCAAATGCTTTTATATGGCTCAATTGATATTATGTATATGAAAATGCCTTAGAAACAGGAAAGGGCTTCCCCAATGTGAAGGAAAGCAGCAGCTATTCGTCCATTTGTTTTTACCAGCACTCACTTCCCTAAGAGAAACTTAGCTTTGTCCGTAGGTGCTCCCTTCTGCACAGAAAATCTGTGTTTTGATCATCCAGTTTTAGATAAAAACAGTAGTAGCACATGGCTCTTTGCTCATCTTGTAATATAACTAGACATGCTTCTGGTACTTTTCATAGAGTGAAATGTCATACCCACCATGGTGCAATTTCCAAAATGTGGCTAAAAAGTACTACTTATGGGCACTGACCAAAGGCTTTACAGTTCATTCCTTCTTCTTGATCATGTCTGGGAACACACGAGACTCATCTGAGAAACTTTAAAAAAAAATACCTTTGGGTGGGATTCGCCTGCAGAAGTTATGATTTAATTAATCCGGGATGGCCCATGTCCATTAGCATTTGTTTACATCACCTCACATTTTTCATGTGCAGTCAGGGCAAGAACCACTGCTCTAAATTATGTACCATCTGCCTCTTTTCTGAGCTGGATCCTTAGATTCTCATTCTCTTGCTGCATCACATCACTCAACCTCAGATTCTGTCTGGCAAATTATAAATGGTTTCATGTGCTTGTACTTGGACTGATGGCTGCTAGCCTACGTTGAGGGGCATTATGTGAAATGGTTCTTTGAAACTTGTTCTATATTTAGAATAAAGATTTCTCTCACTATGTTACAGGGTATCCTTTCTTTAAAAAAAAAAATATGGGAGAAATGTGTTCTTTTGACACCAAGTAAAAGTTGCTTTCCTGAAGTCACTGGTTCTTTTTCCATCCTCTGACCACTCTGAACCACATAGACAGTAATGTTCCTCTATACCCATTGGTTGCTAGAAAGATTGAAGACAATTTTGCTCTCCACCTGATGAAAGTTAAGAAGCAAACTATTACTGTATTAAACTCAGTTTGGGTCCCCTGTTAATTTTTTAAGTTCTTGAATCTACTAAGATGTATTCATTAACTATCTTAAATCCATTTGAGAACAAAGTGGGCTATGTTCAAACTAAGTGATAAACAAACTAAAAATAACCTAAGTAGAAGGTTTTATTGTTTGGGTTTTCAGGTGAAATATCTGATCAGACACTCTGCTTTTCATATAAATAAGGCGACCTACCCTCCAATTACAGAAGGAAATTTTGATGATTTAAGTGTTTCTAAATTCTCAAGTCTCTATTCACTTTAAAAACACAAGTACACTGGCTTTGCAGAATAAAGAGAAATTATGCAACTGAAGATAGGTTACGAGAAACGATGGACCTCTTCCTTACCCTTCTCTTTCTTCGCCCTTCCTTTTCTCGTGGAATCTCTCTCTTTTGAAAGTGTGTCTTCCATGTTGAATAGGACAGAATATGTTAAGCAAGATCTAAGCCTTATAGAGATATAAATGTCTCCTATTTTATGACTACTTAATGTATCTGCTGTCTTTTTCTGCTCAGGGGAATTTTTTTTCTCAGAAGTGCATTTTTAAATCTAATCCTAATCCAATTCAGTCAGACTATCTGGAAGGAAGACCTTGGGCTAAATTGTTCCACATTAATTGGAAGAAATAAGTGACTCATCTCCAGGTTATGAAGTAAAGGGGCCAATATGGGTTCTTTTTAGATAATTTAATTATAGTGCATAGCAAGTGTGTATGTGTGTGGTGGTGGAGAGTGGCTGGTGGAGGGTTAAGTGAGCATTTTCAGTATCTTATCAGCATTCTAATACATGGCATTGAAATGACCTACACTCCCAACGTAACAAAATGACATTGTAATCCAGGAAGTTTTAACAGCTGTGTTCATGTAACATCTCTCTGAGGCACCCTGAGTTGAATCTAGGACTTGTGGGATAAGCAAATTGCAGCCTTATGTCCTAGAAATCTTCCAGAATTAAGAAAAAAAAATATCTACCTGAATGCCATTCTGGCTTTTTGGTAGACTAGAAGGCTGAGCAGTTGGGCTTTGTGAATGAACAGGGAATCCCTCACTATGTATCATCTAACTAGTAGCTGTTGAGAAATCCATGCTTTCCTTTGCTAATTGCCAACCTTTCCTTGTTTATCTCGGCTTTTGTTGCTCCCAGCTTTCCCTGGCTGTGTCAGTTGCAGGATTCCAAGTGCTCTCCCTCACTGTGATATCTGGTGTGTGAGGAACATCTAGAAAGGCTGCCAGGGACTTCTGGGGAGTGTTGGGGGCTTCCTGAGGGTGTCAGGAGCTGCAGAACCAAGAGGCAAGGAGATACTCTAAAAATTTCATCCCCTCTTGTGTTAATACTAATCCGGCTGTGGACACATTTCTGTTCATATTCATACTAAATTCACAACTTCATCTATTTTTAGCATCCACAAATTCATCTATTTTTTCATGCATATCTGTCCTGTTATGAAAACGAATAGTTAACCCCAAGTATTTTTTGGGCAACCATTCACCATTTTAAAAGATCTCTTTCAGATTTGCCTATTCAAATACCTAACTTTTCCACACTTTCTTATGTGTTGTTTATTACTTGTGACATTTTAGTTTACTTTTAAAATTGCACAATTCTTATAGAATTCTAACCAACACTAATCCTTCATACTTACATATATATCCACAGGCATTCCCAGTGGGCACAATTCTATTTTGGAAGAATGGCCAGAGCAAACATCTGTAGACATGTTACGATAATAAAGGTCTGATAGGCATTGTTGATTTCATGATGCTAATTATTGGTCCTCTACCAACCAAAAAAAAAAAAAAAAAAGGATAATTCTATTTACAAGAAAAAGGAAACATGTAAAGCAAAAGAACATTTACCTGAAACTGAGTTTAGATTATTTAAATGATATACAATTGTATGTTCTTGTCTGTAATCAGTTTGAAACGTGATGGATATTTTTCTGTTTTTCTCAGTTGAGTGATATTGAGGTACCAAGGTGCTGGCCACCTTTTCCAGATAGACATGGTGGTTGTCTGGTTTGGGAAGGACTTTCCAATAAAGTGACATTAGAGCTACATCCTGAATTATGAAAAGAAGACAGTCATATGAAGATCTGGGTAAAGGGCATCACAGGTGGAGGGAACCACTATGGCACAGGCCCTTAGGTGGGGTGAAGTTTCCTCCCCTTAGGGTAAGAGCGAGAATTATCAGGAAAAGGACCTGATACTGTGAAGAAGTAAAAGCCATGGGAGGGAATTTGGGCTTTATCCTAAGAGCCAAGGAAAGGCATAGACTGGTAAAATTTTCTATCCAAGAGACCTGGAAAATGAACTCCATCATTTAGGGTCCCAGCAGGAGGCAGAAGCAGTCAGCAGGCCTGTCATCACCGCTTAGTGCAGGTGACCATTTGATGAACTGCGGTGCCGCTGCATGCCGTGCATCACTAGCATCCCAGTCCCCGTTGGCAAGGTGCTTGCCTCTGCTTTCAAGCTCAAGGACACTTCCCAACCAACCTACCACCTTGTCTTGGGTGCTGTTTTTTTTGGTACCAATTTCTGTAACTGTGAAAAGAGATAGAAATCATACTAGCGATTTTAATGGAGAGAATTTACTATAAGGGATGGTTAACTATAATTCAGCTAATTAGATGGATAAAAGGTGAAAACGAGAATTCTAAGGTGATAACAGCAGGAAGC
The DNA here is from genome assembly GCF_009834535.1 of Camelus ferus. Lineage (NCBI taxonomy): Eukaryota > Metazoa > Chordata > Mammalia > Artiodactyla > Camelidae > Camelus > Camelus ferus. The sequence goes on from NC_045705.1 coordinate 43,190,346, forward strand.
AGTTACTGTGATTGGACTGGGCAACAGAAGCAAGAGGTCGCACTTGTTAAGGCCTGAAGCAGGGGCTACGTGGAGCTGAAACTCAGAGCTATTGCTTGGCGTGTGCTGCTGGCTCTGGACACAGGAGGGACTCTGTGGGGCTGGAATCTGGGCCTTTGAGGATGGAAGCCCAGGTAGCTGCTGTGGATGTCTTTGAGAGGACTCGGTGAGGCTATTTCTGTGAGTGTTAGCAAGACTGAAAACCACATCCAGCTGCTCCTGTGGAAGCAGCTGCTGCCTCGAGGGCGAAGAAGCAGCGATGGGGTGATGATCACAGGAATAGAAATGGAAAGGAAGGAGCACGTCTGTCCTCCTTCCTGCAAACTTGTGGTTTGTACACTTCAAGTCCCACCATCGTAAAGCAGAGCCTGGAAGGATAGAAACTTACTAGCTGCCCAGGCACAGCGGTGCAAGTCAGGCAGCACATGGGTGCTTTTCAGAATAGTCCCCAGCTCTCTAAGCTGAGCAGCTAGACATCTCACCCCAAACTAATTAACTGCTCTCCTTCTGAAGCTTCCCAACGAGATTTCAGAGTCCCAGATTAACTGACCCCTGCAGTTCAGGTGAGTCTCAAAGGCAAATGTGCTTAGCCTTTTTCCAGTGCTACAGAACCCAGACAAAGAAGGCCTGGGTGGCGGCAGGCTTCAGAATGGCTCTCGGATGGAGAAGAAGGACCTTTCCCCCCTCACACCTCTTATTCTCTGTCGTCCGTGTATGAGATTAGAGCTGTTGCACTGACTGCTAATCAGAAAACGCTTGATTTGGCCTCAGGTGGTCTTTTTAGATTATTAGCTCAGGCACCCAACACCTGATTCCTCTTTATCTTTGGAGAAGATTTGATAAAATCCTCTTCTTCCAGGAGGCCTGGGGGCTACTGAGAATTTCAGTTATGACCAGAGCTAACTTTTTTGCTTCTAGGTGCATGTGTTACAACCAGCACAACCTGCTCTGGCTTCGGTCTGCCTTCATTGTCATCACACATGGATGCAGCCACAGGGTCCTTGCTGTTCTGTGCCTAGATCGACTTTGTGTTGAAGCGTCCAGAGACTCAGGTGCAAAAGTGTCCTCAAGGAGAGGTTCCTAAGTGTTACTGAACGCAGGCTACAGAGCTGGTCTCCCGGGTACAGCTTTCTAGAAGGACAGCAGGAAAAGGAGGAGGCAAGGAGATATCCAGCCCTTACTCATTATCAGAATTTTTTTTTTTAAAGAAACTCTGAAGTAGGCAATGTTTTCTAAAAGAAAAGCAAAAGTAAGATTATGCCTAAAATGATCGGGAAAGAAGAGTGGATCCAGGAATTCAAGTCAAACTGGCCAAAAAATTCCATACCCTTTCCAAAACGAACACCTGCTACTACCTTGCAGGGTGTGGTGAGTGTGGAAGCACGGGTTGTTAAGAGGCATCATGCACACTGTGCATACTTGTCCGGGCGCTATTTTTCTACAGAGCTCATCAGCTCCTTAGGGGAGAAACAGCCCAGATAAAGGTACTTGGCTGCATGTGATGAGGCCAAGCATTCCCATGCATTCCCGCCCCCTTCCTTTTTAAAATTTTATTTATTTTTTTATTGAAGTATGGTCAGTTATAGTGTGTCAATTTCTGGCATACAGCATAATGTCCCAGTGATGCATATATATATATATATATTTTTTTTTTCATTTTCATATTCTTTTTCATTGAAGTTTATTACAAGATATTGAATATAGTTCCCTCTGCCATACAGAAGAAATTTGTTTTTATCTATTTTTATATATAGTGTTTATCATTCCATCCCCTTTTTTGAACCACAACAAAGATTGCAGTGTACATGACTTTCTTCTGTAAGATCTTAAAGCTGAAATGTTGCTAAATACTTAATTTGGAGGAGACATAATTGCATTCCAAATGCTGGCATGAGCTGTGGTCAGAGAAACACCAGACCAGCAATGAGTGTATCTTGCAAAGATGCACTCGTTTAAGTTGATTTTTGATGCTGCTCACAGGTAAAGTCTGTATTCAATTTGCAAGCCTTCTCTCAGCTCTGCACTTATAAGGGGGCCTGTGATTTAATCTAACAGGGTAAGCAAAAGGTCATCATGCCACAGATTGAAATACAGTTTCCTTAAAGGAACGGGGAACTCAGAGATAACAACCCTGAAATCTCCCTCTGTACAGGTGCTAAGGCACAGCTGGGGACAGCGGCATGCGCTCAGAGGATTTGCAGAGAGAGCCCAGCCCAAGGCTCTCGTCAGGATGGCGGTGGGGGTAGACTGAGTGGTGGTAGGTGAGCATAACAACCAGCTCACCTTGTCAATGTTTTCAAAAGGAAACCACCCAAAATGAGGCGATCGGGTAATAATAAGGCTTCATTTTGGTTTGTAGATTATATTTTGCACATTCCTTGTGTCTTCTTCAAAACCTCCCTGGTTAATAGAGATTATGGGAGTTAAAGGTTTAACTCTAGAAAAGAAGGGCCCAGACTCTTCCCTAAGGCAGTGTGGGGTAGTGGGGTAACTGGAAGAGAGAAGGCCCAGGAGACACAGTTTCAACAACATATATATTTATATGCATATATGTATGTTCTTCACAAAAATCCTGAGATGTGATCAGAGAAGAGAGTATTATCCTCATTTAGAGGTTTAAAAAACTGAAATTTACTGGCTATGACTAGAGCAGAGATGAAATAGCAAAGCTAAACTTTTATCCAGAACACCTGGCTCATGCTTCTCACTCTATTAAGTGGCCTGAAGGTAAAGACCATTCATCGTCATCAAAGACATCATCACACCAGTAGCCACAGGCAACGTATTATTAAGCACGCTGTCTATGCAGCCTCATTTAATCTTCACTACAGCCATACATAAGGTTGCTTGCTTACAAAGGTACGTAAACCCCTCAGGAAAACAGGCTGAGTGTGACGATGTGGAGCTGGAACCAGAAAGCCGTTGAAGTAAATAACCTTACCGGTGAGGATGGCCAAAGAAAGGTGCTAAGGAAAAGAGTTTGGCATCAGACACACCTGGGTTTGGGTCACAGCTCAGGCACTTGCTAATAACCTGAGCAAACTGTTTCACCAGCTTGAGCTTTCTTTTCCTTATCTGTAAATTGGGACTTTACATTGGGTTCCTTTGTTTTATATGCACTTGGCTAAAGCTAAGATCTGTGTTTCCTGGGACCCTCTTCACAATATGGTGCTTGGTTAGAGTTGCCTAACAAAAGGAGAATTTGCTTGAGATTAGGAAGGTGAAGTGTAGCAGAAGTCATTTGTTTCAGGAGATTATCATGATCTGAAGTGGTGATGGATGACTGGAAATGCCTGACAGTTTCAGCTTGCCTTCTCAATCCTCCATTCCACAGCTAATTCATTTTACTAGTTGGGGGACCTGGTGACCAACAACAGCAGCAGGCCTACAGTCAGGGGCTTGGCTATTGACAACAAAAGCAACAGCCACACACAGGCAACAGTTTCCCCGAGAGTGACCTCTTTGCAGCTCTACTTTGTGGCCAGATGTGCTTGACTTCTTGCAGTTATCTGCAAGCTCTGATTTGCCCATCTGTACCAGTGCATGGGTTAGCAATGGTTCCTCTGATCCGCTTCCATCCTCCTAGACTTTCACTTTCCCACCTTCTCCCATATTTGTGTAAGGTCTAATTTATATAACAAATGCCTTACTCCTTAATACTTACAATGATTCTGTTTTCTTTATTCTTGACTAACCGAAATATCTCTAATGTTTGTAATCTTGTAACAATTGAATAAAGTTATGTATAAAAAATTCGATATAAAGTAATGGTACAATAGATGGTACCTGTGATTATTATCATCTAAATGTTGTATGAACTTCAACTTCATGGTGTTTCTCTTCCTCTTTGTGCTTCTGCTCTATATGTTCACTCTGTCAGTGGTTTTCTTTGTAATTTCAGCTTGCACATGGTCTTTAGCGGGTGCCTTGAGCAAATCTACTTCAGGAAAAATTCAGCTGCAGCAAACAAATGGTGCTTTGTTCCCTGAGTGTAGCAGTCCGAATTCCTGAGAGTCATCTGATTGCTCATGTGATTAGATTCTATCAACAAGAATCGTGGATTACCTGCTTGTCCTGGTCCTCTGAACTAGCATGAAGGTAGGCATATCCTGGTATTTGGACATAATGCACTTGGATACAAAGTCTATTGTATAATAACTGTTCTATTTTCTTGGAGAGCAGACAAGCAATATAAAGTAACTATGCTCCAGGACATTCTATGCGGAACAATGCAAAAAGAGAAGCTAAATTGAAAGTATGGCTTGTTGAAAAAATTGTGCTTAGCTCAACTATCTTGTAGAGCTGATAAGTTCTTATTTTCTCATATTTAAAATTTTTTATTAAGGTATAATTTGCATGCAGTGAAATGTACAGATCTTCAGGGTGTAGTCTGATGAACTTTGACAATTGCACACAGCAGTATTTAGCAGTATGCTAGAACTAGCTTATAAAAAGGACTAATTATTAAATATCCCAGATTTTTGCAAGTCAGCTATTAAACTATTTGTATTTTAAATGTAGCCATGGTAGGAGTATTAATACCAAAAAAAAAAAATCTAAAAATGCTACAAACTGGGGCTTTTGGTTCCTGAGATTCAGTTTGTCAGCACACCACTGCAAAATCTAGATCTCATCAAGATATCAAATACTACCTTCATGCCAGAAGGATTCTCTTGTTCCTCCCCTCTCTATTCCAACCCCTAAGATTCAACAAGTGTAATGATATCCTTCCCTTACATTAGTTGTGCCTCTTCTAGAACGTCACATAAAAATAATAATATAGTAAGTACCTTTTTGTGTCTGGCATATTTAGCTCAATATAAGGGTTTTGAGATTCATCCATGCTGTGCCAAGTAACAGTAGTGCATTTCTTTCTATTGCTATGTAGCATTTAATTTTTATAAATACATCAACATTTTAGTCTATGTCTTGTTGCAAGACGCTTGGGCTTCTTCCATCTTCGGGCTATTGCAAGTAAAACTGCTATTAACATTCTTGGACAACTCATTTTGTGGACATAATGTTTTTGTTTCTCTTGGGAATCTATCTAGAAGATGAACTACTGGCTCGTAGGACAGGAATATGCTTATCTTTATGAAAAATTACCAGGCTGATTACCAAAGACGTTGGATAATTTCACACTCCTGTCATTAACACATAAAAGTTCTGGTTACTCCCAGCCTTGTCGGTGTCTGTTGTTGTCCGTCCTTTTCCTTTGGCCATTCTGCCTGATGTGTAATGGTATTTCATTGCGGTTCTAATTTTCATTCCCCTGATGACTAACAATGCTGAGCACTTTTTCATTTTCTCAATGGCCATTCATATATCGTCCTTTGTAAAGTAACTGTGTAAGTATTCTGCCTACTTTTTACTGGATTGTTTGTCTTCTTACTGTTGAATTACAGGAGTTTATGTATTCTGAATCCATGTAATTTTTCAGACATAATCATTATAAATACTTTCTCCCAGTCCAGGTCTCACTTACCTATTTTCTTAATGTATTTTAGTGAACATACATTTTTGATTTTGATAAAATAAATTTTTATCAATTTTTCTAATAAAAAGTTCTGTCTCTATAACTGGGTCCTGTTTATTAAATCTTTGTCCCCAAAGTTAACAATGATTTTCTCCTGTGTTTTCTTCTTGCAGCTTAATAATTTTAACTTTTACGTCTATGTCTATACTATTTTTCAATTAATTTTTGTATATGGTGTCAGGCATGAGTCAAGTTTCTCTTTTTGAAAACATAGGCAGTTGTTCTAACACCATTTTGGGAAAAAATCCTTCTTGTCCCCATTGATATACTTTGTGGCCTTGATCAAAAATCAGTTGACCGTATAAGTGTGGGTCTACTTCTGGGCTGTCTATACTGTTTCATTGCTCTGTTTGTCAATTTATATGCAACTACCACACTATCTTAATTACCATATATTTATATAAATTCTAGAAATAATATAGTCCTTCAACTTTGATCATTTTATTTAAGATTATTTTGGCTATACCAGGATATTTGCATTTCCATATTAACATTAGAGTAAACTTGCCAACTTTTATAATAAGTAAAATCTGCAGAGATTTTGATTGGGATTATGCTGAATCTATAGGTCATTTGGGAGAATCTGACATCTTAAAAATACTGAGATTCACAATCCATAAAAATTATATATTACTCCATTTGTTTAGGTCCTATTTAATTATGTCTTTCAGTGCCTCACATATATTTTGTAAAGCTTATTCCTAATTCATTTATATGTTTTGAATGTCTTGAATTTTTTTTTAATTTTCTGTTGTTCTCGTTAGCTAGAAATACAACAGATTGGTTTTATTGACCTTGTATCCTATCAGGACTTGCTACATAATTTGCAAGGCTCAGTGCAAAATAAAATTGTGGGACCCTTTGTTCAAATTTCAAGATAATGATAGCAGAGTATTAAACCAAGTACAGGGTATTTCTGAGCATGGGACCCAGTGCAACTGCATAGATTACATGGCTATGAAGCCCACACTGCCTCCTGCAATACTGTTAAATTCATTCATTAACTGAAGTAGAGGTCTTTTTCTTTTTGTAGATAACTGAGATTTTCTACACAAATGATATTTTGCTTGTAAAAAAATTATAGCTTTATTTCTTCCGTTCCAATCTACATTATTGTGCTGGCTAAAATCTCCAGTTAACTTCTATTCAGCATAATGTTGAATAGAAATCATGGGAATGGGCAAATTTGCCTTGTTCCAATCTGAGAAGGAATGCGTTGTCTCTCACTGTTGAGCATAGTGTTACCTAAGATATTTCATACATGCTCCAAATCAGTTTGAGGATCTTCCTGAGGTTTTTTTTTTTTATTTTATTTTATTCTTGTTTGTTTGTTTTATCACGAGTAAGTGACAAGTTTTGTCAGATTGGGTTATGCTGGCTAAATAAAACAAGTTGAGGGGGCAGGGGGTGGGAAAGGATAGACTGGGATTTCAAAATGTAGAACAGATAAACAAGATTATACTGTATAGCACAGGGAAATATATACAAGATCTTATGGTAGCTCACAGAGAAAAAAATGTCATAATTAATATATATGTTCATGTATAACTGAAAAATTGTGCTCTACACTGGAATTTGACACAATATTGTAAAATGATTATAAATTAATAAAAAATGTTAAAAAAAAAAAAAAGAATGGTCCAAAACTAAAAAAAAAAAGTTGAGAAATGTTCCCTCAACTTTAATTTTCTGAAAAAGTTTGTAAAGGTTGATATTATTTAATCCTTAAATTTACTCCTTAAATGTTCAATGAATTCACAATGAAGACACCTGAGGCTGGAGTTGTAAATGTTATTTTTAAGAAAATTTGAAATTATGAACTCAATTTATTTTTTATTTCTTTTTATTGATTTTAGTAATTTATCTCTCTCAAGAAATTTCATTTTTTGTCAAAATAATTGACATAAATATCTCAAGATATTTTCTTATCTCTTTAATATACAATATCCATTTAATATATAATCTTTTGGATTTGTAATAGTGTCACTTTATTTCTGGCTTGTATTGTTAACTTGTGTTCTCTTTCTTACTATATAAAGATAGGGATTTTGTTATTTGTATTAATCATTTCAAAAAACAAAGTCTTTATTTTAAAAAAAGAAAAACAGTTTTTCTACTTTATAGTTTAGTAATTTCTGCTCCTATCTTTCTTATTTCCTGTGTTACTTTGCTTTGGATTTACGTTGCTCTTCCGTTGCTAACTTTTCATTGTGGAATGACTTATTTTCCATCTTTTTTCTTTTCTGTTATAAGCCTTTTTTCGAGCTATGGATTTCCATTTAAACGCTGCTTTAGCTTCATCTTACAAAACTTTGTATCATGTTTGCATTAAAATTCAGGTCAAAATATATTCTAATTTCTTTGTTAACTTCTTGGAACTAAGGATTATTTAGAAGTATTACTTAATTTTCTAGTATTTGGATAAATTTCCATGCATCCTTCTGGTACTAGTTTTTCATTTGATTCTCTGTTTCAACCTCTATTTAAATTTGCTGAGGCTTACTTTATACCCTAGTATCTCTTCTGTGTGGCCAGTATTCTACAGACACGTAAAAAGAATGGGTGTTTTGCCATTGGAAGGTAGAGTGTTTCATAAATATAGAGGGAGAATTGGTTGAGATTTTTCAAGTCTTCTTTAATCTTAACAATTTGTTTCTACTTTATCAACTGTTGGAAGAAAAGTTTTGAAATACCAATGATAACTATGCATTTGTCTATTTCTCGCACTAGTTCATTTAGCTTTTGCTTCATATATTTTGAAGTTCTGTTACTTGGTCTTTACACATTTTAGATTTCTGGGTCTTTTTTGATGACTAGGCTCTTTTATCATTATAAAATATCACTTTCTGGGTTTAGGAATACTTTTCTTTCCTGCATTCTAATTTGTCTAGTATTCATGAGACTGCTCCAGTTTTCTTATGCTTTAGTTTCCCATGATTAATTAATTTCCCTGATTCATCTTTTTTTATCCTTTTATTTTTACCCTGTATTTTGAAATTTGAAGTGCATTTCTCATTTTTCTTAAAGCACATGACCATCTCTCTTTTGAATTTTTTTCATTAAACCATATTTTAGTATTCTTTGTTATCTTCTCTATTTGGTTATTAGCCACATTCGCCTTTTTTTAAAGTTGCTCTTAAAATATACATCTTTAATTAACCACAATCTACTTTCAAAAAATATTATACCACTTTGCATGTAATATGGGATACTTATTGCAGCATCCTTCCATTTTCCCCTCTAGTTTTTTGTGCTTTTATTGTCATACCTCTACTTAAGCTATTAACCCTACAACATATTATTACTCTTTTTATTTTAAATAGTCAATTACTTTTAGTGACATGAAAAATTTATATTTACCTGTTCATATATTTTACATATTTATATAAACTTATACATTATATAAACTTATACATTTATATAAACTTATACATAAACTTATATAAAACTTATACATATTTATATAAACTTATACATTATATAATATTTTATATATAACTTTATGTGCATGCCTATGTGTAGATAAGTTCTCATATAGTTTCATTTACCTTTAAAGAAAACACTCACATATGACACACTCATATAATTCCAACCTACAAAATAGTTGCAAAGATTGTGCAAATGCTTTTTTTTTATTTCTCTGAGCAATTTGGAGTATAAGTTGCTGAATATAAAATTCCAAATTTACAGTTTTTTGTTTGTTAGCACTTTAAGGTTGTCGGTTCATAGTTTTTTGTTTGTTTGTTTGTTTGTTTGTTTGTTTTTTGCTCTTTTGCATTGTTTCCGATGAGTAGTTAGCTCTCATTCTTATCATTTTACCAATGGATATAATATGGTTTTTTTCCCCTAATGAGAGTTTAATTCCACTACTATCGACTCCCATAGTAGTAACATCTCATATCTAATTCAGAATTCTGGATTATTCAGATGAAAAATCCACCTCAGTTTCTGTGTATCTCATTACCATGTCCCGGGACTTACCCCTAGTGAGCTGAGAAGCAGACTTGGTTAGTGGCAATGGCAGTGAAGACCATCTCCATTTTCACATGCTTGAGATGTTGCCTGTGTAGTGTTCATACACACAATCCAGAACAGACCTACAAGTGAATATAAATATGTATCTGTCTGTTGGGCAGTGATGTACCAAAGGGAGGCATTGGAGCACTTGCCCCAAGGAAAGGAGTAGTTTTTCACTGATTTTCACTTTTCTTTAAGATGGATGGTACATTGAGATAATAGAAGGTACTTTTAGTCAACTTCACTATCATGTGTAAATGATGTACAAGCAAAGAATCCTCTTACTGCCAGTTTTCCCTCCCTTGGCTTGCCACCACTGTCAGGTGCCCTCTAGTGCCTTCTTCAGACATTTGCTTTTGGAAATGATTCTCATACAATTATCTCAGCTCTGACCATGATCACAGAATACTAATACACATATTTAGAACAGAGAAAGTATTTCTGAGTCTTTAGAAAGAAGTGTAACTAGGACAACAATGGTTAGCATCTCTACAAAACTTTCTGGTGAAGAAAAGGAAATTGGCTCAGATAGGTTAACAGCTATTCCTCATCAGTCAAAGTTTTGAAAATGGATTTAAGCCCAGATATGGATAGTTTCCAAAGTTTGTATTCCTAAAGCAGAGTCTGTGTGACATTTCTCAAACCCCAGTTCCTGTGAAATCCCAACCATGTCTTTAATCTTTAAGGCTCTTGGTTTCCACTCCTGTGAGACAACATTATTATCAAGTGTCTCATAGATCCCACAGAAATCAGATGAAATAAGGTAAAAACCTTAATATAGGGCATGAATTTTTCAGTGGTTCTCAACCAAGATTGGTTTTTCTTTAGTTTGTGCATTCCAGGATCAATGTCTGGATTGATGGGAACAAACGGGACAAGCTTGCTGTCTGATCACTGCCAAGGTCTTTTGCTTTTTCTCCTAAATGCATTTGCAAAGTATTTCTTCAATCTGTCTCTATTTTCTAAGCAGGCACATAGTATCAAGCATCTTTAATTGTTTCAAATAAGGAGCCTTCTTCGGAATTTATTTATGCAGTATTAGAAATCTCAAATAACTTTCCCCCCCAGTTTTAATGAAATTTAATTGACATATAATACTGTGTAAGTATAAAGTGTACAATGTGTTGATTTAATACACATATATTAAGAAATAATTACCCCATAGGAGGGCTAGTTAACACTTCCATCACCTCATGTGATTATCATTTATTTCTTGTGGTGAAAACATTTACAATCAACTCTCTTAGCAACTTCAAGTATTTAATGCAGTATGGTTAACTATAATCACCATACTGAATATTTGAACTTTTCATCTTATACCGTCAAGTTTATACCCTTTGACCAATGTCTCCTCATTTCCCCCACCTTCCAGCCCCTGGCAACCACCATTCTACTCACTGCTTTTGTGAAGTTGGACCTTTTCAAATTCCTCATATAGGTGAGATCATACACTATTTGTCTTCCTATGCCTCACTTATTTCACTTAGCATGATAACCTCAAGGTTCATCTGTGTTGTCACAAAATACAGGATTTCCTTCTTTCTCATGACTGAATAACATTCCATTGTGTGTAGATATGTACAGTTGACCCCTCAACAATTCAAAGGTTAGGGATGCCAATCCCCCAGCACTCAAAAAATCTCAGTATAACTTTATAGCCAGCCCTCCTTATCTGTGGTTCTGTTCACGCAGATTCAACCAAGTGTGGATTGTGCAGTACTATAGTACATATTTATTGAGAAAAATCTGCTATAAGCAGATCCATGTAGTTCAAACCCGTGTTATTCAAGGACCAACTCTATACATAGATCTATGGATATATGTCTCACATCTTCTTTATCCACTCATCTGTAAGTAGACACTTGGGTTGTTTCCATATCTTGACTACTGTGAATAAGCTGCAATAAACTTGAGAGTGTGAATACCTCTTGGAGGTCCTGACTTTATTTCCTTTAGATATATAGCCAGAAGTGGGATTGCTGAATCATACGGTAGTATAGTTTGAATTTCTTGAGAAACCTCCATGCTGTTTTCCATAGTGGCTGTACCAGTTTATGCTCCCACCAACAATGTACAGGGTACCCTTTTCTCTACATTCTTGCCACCCTTTTTATCTCTTGTCTTTTTAATGATAGCTATTCTAACTAACAGGCATGAGGTGATATCTCACTGTGGTTTTGATTTGCAGTTCCCTGATGATTAGTAATGTCAAGCATCTTTTCATGTACCTGTTGTCCATGTGTATGTCTTCCTCTTTAAAGTGTCTATTCAGATCCTCTGGACTATTATCAGTTAGATTATGATGATGATGATGATGATGATGATGATGATGATGATGATGATGATTTTTGTTACTGAGTTATATGAATTTCTTATACATTTTGGATATTAACCCCTTCTCAAGTATATGATTTGAAAATATTTTTTCTCATTTCATAGATTGCTTTTTCATTCTACTGATTATTTCCTTCACTATGAAGAGCTTTTTAGTTTGGTGTAGTAGTAGTCCCAGTAATTTTTTTTTTTTTTTTTTTTGCTTTTGTTGCTTGTGCTTTGAGTGTCATATCAAAAGCAGTCATTACCAAGATCAATATCAAGGAGATTTGTCCCTGTGCTTTCTTCTAGGAGTTTCAGGCTTTCACTTCTCATTTCAAGTCTTTAATCCATTTCAAATTCATCTTTAACTTGAAACTGGTATAAAATAGGGGTACAATTTATTATTCTGCGTGTGACTTAGTTTTGCCAGCACCACTTAATGAAGAGAATATGCTTTCACCGTTGAGTAGTCTTGGCTCCCCTGTCAAATATTGGTTGATTGTATACGTGAAGATTTATTTCTGGGCTCTTGTTGTGTTCCATGGGTCTATGTGTCTATTTTCATGCCAGTTCCATACTGTTTTGATTACTACATCTTTGTAACATAGTTTGAAATCAGGAAGTGCGATGCCTCAAATATTGTTCTTTCACTGGGTTGTGTTGGCCATTCAGAGTCTTTTGTGGTTCCATACAAATTTTAGAATATTTTTTCTGTGAAAAATGCCATTGGAATTTTGATAGGGATTTCTTTGGTTCTAGTAAATGACTTCCAATAGTATGCAGATTTTAACAATTAATTCTTCTGATTTATGAACATGGACTTTTTTCCATTAACTTGTGTCTTCAGTTTCTTTCATCATTGTCTTCCAGTTTTCAGTGTTTATTATCCTGTTTGACCAATAGCTAAAAAGCATTTGAAAAAAGAGAAGAGAGAAAGATATCATGACTCCAAAAAACAAAGAAACAAAATAACAAGCTAGGTCCCAAGAACTCCAGTACAATGTTGATTAAATGTTATAACAATGAACATTGTTGATTTGTTCCCAAATTCAAGTGGAAAATATACACTATTTTTTTATTGTAAGATATTAGCTGTAGGTTTTTTGATAGATATTCTCTATCAGATTAAAGAACTTCCCATCGAGTCAATTTTACTGAGAATTTTTTTTAATTCATAAGCAGGTATTAAATTTTATTTTCAAAGCATCTTCTGCATATATTGAGATGACCATATTTTTTTTGCCCCTATTTTTTTCCCTTTAAAGTAGTGAATTGCACTGAGTGATTTTTCAAATGTTAAACTAATCTTGCATTCTCAGAATAAATCCCACTTAGTCATAATGTATTTGCCTTTTTATAAATGCTGGAATTTCATATGTAATATTTTAAGGATTTTTGTGTGTATGTTTTAGCTTTTTGAGATAAATGCTTATTGATATTTCATCTGTTCTTTTCTAATAGGCATTTAAAAGCTATAAATTTCCCACTGGGAACTGATTTATACTACTATGTCACATTTTCATTATTTTATAATAATTTTATAATATCATATAATTTTCCTTTTGATTTCCTCTTTCATCCATGGGTAATTTAGAAGTATTTTGCTTTAATTTTAAACATTTGAATATTTTCTTTTTATCTTTCTGTTACTGAAGTTCAGTTTAATTTCACTGTGGTCAGAGAATATATTCTATGATTTATCTTTAAAATATTTAAGCCTTCGTTTATATCACAGCATTTAATCTTTTTTGATAAATATTAGTGATAAAGATTATTGATATTTTAAGTTTAGAAAGATAAATTTCAGTAGTGATTTCTGACTGATTTCAGAATATCGTACTCTTCAATTAGGTTAAGTAGAAGACCAGTAAAAATGTTTACAAGTATAACATACAAGTTGAGTGTTTTATACGATGAGCTAGAGCAGGTCTTTCAATCCCACATAATTCTTTGTTTGGATGGCTGTCCTGTACACTTTGCAGTATCTTTGCCTCTACTCATTAGATGAAGTAGCAGTTTTCTGTTCCCCAATGTGACAAGCAAATGTGTCTCTAGACATTGCCCAATGTCCCCTGAGGGGCAAAATCATCTCCAGTTGAAAACCACTGAGCTATACAAAGAAACATGAGCATGCTTTTATAAAATCAGTGTACCTATGTAGATAGATATATTTTTATTATAAAATAATCTGGGTTTTACTGAAAGAGCATGGCTGCATGTCCAACAATAGGTGTTATTTCTGGTTGAAGATGTGTTCAATAATACATGCATGCCAGGGCAGAGAAATAAGCAAATTGAAAATATTTTTAAATAAAAACCATTTTTTTCTGTCATAACAAGATCTAGAATTCAAGATAACATAAAAATTAAGAGGAATGACTGTTGATCTCCAAATAAAAATAAATGCTATAAAAGAAAGTGAGCATGGAAACCAAACATTAGAAAAAAATCTGATCATACAGAGTATTTCTCTATATCAGTTTTGCATGAAAGATTTGGTCCTCTCAAAACAAACCATTCATAGTGAGTTTATGAACAAATTAAAAGCATGATTGTACTAGCATATACTTAATCACAAAGACTGTATAGCAATTTCTTTTTGTTAATTGAAGTATAATTGATATACAACATTATATTTGTTTCAGCTGTACAGCAATGATTTGACATATGTATACTTTGTGAAATGATCACCACAATAAATCTAGTTACCATCTGTCACCATACAAAGTTACAGAATGCTTTTTTTTTCTTGTGACAAAAACTTTCAAGATTTGCTTTCTGAGCAACTTTTAAGTCTGCAATACAATATTATTGATATAGTCATCCTGCTGCACATTACATCCTCATGACTTATTTATTATATAACTGGAAGTTTGCAACTCTTAATTCCTTTCACCCATTTCACCCCCTCAACACCCCTCCGCTCTGGCAACCACCAATCTGTTCTCTGTATCCGTGAGTTTTTGTTTTGTTGTTTTTGTTTGTCTGTTTGGTTTTTTAGATTTCACATATGAGTGAAATCATATGATACTTGTCTTTCTCTGTTTGTCTTATTTCACTTAGCATTTCAAGTTCCATCCTTGTTGCAAATGACAAAATTTAATTCTTTCTATGTCTGAATAGTATTCCATTGTATATATACACCACATCTTTATCCATCTGTCCACTGATGAACACTTAGGTTGTTTCCATATCTTGGCTAGTGTAAATAATGCTGCAAAGAACATAGGTGTACATATTTTTTTAAATTAGTTTTTTTTTCCAATAAATTTCCAGAAGTAGGATTGAGGAACCTTCATACTGTTTTCCAATTTACATTCCTGATTAACATTCCTCTGACAGGTTCAAGCAATTTCTTAATTACTAAACAATATCTGTATAATCTTGGTAATATGTCCTAAGCTCTCCTTCTTGAAGTCCTACATTCGAAAAGAGAGCATTTGATTTCTATTCAATATGCAACATATGAAAATGCTCCAACAGCTGTAAAATGTCAAACATAGGCCAGGGATTCTTATGTGTCATGGGTGGGATCCATGTGATGCACTGTGTTCTACATCCTGTGCCTAGGCAGGTACCACAATTCAATGTGCCTCTGTTTCCCACTGAGCCTAGATGTTTCCTCTGAATCCTTTTCAACAGAAGAATCAAGGAAGCTATCATGAACAGACTGGAATGAAAATACTCTGTCTTCCCTGATTCCTTGCATATGGCCTTTAGATTCTTCTCTTCACATTCCACTTCCACTCATTTATTCAGTGATCTTCAAGAGGAATTAAGGGGAACGGGCATCCACTGACACTTTCCAACAACAGAGTTCGCTGTTTGAGAATACAAGGCGGCCTGCCATGTTGGTGTGTCAGGGATTGGGAACCCTGTTCTGAACAGTGACTTAGCTACTGCATCTGGGAGACAAACTGATTTCTGAATATGAATCCACTCTTCTGGTCAGAGGCTAAAATATTTGCCCAAAGTTCAAAAATAACTTTCCTAGGTATGTGAACTATGGATGCCAACTGTGGAAACACCTGTTTGTCTTGGCACAAGTAGATTGTGTAGTCCAGTATCACACAAAATCATCCAGTTTACAAACAGGATCAACAGCAATGTGTATGCAGACTCAGAGCACCTCCAACAGGAAGAAAAGAAATGTTGGAAAAGTGACTCAGAGATGAGTATATCTAGGTAGCTTCTCCTGACAGAAAGCCAGTTGCATGTGAGGAAGCGGTGGGAAGAAAGCTAAGATTAAAGAGAGACAAAGCAAAAAACCCAAGTTTTGCTTCAAATCAGTGCAAAGTCTTTATTTAAGAATCATCGTAAACCTGCATTCCTGTATCTTGATACTCCTTTTTCTCATTTTGCTATGGATGTATCTCCTTCTTCAAGAAATACAAGCTCAGAAAATAGCTTATAGTTTGTCATGGAAATGACAAATTGATAAGAGCCCCAGAGCACTTTCATGTTGTGAGGTAAAAGGCAATTATGCATTATTCCAAAATAACTACAGCTGCTAAGAATTGAGGAAGTAATACCTAAATGACTGTGGAAAATAAACGGGGAGAATTGTGAACTTTTTAATGTGGCGTTTTCAGCGAGCTCAAGTTATAAATATCAGCAAACGTTCTACCCTGCTTGGCTGCATTCCTCTAGTGCAATTTGTTTAGTGCTTTGAGATATGAGACAGCCATATATTTTACTCTCACTGCTAGTAGCCAATTTGCAAGAAAGCAAGTAATATAAAAATGGCTATTTACTCTGTTACAAGTGGTACAGTCCATTATCACTCTCCACCGATGTCGTTACAAGGATAGCAAATCAATAATCAGTTTTCATTCCCTGACTCAGTAAACCATCTGCTTCCACGATTGGAAACCTCGTTCAGTTTGGACGCAACCTTTACTGCTGTGCTGGAAGCTGATTCATTTGATAAGACCACAAACATCACCACAGGAAAATTTTTTTTTAATTACCTTTCTCTAAAACCTAAATGGTAAAGTGCTAGGGAGTTCCTTTGCCATAGGGGAAACCAACATTACAAGGCATTGTAAGTGTATCAGCAAAGAGGAGGACCTTGTCTAAACTGTCAAATGACGGAGTCCATCTCACACTTTTCTTCTTTTCAGCTGTTTCTGAAATAAGATTGTCGAAGTAGACATGGGCTCGCTGTGGGAAGCCTCCGGTTAGATATTTTATCACAGCCTCCAGGACTAATTCTGGAGCAGCGACTTAGGTTGAAGCTGAGGGTCATCATCAGTTAGATCCATTACACCTGTCACCTGCCTTCACCGATCACGCCCCCTTTAATTGTTTTTTTTTTTTTTTTACAAAACCCTGCATGTCCTCTAAGCGTCATGGAACCTAAACAATAAGGTGTTTGCCCATTTTTTTTTTCCAAAGAAGTTAGAGTCAACTGTATCCAGTTCGAGTTCAAGCTGGTTAAGACCGGTTAAGACCACCAAGCCTCCAAATGAGCAGGCAGGGGTCCAGTTGGTGGTAAGTTGATGTCAGAGGGCCAAAACCCCGCCCTCAGAGCAGGTGAACGCTATTTTCCGAGCATGTGTCCCGTGAAGAAACTGTAGCGTGGTTGCATCTGTGCAGAACAAGGATTACCTCACCTTGTTCTTACCGCCAATCACCTTTCCCGACGTCCCCCACGCCTCAGCTTCAGCCCATACATATCTCAAGCCCCGCCTCCCAGGAAGCGGATCTGAGATTTGTTCTCCTGGCTCGGCTGCCTTGCGAATACACCTTTTCTCTGCTGCAAACCTCAGCGTCTCAGCGTTTGGCTTGCTGAACACTGGGCAAGCGTACCTGGTTTGGAAACAAGATTATGCACGCAGTCCCGAAAACTGAGCTGGAAATTGTTGGATACATTGCAGGTAAAAATTTTAATGGCCCCAAGCCCAAGTGTCTAAAATAATTTATTTGTTTTGTGTAACTCAGCTTTGGTGATTCTAAGCTTCCATTCTGCTAGATACAGGAAACGTCAACTCGTAACTTCCAAGGAGGTTTACTAAAATTCTGTGTTTTCTTAGTTCATGTTTTAAATTCTGTCACTCTCACTGCCCACCCCTCCCTCCACACCCAATCTTCCCCTTCCTCTTGCTGGGACTCACTACTAAGTTCTGAAGACGCTAACACCGACATTGGAGGAAGGCATCTGTTTGAAACTTGCTATTCTGTTCTGTGTTAGACTCTTTTGTAGACCACCTGCCCCATCTTGTCTCAAGCGTGTCTCCTCAGGCAGGCAATACACAAACATGGGGATACAGGGGCACAGAGATGGGCTGGCCTTTGTGGTTTTCTGTCAAGTTCCCCACTCCTTTTCAGGCTCTCGTGGTCTGCAGGCCCCCTCTTCCAACTATCTTCTGCGTCCCTCTCCATAGATGGCGAGAAGACTCCATTGCTACTTTGTGTCTTTGGGCCTCTGGCGTAGGTGAAGTGTGAGCCCTGACTGTTGCGTTTGTTTTCATAATGCAAGCGCCTGACCTAAGCTTTGATTGCAGAGGCATTCCCTTAAAAGATGGCCGTCTCCAGTAAACCTATTTCAAGCCACCCAACTAGATAAGGAGCCAGGGCACTTCCCCCACTGAGGATCCTTTTAGAGATCTTGGTTGATTTCAATAACTGACCATTTAGGCTAATTTTTTTTTCTCTTCCTGCATTTTAAATTCCCACTCTTACATTGTGTTTTAACCAGTAAAGAGTGAGCCTACAAAACCCTAATCCCCCACCCTCAACCCTAGTAAAAGAACCCAGTCCTGTGCACACACTCTTTCTACCCACAACCTTGCTGTGTGGCCCCAGGTGTGCAGTGTGATTTCCAGGTCTTATAAGTAATCAACTCCCCCCCCCCCACAGTTCCCTGATGGCTATTGCTTTATTGCTGAGGGGCATATTGAAATTGTAAGAATCACAGGGGCCGGTCACGCAGCAACGTTGATTACTGATAGTCTGAGACTGGCAGAAAACAGAACTGCAGGTGGATCCAGAGCAAAGCAGACACACTGCCCCTTCGATCCATAGCAGCCGTCTCTGTTCTATTGTTTTCCCATTAGTGTAACACAAAGGGCATTGGTACAGCTTCTGACTCGAGTTCCAGACAGGACCAGGGAGGCACGGGTCCTCTTTACACTGCCTCCTTGCATTGATCATAAGCTGTATTTGGAAGATAAAGACAGACCAGCAACTAGCCAGCACTCATCTCTCACCCAACTGCTTCTCTGCTCCCAGATCATGGAATCTCTCTGGTTAAGTGGTACGGAGCAGAAAAGATGGCAAAAACTAAGTCTTTATGCTCATGTATCTTTTCTAATACTTCCTGATTTATAACTGCTCAAGGATTTTGATTGTGGAAGTCAATAATTTCGAATGCTTATTCTGTTTCCCTCACTAACAATTCTTATGCATTAAGTGCCCTTCTTTTTAGATGCATGAAAGAGTTTCACCTGGAATTTAGGGAGTGTGAGAAAGAATAAGCTATTTAATACTTAGACCCCTGCTTCAGACAGAGTTAAGTTTTAATCTGTCACTTCTCTGTGACATCTCAGAACAAAGGATAGTCTTATCTTACTGTGGGTATTAAACTCAACTAGAACCAAGCAATTGTCCTTTCAACTGTGTCCTTTAGCAGATTATTTCCAGGGAAAGTCTGCATCTTTTCCTTCATTTTCTGGAGGGATCAGAAGCAATCTTTATTTAAAATAAAACATATACTGAAAATATCTTAACATATAAATGTGTAGTTTAAAGAATGATTATAAAATTAACATCTATAAAACCACTATCAGAAGTCCTTATGTTCCCTTATGTCTCCTTCCTGATTACAAACACCTTCCTCACTTACAGAACCATCACCTTGATTTTTAATCGTATTTAATTAAATATATATGTGTATACACACAGTAATTCTAGTTTTGAACTTTATGTAGATGGAATCAAGTTATGTTCTTAAGATGGACTATGTTGCGTCTGGCTATGTTCATTCATGTTGTGTATAGAGTTTTACTTTGTACGAACACACCACATTTTTAAATTCATATCGTGTTAGAGCCGTGGTACATGCCTGGCTTGGGAGTACTTTGAGCAGTGCTGCTATGAACATTCTTACGGGTACAGGTGTCCTGGTTCACACAAGCACAAGTTTCTCTAGGGTAAATGTCTGAAATTCCTTGGTCATGGAATATACAGATGGTTAACAATAGAAGGTAATGCCAAATTTTTACAAAGTTGTAAATATTTAGCCTTCCAACAGTAGTGGGTGATTATTTCCATATCCCTGCACATCTCTTGCTATTTGTCTAAATGTTTGTCAGTTTTGTAGGGGTATAGTAATCATTCCTTGTGACTTTAATTTGCAATTTACTGCCTGCAGATGAATCTGAGCTGCCCTTTGCATGCTGCTGACCTTGGCTTTAACCTTTGGTAAAATCCCATTCGAGTTTATTGCTAATTTTGGGTTTGTCTATTTCTTAGTGGATTGTAAAAATGGCTTCACACATTTTGAATTCAGACCCTTTTGATTCCACATGTTGCAAATATTTCCTCTCTTGTCTTTTCAAATTGTTCCAGTGTTCTATGATGAGGAAAACTTTTACTTTTAATATGACTGAGTGTGTCTTCTACTTGAAATTTTCTGCTCTATGCTTAGTGCGTTTTGTAGCTTGTCTCCCACGATTATGAAGATAGTCTCGCACGCTCACATTTGAATCTTTGATCTGGAATTTGTTTTTGTGTAAGATGCAGTGAATTGGCATATTTTTTCCATATGAATATCCAATCCCTTCAGCACTACTTACTGAAAACCTCATCTCTTTCCCACTGCTCTGCAGTGTCACCTTGGTGAAAATTTGAATCCATATACATGTGGATCTATTTCTGGACTTACTATTTTTGTCTGTTGGTTTATTTGTCAATATCACACTATTAATTGCTTTTACTTGATAATAAATTATTATATCTGACAAAACAACTCTTTTACCTTGTTATTTTCTTCAGGTATATCTTGAGTATTGTCGCTATTAAATATTCATAAAAATTGTAGAATCACTTTGTGAATATACTAAAATCTTTGGAATTTTGATTGGGATAATATTGACTCCTTATACCAATTTAGGCAAAAATGGTAACTTTAAAATATTGACTCTTCATGTTCCTGAACAGAATATTTCCCTCACTTTGTGTTTATTTTTCAGTAAAATTTATTCTCCTTTAGAGGAATTTTGCAATTTTGTTAGCCTTAGATATTTTATAGGTTTTGATGGTGCCTTCAGTTGTACTGAATATTTTTTAAATCTATTTGTGACTGGAATGTGGTATTAAAATTTCTTTCTATCTTGATTTCATGAACAACTTTGCATACATAACTCATACTAATTTAAACTATGCTAGTAATTTATAATTTGTCACAATGTCTTTAATAATTTGCCTCTTCTAACAGTTCATTTATAGATTCTTAGATTTTCCAGTAATACATTTGTATGAATTAAAATTATAGTCATTTGATATATGTTCTTTTCTAATTCCTACATTTTTAGTATCATTTTCTTCCTTAGTTTAAAGCTAAGACTTCAAATAAAAGCTAAGCAGAAGTGGTAATGGTTGACATCATTGCTGTGATCTTGGTCCCAAAGGAAAAATTTTTAATGTTTTGCTATACAATATTGTTTGCTGTACTTTGTTTGTACATATGCTTTGTCAGAGCAATGAAATTCCCTTTTATTCTTAGCTGAATACTTTCTTTTAATATAAATGGATCTTTAATACTATCCAGCAATTTTTCTACCTCTGATGAGATATTGAGATGATTTTTCTCCTTTAACCTGCAAATAAGATAAATTATACCAATTTATGTCCTCTAGTTAAGTCAGTTTTCATTCTTGAGATATTAATCCTGGATATGATATATTTTCACACTTTTAAATTTAATTTTCTAATATTATGTTTAGGATTTGTTATGAGTGACTGTAAAGGAAAAACTCAATTTTTACTCCTGTGAGTCTTTCCCCTCTGAGCTGCCTTTATTATTTACACAGAACACTTTACTTCTGACACTTCTGGTTACCAAATGTGGGGAAGTTTCCCCACAGCAAGTGATTCTCCATGACACCCAGTTGTAGCTGGGTGTCCTACAATTTAATTCAATTCTGACACTATCTTTTTGGAGAGAGCGTTGGATCACACATGTTAAGGGCTCAGTCCCACAAGACTGCTCCCACCGAATTCAGATGCCAATCACAAGTAGGTTCCCAGGTTACCTACAACATCTGTCGAATTTGGCTGCAAACTGAGTGTCCCCATGACCCCCACCTCAGTTCAATTAGTGGCTCACAGAGCTCAGGGAAACACTTAACTTATATTCACCACTTTATTAAAGGATATCATAAAGGATACAGATGAAGAGCTACATAGGGTGAGGTCTGGAGGGTCCTGAGTGCAGGAACTTCTGTCCCCGTGGAGTTGGGGTATGTCACTCTCCCAGTATAGATATGTTCACTAGCCCTGAAAAACAATTCAAACCCTGTACTATTGGGTTTGTAATGGATGCTTCCTCAAATACACATGATCATTGACAACATTTCCAGCCCCCCCCCCCCCGGAGAATGGGGGAAGTGGGGCTAAAAATTCTAAGCTTCTAATCAAGGCTTGGACTTTCTGGTGACCTGGAGCTATCCTGGAGCCCATCCAGGGTCACTTCATTAGGGGAAAAAAATGCTTCTAGTGCTCTTACCACTTAGGAATTTACAAGGGTTTTAAGAGTCCTATGTCAGTGCAGGTTTGCAAACTTGGGAGTTTCCCAGATGAAAGCTGAAGCTGGCTCCTTACAAGGAAGGCAAGGAGAGACCAAAGGAGGCATAACCCTTCAGATTGGTAGGGGGCAGGTTTAATAAGCAAGAGAATTTATATGGGGAGGTTGCCTCAGACAGTCACAAGACAAATAGCTCTGTGCGCCCACCTGCCAGAATCTTTTTTTTTTTTGTATGTATGTTTTTTTATTGTAGTATAGTCAGTTTACAGTGTGTCAATTTCTTGTGTATAGCATAATGCTTCAGTCAGACATGAACATACAGAATCTTTAAACTTTATATAGAGGCCTTAACTGGATTCAGTCACATACACAGTCCAGATGGTCTAGACAACACCTTGTTCTCTCAATGCTGCCTGCTTGAAACAGCTTACTCAGACCTTGGGAATGATGGGCATGGAGTGGGTGGGGAGCCTCTGCCCAGGTCTAGCTTGAAGATCAGTTCCCAGTCACGTCCCACTGTTGATCTCCAACAGTCGGGGACAGAGATGCGATCAAAGACCAAATACTAGAACAAGAGATGGTCCCACTACTCCTGTCTGTTACTTAGTAAATCACAAGGGCTTCAGGAGCTCTGTGCTAGGATTGGAGGTGGAGACCAATACGTTTTCTCTTATCTCACAGTGATCTTGTATTTTTAGGTTTTTTTTTATGGTAATGTTGTTGGTTTTAGTATCAAAGATACACTAGTCTCATACATTTTCTATATTTCTTAAAGAGTTTATGTAAGATTAAATTTATTTCTTCCTTGAATACTTGGGAGAATTCCCAGATGAAACGAAAAAGACCTAGAGTTAATTTTTGAGAAATACTTGAGCATGAATTTACATGTTTAAAGTCATATAAAATATACAGGTTATCTACATTGTCAGTTTTGATGAGCCATATTTATTAGTTTGTAAGTGTTCATAATATATTTTTTTTCTTTTTGGACTGCAGCCTTTCTTGTGATGTAACTTTTTCTCCTCTGATAATTATATATACCTCTCCTATTCTCCCTCCCACCTTGGTAAATCTCATCAGAGATTTGGCAGTTTCACTAGTCTGCAAAGAACTATTGGCTTTGTTAATCCTTAATCCAAATAATATTCAATTTACTTAAACCTATTAAATATTCAATTTATTTAAATTTTTTTTAAATTAAAAATCTGGTTAATTTTAGTTACACTGAATATCAGTCTTAAGAACTAAAAATTATTCTCTCAATTCTCCTTATGTTTCAGATCATCTTGTAAACAATGTTTTATGTTAACCCAAGCTCATATTCCTCTTTGGTAACTTGGTGTCATTCCTTAAGTAACTTAACTTTCCTACTGAAACCTACTGCCTGATGAGGTCTTTAGAGAATCAAGAAGATGGTATTTCCCTTGAGCACCTAACCACTACTTTGCCATAACAAATGACCCTACTTTAAAGTAGATAAATGTAAAAGCATTACCGAGGAAAAAGGACAAAGCTGGAGGCATAATCCTCCCAGACCTCAGACAATACTACAGAGCTATAGTAATCAAAACAGCATGGTGTTGGCACAAAACCAGACATATGGGTCAATGGAACAGAATAAAGAACCCAGAAATAAAGCCACAGATCTATGTTTAATTACTCTTCAACAAAGGAGGCAAAAATATACAATGGAGAAAAGACAGTCTCTTCAGCAAGTGTTGTTGAGAAAGCTGGACAGCCTCATGTAAATCAATGAAGTTAGAACACTCTCTCACACCATACTCAGAAATAAACTCAGAATGGCTTAAAGACTTAAAAATAACATAGGCAAAACAGTATCTAACATAAATTATAGCAATGTTCTCTTAGGTCAGTCTCTGAAGGCAATAAAAAAAAAGCAAAAATAAACAAGTGGGACCTAATCCAACTTAAGCTTTTGCACAGCAAAAGAAACCATAAACAAAATGAAAATACAACCTACTGACAGGAATAAAAGATTTGCAAATGATGAGACTGACAAAGGCTTAGTTTCCAGAATATACAAACACACACACAACTCAATAACAACAAAAACAACCCAAACAAAAAATAGGCAGAAGACCTAAATAGACATTTCTCCAAAGAAGACTGACAGATGCCAATAGGCACATGAAAAGCTGCTCAACATCGCTAATAATCAGAGAAATGCAATCAAAACTATAGTGAGGTATCATCTCACACTAGTCAGAATGGCCATCATTAAAAAGTCCACAAACAATAAATGCTAGAGAGGGTGTGAGGAAAGGGGAACCCTCTTACACTGTTGGTGGGAATATAATTTGGTGTAGCCACTGTGGAAAACAGTATGAAGACTCCTTAAACTAAAAATAGAATTACCATATGATCCAGCATTCTAACTCCTGGGCATATATCCAGAGAAAACTAATTCAAAAAGATAATATGCACCCTAATATTTATAGGAGCTATTTGCAATAGCCAAGATATGGAAGCAACTTAAATGTCTATCCACAGATGATTGGATAAAGAAGTGGTGTGTATGTGTGTGTGTGTGTGTGTGTGTATATACACACAATGGAATACTACTCAGCCATAAAAAATGAAATCATGCTATTTGCACCAACATGGATGGACCTACAGATTATCATACTAGGTGAAGTAAGTCAGAGAAAGACAAATATATGATATCACTTATATGGGGAATCTGAATATGCAAATGAACTTATTTGCAAAACAAAGACTGACAGACATAGAAAACAAACTTATGGTTACCAAAGGGTAAAGGGTGGGAGGAGGGATAAATTAGGAGTTTGGGGTTAGCAGATACAAACTACTATATATGAAACGGATAAACAACAAGGTCTTACTGTATAGCACAGGGAACTATATATTCAATATCTTGTAATAACCTATAGTGAAAAAGAATATGAAAAAGAATAGATATAACTGAATTACTATGCTGTGCACCAGAAACTAACAACATTGTAAATCAACTGTACTTCAGTAAAAAATCCTTTCTATAAAGGGATTTTTGCTTTATTTTTGAGTTTTTAAAAATTTCTTTTAATGTTCACAATCTTAATTTGATATATTTTTTTAACTTCATGAGATGGATTCTTGTTAAATTTAATCTTTCTTCTTTCTAATACATACATATGCGGTTATAATTCTAACTGGTACAGCCCACAAATCTTAACATGCAGTATTTTTATTAAGTTCAAAATATTCATCATAATGGATATCAATGCATATTAGAATAAGATACTCTTATTTTGACCCATGTGCTATTAAGAAACAGTCCTTAACTTATAAACACATGGTAATGTTGCCTAAATTGATTTTTAATCTAATTACCTGGTAATACAACAATATATGAAATATAAATCCAACCTTAACAATGTATCAAAAATAAATCCAGTTTTTGAAAAATTTGAGGCAAGTTATGGACCAGCATATGATTAATTTTTGTAAATATTGTGTGTATGCTTGAAAAAAATGTGTATGCTGAGGTTAGGGGGTATAATGTTGTAATATACTTCCTTTAGGTCAATTTGTTTATATCCTGTGCCTTTTATATTAGTTTCATTTACTTTGAAGGCTCTTCCCTTAGACGCTTTCATGGCTAACGGCTTCTCTCTTTTCAGGACTATGCTTATGGATTCTCTTCTTAGACCTTCCCTGATGACCCTACCCCAAAACAGGCTTCACTTCTCATCTCCCTTACCCTGTGTTATTTTCCTTAAAGCACTTCTCTCCACTGGACATTACACTATATATCTGTTTGTCATTATCTCTCTAACTGTAATATAAACACCTTGAGGCAAGAACTCTTCCTGGCTTGTTTACTGTGCTGTCTCTGGCCTTTGCAAAGTATCACACACTAAGTGCTCAGTAAATGTTTTGAATGATTGAGTGAATGAATTTAAAATAGTACTCAACAGAGAACTTGGCAGACATATCTAAAAGCTTTATTTGCCCTGCTGTGTTCCTCCAATAGATTTGGCAGTGCCCAGATAGTCAACAGGTAGGCTGAGAACACAGGTAAGCACGGAGCAAGAAACGGAGAATGAAAAAAACCCTACCATAGAACCAGGCCAAAGTGGTGTTCAGTAAATATTTGCTGCATGAATTAAATTTGAGAATAAAGAAGGGTGAAAAGAGAAGGGAAAGTGAGAAGGAGAGATCAAGTTGTAAACTGAACAAAGGATGACACTAATAGGCAATATGTGCCTCTAGATGTTTCTCTTTTGTGGAAGCACCTGCCGCCTTCTGCCCATTTACCTGCTGCCTCCCAAGAGAGGGAATTACTGATATGACTTAGTTAAGGAAAGAAGCTGAGTGCATGTAAAGCTCAGCCCCTTCCTTCCTCCTTGTGTTTTGGCACTAATTTCCCTGTAGGCAGTGCACATTCTACCCTGCTCCTCCACACACTAAATTTCACAGGGGCAAGCTCTGTATGTGTGGGAGCTCTGTTATTGTCCAGTGGTAGGTGGGTAAATGTTTTTAATTCTTAGAATCAATTTTATGAAGCCCACTATTATTATGTACCTGTGTCACAATTTTCCAAACATAATAATTCAGGGTTTTTTTGTTTGTTTGTTTTTAATCTCTATCTGCTTTGTTTCTTTGCTATTGCTAAATTGCTTCTAAACTTGGGCAGAGAACAGGGATATCCATTTATAATAGTATATTTTCACTATGTTTTATCAATATTAAGTCACCTCTTTCAAGCAAGACTTCCACAGTGATAGAAGCTGGATTTTCATAAAAACAAAACCAGACTGAAAAAGCTGAGGGAAGAAAGAAAGTAGGTTTCTGTTTCAGAAATTCAGCCAGTTGGCTATGTAAGCTTTTCCTTATTCCACTATTCAATCATACTGAATGTCCATGAGCTGTCTACACTGGCAAAATATAATGTAGAGATGCAGCAATTGTTCAGCAAACTTAGACTAATAGGGAAAAAGATGCCACACTAAGGATATGGCTGGGATTTACTGGAACAAATTACTGTTCATGTTTGCATTCTAGGTTATCCTTAGAAATAGCCTGTATTCATAAGTGTGGGACCCTTATACTGAAGCTTCTGACCAGCCGGATTGGAGGTGAGTAGTGAACTCAGAGCCATTAAAAATATGCTGATCTACAACATTTTGGATGAATACAACTAGAAATGAAATATCCTGAAAGTAAAATTAGAAAGAACAGCATCAGGGTATGGTCCAGGTTAATGCAAAGCTAATAAGGAAGTTCGATAGGAAAGACACTTCGTGTATATATGTATGTATATATATTGATGTATATATTTTGAATCAGGACTTTTAATGACAGCAACACCACCAGTAGCAATCAAAAATGAAAATGTAGCTAAATAATACATTTAGGCGGAGGGGAATAAACAGGTCCTTTTACTGAGTCTCATCTCAGACGTCCTGGGGTAGCTTAAGTACTGTAGGAACTCTTCAAGAAGGTAGATAACTCTGTCGAAATCTTCGGAATGTTGTCGACCCTCCAATAGCACATGCTTCTAACTCTTGCTCATGCATATGTATCTTTTCATTTGAAAGTGCCCGTCTGAAATGTTGCATGAGTTGCCATTTTGTTTCAATATGACAAAATAAATCAATCCCACAATGAATAGTGATGCCCTTCGGGAGTCTACCTTAGAATTTATTGGGGAGGGGTATAGAAAGAAGTTAATGACACAATATGTCAAACTGTGGCATTGAAAGTGAGAACTAACTTCCATAGGTCATTAAGTTCCAACAAAGGTATCACATCTTTATCTCTTTCTAACTTATATCAATGCCAAGTGTTACTGGCTGCTATTCAAAGGAAAGGTGAACCTGCTTCTTTCAACAGTGTACATATCTGTGTCACCAATCATATTTTCAGAAATATGTTTGATTTTTTTTAACCATTTATGGGCAGGCAGTATCTGTGGTTTAATTGGAAAAAAATGGGCTCCTGGGACAAGCTGGTTAATCAGCCGTTTGGGGAATGAGCCATATGTTGATTTGTTCTTGGTTGCTTTCCAGTCCTCCCCCTGACCTACTACATTTTCCAAGCTTCCTTTTCTCTCTGACTCTTACATAGGTTGGATTAAAGGGAAGGAATTATGGAAGACCAGAAGGCAGGAGGAGGGGAGAAGCCAGCGTATTTGTCTTGTCTCCCTGTCTTGAGCAATGTCCTGAGTAGTGCTTGTGTTTTCTGTGATTCCAGCTCTCACTAGGTGGGCTGGTCCCTACTTCAACAGAGTAGCCCCTGCCATGTGCTTAGCTGTCGCCAGTTGGTCCTGGTTCTGGTTTTTGCACTTTGATAACACCATTTCTGCTTGTTACCCCATCACGTTCAGCAGCTGTTCATCTCTGATTTGGTTTTCTCTGTTTAGCTTCAGAGCTCTTCCAACACACATGTAACTAAGTCCCTATATTAAATTCCCTCTGCTTGAAATTTCTAAAATGGTTCTCTTTGTTTCTTACTGGACCCTGACTGAAACAATGACCAAGAGGAGAAAGGACAAAATGAGGTTGGGTAAACATAGTGGAAAAATAAGAGGTGAGCAGAAGAAACATTGAAAAATTATTTTCTAGTGTAGGAGGACGAAAAGGATAACCAGCTTGGTTGGTCAGTTGAAGTTTATCTCCTCTAGTGGATTCAGATCTCAGTTCTGCCTCTTAGGATCTCTGCAATCTTAGGCAAATTACTTCACCTTTCTCTGTGTCAGTTCCCTCTTTAGTAAAATGGTGTTAAAAATAGGACCGTTGACATAAGCTTATTGTGAACATTAAGGAAATTATCAGCAATGCCTAGTTCATAGCAAGTCATTAAAATGTTATAATAAACTCTCTACTGTTTTTAATATTGTGGTGATACTTAGGAGTTTCCTGGTTATTTTTGGTGTATTTAAGCTACAAATAGATATTGCAATTTTTAAGTAAGGAAGTAGACTAATTCATGAATAGAAAAATATGTAAAATAATGAACAAATGAACTCCTAAAACTGATGCATTAAAGAGAGAATAAATGAATCCATTCCTTACCATCAGAGACCATCTTAAAGGTACAGCTGATTCTTATAGTTCACTCTATCCTCAGAGTGAAGATTGGAAGGAGGTATTTGCCGGATTTACTCACACCTGCCTTGGTTATTTACACTGTTGCTCCACTTTTTATCTAGTTCTTCCATTTACTCAAAGACCTACTTCCTAACCTCACTGACAACATTCTATTACAGCTTTTTACAGCCTTAGAAACCCAAAGTAGCATAGAAGTAAGGACAGAGGCCAAGGTAAGAGTGCATTGTCAAGGGTTATAACCAGAAAGGTTCTTGATCCGTCTTTTTTTTTCTTTCTTTCTTTTTGAGGGAGGAAGGAATCACATTTTCTGTCACCTAGTAATGTAGCTTTTTCTCCCCATGTGCTTGACTTATTGTTTTTTTAGTCTTCTTGGCTCTTTTGTCCCAAAAGACTGAAAACAAAATTCTAGAGTACTTAACACCTCTGTGGCAAGTGCTAACGGACCAGGAAATTGTCATGGCCACCAGGACCTTACTTGAAAAGTGAACACTGAAATTTTCCCCCCATTTTTAACTTCAGCATTGGATTATCAAAGCAGTCCCCCTGCTTATTATCTAATTGTTCCATACATTGACATACGAAACCATCTAAACATTGGCCTTGTTTCCCTCTTCAAACATCCTTGTAAGCTTTTTACCCGACCTCCTGTTTCACAATTCTATCTCAGCAGTATGGAACGGCCTACAGATGCTACCGTGTCACTCCTCTGTGGGTTTTCTTATGTTGTCCTCATCTCCTGGAACACTGCTTACTGCAGTCCTTTGGATAGCTCCATCCCAGTTCAGGCCTCCTGAGGTCTCCCCTAACAACTCTTCCCCTAATAGGATGGGTTAGATACTCCTCCTTTTTACTCCCTTAGCACCTAATGGCGACTTCTATCACAACCCTTAACAATACTGCTTTTAAATCCATCGTCTACAACACCTTATAACATTTTATGCTTCTCAAGGATAGGACTGGTATCATTTCATTTTTTTTTTCTCTCCCTGATCGACACATAGCTGGTGCATAATAAACACTTTTGGCTGAAAACAAGGTCAAAACATGTGTTCCAAAAATTTTGGCCCCAGAGTTTCAATCTAATAATTTAAGCAATTATTTCTTTTTTGTTCTCTTTCCCTTAAATTATCTAGATAATTGTATCTGGACAGGATAATTGTAGCATCTCATACCTGCTGTTTTTAGTACTGTGTGAATTGCACTCTCTCCCTAAAAACAGTATTATGATATCAACACATTATCTAATTCCATCCCTGGGAAAGAATAGTCATTTTTTTGTTATTTGCCTTAAAACAATGAGGAGTAGAATGCGGGCAGGATAGGAAATGCCTCACCTGTTGCAGTCACTCATTGGGACCTCCTTTAGCAAGACTTCATTCTGAACACCTAGGTTTTGTTTGTTAATGTCCCCATGTAATATAGTCTTTTCTTGGTCACTCAGTAAATACTAGCTGCTCTGGCTTGACTGAATAATTCCAAAACAGACCACTTAACAGATCTCATGGATGTAAACACATGGTGGGAAGTTGGGGTAGGAATGTTGAAGACACCCACATAGGGAAAATTTGAGTCAATCAACCCAGTCTTCTTTCTCTGTAGTGTGAAAAGCTCTTTTGTCCTTGATTATCGGAAAAGTGCCACCAAGATGTATTGTTTCTTAGGAAATTCCGTCCATTTCTTAACTGTGCAGACGAATACAGGATGCTCCATGTAACTTTCAGGATAAAATGTTTCTTCCCTTTCAGGTTCTTCCAAGGGAAACAATACCCAGCCTTTTCAGCAGGCTAATATTTATCACATAAAATGACTTCAAATTACCCAACTGCTCTTTACCATTGAATTTTTGGTCCTTTGGCAAGTAGGTAATCATTTCCAATTATTATCTACCTGCTTGCAACTGCGTATCTGTACTACACCCCTTTATCATCATCCCACTTCTCCACACAGCCTGACAGCAGAATCCAAGTGCTGAGCAGTGATAGGATTTACTCAGTTAATCACCCTCTTAGAATTTTTTTTCCCCAAAGGGTCTTGAGATGCTGAAGTTACTCACTGGTATTCTTGGAGGGGAAAAACAAACTGGATTAGCTATGCATGTTCTTGATGGTTCATCAGTATGGCTAAGATGTTTTGAACTCTGAAGAAAGGCATCTCCCAGTCCCTGGCCAGCTAGCTATGTAGTTGTCCAAGAGGTTGAAGCACGTGGGGGCGGGGCATCAGAAGGGGTCAATATGAGAAAAAGCTTCAAAGAAGATTCTCCTAATAATAACCATCACTCACTGAGCATCTATTACACTTATGGATTTCATAACATATCACGTAATCCTATAATAACCCCTCAAGGCGTGTTGTATTAAACCTCTCCCCTCTTTTAATAAATAAGGATCCCATTATTTAGGTGAGTTAGTAACTTGTGCACAGTCCACTGAACTAAAAAGTAATGGAACCAGGATTCAAACCCAGGACCGTCTGGCTCCAAGACACGTGCTCTTTCCATTTTATCTTCTGCCAAGTATCAGCATAAGTCAAATCTCAGCTGCTGCCATTTCTCTCTATATTTTCTATCATCACTGATCCCCACCCTCCTACAAACCTGCTGCCTGCCCTGATTATACAGTCAGATCACCAGGGACGCTGGACTGGTCTGGTTTCCACTGCACTCTGACCCCATAACCAGTCACTGCTCATACCCTCCCTGATTCTTAGAACTCCTTCGAATTAGCTCACAGAGACTTTGTCCTTAATGCTAGGAAAATGAAGACCCAGCCATGAGAGTTCCTTTATCCAGCAGTGTTTTATCAACATAATGCTGTCATTATATCCCTTCTCCTCCAGAACTGACATTTCTTTTCTCTGAATATCTGTAACATTTTTTTTTCTGTACCTTGCTGTATTCATTTGTTTTCCAAAATGACGTTATCCAAAATAGGTGTTCAATAAATACCTAGCACAAATACAAGTTCATAAATGACTGAAGGAACAAGCATGGACCGTAGGGAGCTGGTCTCTTTACAATGAGGAGAGTGTTTTGAATCAAGACATATGCCTGTGCTTAGGAGGTGATGTTTCAGGCCATCCACCACAATTCCCACTGTCTTTTGTTGGGTTCCAAAGCTTGAGCCAAATACAGACTTACTAGCTTTTAAACCCATGTCAAACTGTTCCTCACTTTTGCTATTGTGTATTGCCTAAGCTGTTAACAAAGGCCGGTCAAATATTTATCTTGGTCTGAGTTCCTCAGCTTCATTCTCAAATTTTATTTTTTCACAATGTGTCACTTTCTTCACCCTCCAAACAGTGGGGATTTTTAGTGGCTTTGTCCATTGTGGAGTGAGTGATTTTTCCTGTTTGCTAAGATTGCTATGTAAAGTGACTAGAAAGATAAATCTCCCCACTGAAAAGTATTGTGACTGAACCATCTTGATCCAGAGTAGAGAGGCAGATGATGAAGAGGCTTTTGCCAGGGACTGGACAGCTGGATGCATTTCACAGCTCACAATGCAACCCTACTCATGAGAACAAATGAAGAGTCACAGTTCTGCAGGAAAGCAGCAGCAGGATGGTTGCAGACAGCTGAATGTAATTACCCACCTCACCCAGAATTAGTGAAAATTAACAGCTGTTGAATTGTTGCATTTAGCCTTGCATGTGCCAGATACATGCTACTTTATTAAATGCAGTGTAGTGAAGTTCTGCTGAGAATTACAGTAAAAATGGTGACCCTACAAAGAACCCAGTGGATCTTAGGTCTTGTGCAACCCCGCCCAGACCACTCAGCTGGAAATAAAAGAGCTGCTCTAATCTGTCCTGCTACGTTACTCTCACTGCCCACTTTCCTCTAACCTAAGTTCTTTCATTTCTCTGTCCTTATTCTGGGAAAGCTTTTTGTTCCTAATTCTTTAAGACAACTTCAGGTCTTCCTCTCTCAATATTTCCCAGCTACTGCAGATGGCTTTAGCTTTAGAATCACAGAACCTCTACTTGGAGCTGCGTATTATAAGGCAAGGTCATGTCTTCATGTCCTCATCAGTGAAAGTGTGCATCATTATCCCCAACTTTTAGAAGTTTAAGTATGAAACAAGACATTTGTGTAATGCTTAGTACAGTCTTTGACAGATATGTTAATTCTGTATTAGTCTTTTTCTCTCAGCTCCAAAAATAAAGAGCCTGGGTTGAGTTGTCCATGAAATATTGATTTGATAATTAAAGTGAATTCATTAGCTCAGAGTCTACTTTCCTGAGCACAAAATGCTCAGAGATAGATTCTTCAAACTATCTTTGAATGAAATGAAAGGAGGAATGTGTGATAAGCTATAATGATTTTAAGTTAGTAAACTCCATTCAATAATCAAGAGATGAAACTGACATGATACAGTGACATTAGGTGTATCAGAGTTTTTTTGTTTGTTTGGTTTTGTTTTGTTTTGTTTATCTTGGTGGGAAAAGGGAGATATCTGCAACACATACCCATGGACAAGGCTTAAAGAGCCATAGTGTCAGGCTTTTATCTGGAACACTGTCAGGTACGAGGGGAAAATCTGAAACTGACTTTCAGAGGAAAATACATTAACATTTTAGGGTCTGCTTGAAATTCAGAATAAATGTATGATTGGCTGTCTTTGTTGTTGTAAAGTCAGAAGTCTTTTTTTGAAAAGGAGAAAGGAGTATTTAACTCAACTTCCTACGTCTGCGTATTTTCAGTGACTGACTGTCAATGGGCGCCAAGTGCTATCCAAGGAATATTGACTAAAATGTCTTGCATGAAAGCGAAGCAGCAATGATGTCACTCCCTTCTCAAGTTTTATAGTAGCCTCATCAAGCCCATCTAGGGTTTTACCTCTTTAAGACCTTAAATCTCAGTTTCTCTAGGAAATTTCTGGAATGGCAAATTCTAGCCTATGGGTCTCTGTATACTGGTAGCAAAACATCTCTGTATGGGAGTGATCATGACACAGGCAGGATCTACCTGGCATAAGAGAGTCATTACAAAGAAAGGAGGAATCACAAATTTCTAAAACATAAAGGGATTAAATCAATATTTTAAGCCCCCCTAATCAATTAAGTTGTAGTAAACCAAATGGCAGCCCCCAAAACGTAATGTCCACATGCTAATCCCCAGAACCCGTGAATGTTACTTTTATTTGGAGAAAAGGCCTTTGTGAATCTCATTAGGGGTCTCAAGGTGAGATAATCCTATATTATCAAGTGGACCCTGAATTCAAGTGTTCTGATAAGAAACACGCAGAACAGAGGCATACAGAGAAGAGGAGGCAATGTGACCACAGTGGCTGAGATTGGAGTGATGCAGCCACCAATGGAGGACCAAGCAGAGTTATCTGAAGCTAGGAAAGGCAAGGAGGAACCCTCCCTTAGAGCATCTGGAGGGAGAATGGCGCGGCTGACGCTTTGGCTTCAGACTTTTGGCCTCCAGAATTGTGAGAAAATAAGCTTCTGTTGTTTTAAGGCATCAGGTTTATGATCATTACAGCAGCCACAGGAGACTCATATACAGGGTTAGTTTTAATTCTGATACTCTTCAGCATAAGATGGGATCCCATTTCAGTGCATTTACAAAAATCTTTCAAATCTGCTTTATATTCTCCATTTTTTCTTATCTGCTCAACAGCAGAAACAAATGACAAATATTCCTTTCTCAAATTTACTGCAGCTGCCAAGATGCTTTGTCATTGTTAATGAGAAGGTATTCTGTGTCTCCATTCCGTCACCTCTGTAGATGAAACTTCAGGAGCCTGCCTGCAAGTTATATGCTTTTGGTTGCCTTGTCTTACCTAGGCTTCCTTGGTCGGCTGCATGTTGTCTGGTTGTGAATGAGTGAGCTTGGAATGGGAAAGACCATGGGTCCAGCTACCTCACTCTTTTACCAAACTTCTACAAATGTTAATCATCAGTACACTGTGCAAATTAATCCATGTCTATTTCCTGGGCAATGAACAGTTTTGATAAAGAATTATCTTAAGCCTTCAGAATGAATACTTTCTGAAAACACATCGTTTTAGAAATGGAAATATTTATGGTGACTGATGCCTTCTAATGAGTATGAGAGTGATATTTCACTAGCTAAAGCAAGTGTTCCATTTACAGTAGAACTGAACCAGTCAATAGAGATCAACATACATTGCAGAAGCAGACATAGAATATACTGAGGAAATTCTGGAGTTTAAACATTAGTAAAAGCCAGATGATTAAAGTGAATGTTAAATGGGAGGATGAGGTTATGGTACAGAGAAAATCAGTTGATTTACTGACAAAAACGTTGAAGGAGTATTAGATATCTTCTAGGGCACCCTCTGGCTCTAAACTAGAGAGATCTGTGACAAATTGATTTCATGGTGTGACATCAGTCCACAGACATGTTTTGTATGTGTTCTGCGTTTATTCTCTAAACTT
Organism: Camelus ferus; assembly: GCF_009834535.1. Lineage (NCBI taxonomy): Eukaryota > Metazoa > Chordata > Mammalia > Artiodactyla > Camelidae > Camelus > Camelus ferus. Next base: position 43,226,482 of record NC_045705.1, read on the forward strand.
GGATGCAGAAGTCAAGACTCATAATTTCATAGGTTAAAATCGAAATTTGTAGATTCTCTTGAAACGTTGAAAAGCATGGGAATGTGGGGCTCAGATTCTCAACTGGCAGCAATTGGCTGACAATCTACCGACACCTTTGAGATACACACCATTATGTCACTGCCCTTCCTGTAACTCCTTTCATCTTACTCTGAGTACTTCTTTGAATTATATTATCCCCTGTAACATTTGCTGTTTTAAAACCTGTTTAAAGCTTCTGCAAATCTGATTTCTAGTTTAATGACCCATTCCTTTAATAAGTTGTTTTCAATTCTATCTGTGAAATTATCTAAGAAAAAATTTTCCCTGGGAGTGCCTGGTCCAAAACGAAATCATCTCACCTCCATTCTCAAATATTATTGAAGGCAATACTTTACCATTTGTAAATATCATGGCAGGTAGTACCCCAGATTTTTGTTCTATCGTCATTAAAAAGTTTTTAGTTTCCCAAGTCACTGAAGTTTATGGTTGATGTTTTGATCCAAAGAATAGAATTTTGCATTTGAAAGAAACATTCTCATGTCCCATGCCTATCTTTGTTTAACTCTCCCAAAACAATACTGCTAAAATACTACAAAAATGTGTAAATGTCCCTTTGAAAGTTGAACATTTTTGTCATGTGAGATTGGCCTACCAACTGCCAGTAATTCCAGGTAAATTTGCTTTTCTATGTGTTTGAGAATTTGTTTGGCTTCATGTTTCCTAAAATACTCATTTCCCTTCTTAGTAGTAAATTATTTTATTTAAAAAAAAACTTCAGGTATTGAAAGGCTGCTGCAAATTAGGTAAACATTATTTTTCTGGGAACCTGCATCATTTCTCCTCACAAGCTTTTCATTCCATGATGGGCACCATCTTGAAGAGTTAACCACTACAATCTAGTGTGGTGGTGGTGGTGGTGGCAGTTATGCTGTCAGATAATCAGACAGATTCTCTTCCTCAGTGTTATACTACCCGTGTTTGAAGCTGTAACACAAGATGATATCAAGTTTATGAACCACAAAACTTATGATTCCAACTTACAAGAACCAAGAAATTAAATGAGGATAGAGCAGAGGCAGCAACTTGACATAAAGATCCAACTCTTCTAGAATTTAGTTCTGAACATGCCATGTATCTACTCTTTACTGTTTTGTGATAACCCAGACTAGATCTTAACTTACAATGGAAACGATAATGTTGCCATCTTATATCCTTCCTGGATATAGTTGATTTATAATATGAGTTTCAGGTATACAACATAGTAATTCAAAATTTTGTAGACTACGTCCATTTAAATTTGTTATGAAATGTTGACTATATTCCCTGTGTCTTACAATATATATTCCTATAGCTTCTTTATTTTAAACATGGTAGTTTATTCTTCTTAAGCTGTTACCCTTATTTTGCCCCACCCCCCTTTTGGTAACCACTAGCTTGTTTTCTATGTCTGTGAGTCAGTTTCTGTTTTGCTATATGCATTTGTTTTATTTTCTGTATTCCATATCTAAGTGATAAAATATAGTATTTCTCTTTCTCTATTTGACTTATTTTACTAAACATAATTTCCTCCAGGTACATCTGAGTTGTTGCAAATGGAAAAATTTCATTCTTTTTATGGCTAAGTAGTATTCCATTGTATATATATCACATATCTTCTTTATTTAGTCATCCGTTGATGGAAACGTGTTGCTTCCGTATTTTGGCTATTACAAATAGTGCTGCTGTGAATATGGGGGTGCATGTATCTTTTCAAATTAGTATTTTCATTGTCTTCAAATATATATCCATATACTGGGTCATATGATAGTTCTATTTTTAGTTTTTTAGGAACCTCCATAATGTTTTCCACAGTGGCTACACCAGTGTACATACCCACCAATAGTATGCAAGGATTCCATTTTCTTGGTATCTTCACCAGCATTTGTTATTTGTCATCAATTTGATGTGATCTATTTGAGGTACTACTCATTGTGGTTTTGATTTGCATTTCTCTGATGATTAGCCATGTTGGACATCTTTTCATGTGCCTGTTAGCCATCTGTATGCCTTCTTTGAAAAACTGTTTATTCAAGTATTTTACCCATTGTTAATATCAGTTTTTTTGATACTGAGTTGTATGAGCTGTTTATGTATTTTGGATATTAATACCTTATTGGTTATATCATTTGCAAATATGTTTTCCCATTCAGCAGGTTGCCTTTTCATTTGTCAATGGCTTCCTTTGATGTGCAAAAGCTTTTACAAATAATTAGGTCCCATTTGTGTGTGTGTGTGTGTGTGTTGTTTTTCTTTTTGCTTTTGTTTGCTTTAGGAGACAGATCAAAAAAAAAAAAGCATTGCTATGATTTATGTCAGAGTGTTCTGCCTATGTTTTCCTGTAGGAGTTTTATAGTTTCAGTTTTTATTTAGGTCTTTCATCCATTTTTAGTTTGTATATGTTTGAGGAAATGTTCTAACCTCATTCTTTTACATGTAGCTGTCCAGTTTTCCTGACACCCCTTTTGAAAAGACTGTATTTTCCCTGTGTAAATTCTTGCCTCCTTTGTCATAGATTAATTGATCTTAATTGCATGGATTCATTTCTGGGCTGTCTATTCTGTTCCACTGACTTATGTGTCTGTTTTTGTGCCAGTACCAGACTGCTTTGATTACTGTAGCTTTGTGGTCTAAAGTTAGGGAGTATAATACTTACACCTTTGTTCTTTGTCAAGATTGCTTTGGCTATTAGGGTCTTCTGTGTTTCCTTATAAATTGTAAAATTATTTGTTCTAGTTCTGTGGAAAAAAGCCTTTGGTACTTTGATAGAGATTTCATCGAATCTGTAGGTTACCATGGGTAGTATGGACATTTTAACAATATTAATTCTTCCATTCCATGCACACAGTATATCATCCCACTTGTTTGTGTCATCCTAAATTTCCATCAGAGTCTGATAGTTCTCTTGGTGTAGATCTTTTACATCCTTAGTTATATTTACATTAGGTTTTGTGGGTTTTTTTTTTTTTGATATGATGGTAAATGAAATTGTTAATTTTTATTTCTGGTAGTTTATTTTATTGTACAGAAATAAAAGAACAGATTTCTTTATATTTGTATCCTGAAACTTTTCCAAATTCATTGATGAGCTCCAGTAGTATTTTGTTGACATCTTTAGGATTTTCTACATATGTTGGCATGACAGTTTCACTTCTCTTCTGTTTGGATTCCTTTTATTTGTTGTCCTATAGTTAGGACTTCCAGTACTATGTTGAATAAAATTTCTGAGAGTGGGCATGTTTGTCTTGTTCTTAACCTCGGAGGAAATGCTTTCAGGTTTTCACCATTGAGTAGAAGTTAGCTGTGGGCTAGACAAAAATGGCCATTATTATGTTGAGGTTTATTTCCTCTATCTACCTTGTGGAGAGTTTTTTAATCATCAATAGATGTTGAATCTTTTCAAAACCTTTTTTTTTTATGTTTACTAAGATAATCATATGATTTTCATTCAGTTTGTTTATATATCACATTGATTTGTGGACATTGAAACATCCTTGCGTTGCTGGGATGGATCACACTGGATCATCATGTATGATCCTTTTAATGTATTGTTGAATTCAGTTTGCTTACATTTTGTTGATCATTTTTGCATGTATGTTTATCAGTAATATTGGTCTGTAATTTTATTTTTTTGTGTGATATCTTTGGTTTTGGTGTCAGGATGATGCTGGCCTTGTAGAATGAGTTTGGAAGTTACATTTCTCTGCAATTTTTTGGAATAGTTTAAGAAGGGTAAGTGTTAACTCTCTTCTAAATCTTTAGTAGAATTCACCTGTGAAGCCATCTGGTCTTGGGCTTTTGTTTGTTGGGAGTTTTTTTTTTTTTTCTTTTTTAATTACTGATTCAGTTTCATTGCTGGCTATTGATTTGTTCATGTTTTCTGTTCCTTCCTGGTTCAGTCTTGGGAGATGGTACGTTTCATCCATTACTTCTACATTGTCTGTTATACTGGTGTATACTTGTTTATAATAATTTTATGATCCTTTGCATTTCTGTGGTGTTGGTTGTAACTTCTTTTTCATTTCTGCTTTTATAAATTTGTGCCCTCTTTTTTTTTCCCTTGATGAGTCAGAGTGAGGATTTATCAATTATATTTATCTTTTCAAAGAAACAATTTCTAATTTAATTGATAATTTCTATTGTTTTTATCTCTCTTTTATTTATTTCTGCTCTGATCATTATGATTTCTTGCTTTCTACTAACTTTGGGTTGTATTTTTCTTTTTCTAATTCCATTAGGTGTAGGGTTTTTTTTTTTAAATGAGATTTTGTTTGTTTCCTGACTTAAGCTTGTAGTGGTGTAAACTTCATTCTAGTGCTACTTTTGCTGCATCCAATAGATTTTGAATCATTGTGGTTTTGTTTTCATTTTTCTCCAGGTTATTTTTAAATTTCTTTGATTTCTTCAGTGATCCATTAGTTGTTTAGTAGCATATTATTTAGCTTCCATGTATTTGTGGTTTTTTGCATTTTTTTCTCTTGCAGTTAATTTCCAGTCTCATATTATTGTGTCCAGAAAAGATTTCAATTTTCTTAAATCTCTGAGACTAATTTTCTGGCCTAGCATGTGATCTACACTCAAGAATGTCCCAAGTATACTTGAATGTATATTCTGCTACTTTGGGATTTAAAGTTCTATATATATTTAGTCCATTTGGTCTAAGGTGTCATTTAAGACCAGTATGTCCTTGCTGATTTTCTGTCTGGATGATTTCTGTCTATTGATATAAATGTGGGGTTAAAGCCCCCTACTGTTACTGTGTTGCTGTCAGTTTCTCCCTGTATGTTCTGTAAATACTTGCTCTACATATTTAGATGTGCCTGTGTTGGGTGCATATATATTTACAGTTGTTCCATCTTCTTAGGTTTATCCCTTGATCATTATGTAATGGCCTTTGTCTCTTGTATAGCCTTTGTTTTAAACTCTATTTTGTCTCATATAAGTATTGCTATCCTGGCTTTCTTTCTTTCTTTCTTTTTTTTTTTTTAAGGAAATGATTTTTATTCAGGCTATTGCAATAGGAATAACAGTCATTAATGAGGACTATCTCAAAAAAGAAAAGGAAGGGGGCCCTCAGTTTTAAAAAAGCACATTAACAAGGGAGTCAGTCATTGAGGATGGTGAAGAGGGTTTTATTTTGGATATGTTAAGGGCAGAGAGGGCCTTTCTTGGTTAGGTTACCCCTTTCTCACAACATAAAAGGATTGTTCCTCTGTTCTTTTTTTTTAAACATTTTTTATTGATTTATAATAATTTTACAATGTTGTGTCAAATTCCACTGTAGAGCTCAGTTTTTCAATTATACATGAACATATATATATTGTCACATTTTTTTCTCTGTGAGCTACCATAAGATCTTTTATATATTTCCCTGTGCTATACAGTATGATCTTGTTTATCTATTCTACATTTTGAAATCCCAGTCTATCCCTTCCCACCCCCCGTCCCCTTGGCAACCACAGGTTTGTATTCTATGTCTGTGAGTCTGTTTCTGTTTTGTATTTATGTTTTGTTTGTTTGTTTTTGGTTTTTTTTAGATTCCACATATGAGCAATCTCATATGGTATTTTTCTTTCTCTTTCTGGCTTACTTCACTTAGAATGCCGTTCTCCAGGAGCATCCATGTTGCTGCAAATGTCGTTATGTTGTCAGTTTTTATGGCTGAACAGTATTCCATTGTATAAATATCCTGGCTTTCTTTTGATTTCCATTTGTATGGAATACTTTTTTCACCCCCTCTCTTTCAGTCTATGTCTTTATATCTGAAGTGAGTCTCTTATAGGCAGCATATAGATGGATCTTATATTTGTATCCATCCAGCCACTCTGTCTTTTGATTGGAATATTTATTCCATTTACATTTAAAGTAATTACTGATCGTTACGTATGTATTGCTATTTTGTTAATTGGTTCATTTTGTAGTTCTTGTTCCTTTCTTCTTCTTTTGCTTACTTCCCTTGTGATTTGATAACTATCTTTAATGTTTTGTTTAGATTCCTCTTTTTTGTGTGCATATCTATTATAGATTTTTGGTTTGTGGTTACCATGAAGTTTGTATACAGCAATCTATATATATATATATTTATATCAATAGACAGAAATCATCCAGACAGAAAATCAGTAAGGAAACACTGGTCTTAAATGACACCTTAGACCAAATGGACTTAATATATATAGAACTTTACATCCCAAAGTAGCAGAATACACATTCAAGTACACATGGGACATTCTTGAGTGTAGATCACATGCTAGGCCAGAAAATTAGTCTCAGAGATTTAAGAATATATATAGGTTTAAGTGTATATACAGACATGATTATTTTAAGTTGCTGATCTCTTAATTTCAAATGCATTTTAAGAACCCTGAATTTTTACTCCACTTCCCTACAATTTATTTATTTAACATTTTTTATTGAGTTATAGTCAGTATACAATGTTGTATCAATTTCCAGTGTAGAGCACAATCTTTCAGTTATACACTTCCCTATAATTACTATTTTTGACATCAAATTTTACAACTGTTTGTTTTGCATATCCCTTGCAGATATAGATTATTTTACTTTTTTTTTTAAACTTCTTACTAGCTTTGTATGTGATTGATTTACTACCTTTACAATAAATATATCTCTTTACCTATGAGCCTTTTCCTTTCATAATTTTCATGTTGCTAGTTGAGGCCTTTTCTTTTTTTCTTAGAGAAGTCCCTGTAACATTTCTTGTAAAGTTGGTTTTGTGGTGCTGAACTCTTTAGCTTTTGCTTGTCTGTTAAAACTTTTTGCTCTCTCCATAAAATATAAATTAAGGCCTTGCCAGGTAGAGTATTCTTGGTTGTAGGTTTTCCTCTTGCATCACGTGACTATATCATGGTGCTCCCTTCAGGCCTACAGAGTTTCTGCTAAAAATTCAGCTGACAGCCTAATGGGAGTTCTGTTTTGTATAACTTGTTGTTTTTACCGTGCTGCTATTAATATTCTTTTTCTTTAATTTTTGCCATTTTAATTACAATGCATCTTTGAGTTGATCCTGTTTGGGGGTCTTTGTGCTTCCTGAACCTGGATGTCTGTTTCCTTTCCCAGGTTAGGAAAGTTTTCAGCTATTAGGTCTTCAAAAATGTTCTGTCCCTTTCCTCACTCTTCTCCTTCTGAAACTTCTGGGGCTGATGCAGGCATGATCATGTATTGGCTGGGTCCTTATAAGACAGTCTGTCAGGCTGCAGTATTCTAGGGCTGGTGGGCAGGTTTGGGGCTCGGGGGAATCTGGAGCTGATGCCATCCATTAGTGGATGGAGCTGATTCCTGAAGTCTCTGGCTGCAGTGCCCTGGGTATATTAGAGCTGATTCTGGCCTACTGATGAGAGGGGCCAGGTGCTAACACAGCTGGCTTTGTGTCTTTGGGGTAGAGAGTGTCCAGAAGCTTGTGTTGGCCCACTGATGGGTGGGATGGGATCCTGTGGCAGTTAGCTGAGTTAGCTAATGTTCACCTACTGGTGGGAAAGGCCAGAGCCCAGGGGTTCCTGAGGCTAGTGCCAGCAGCTGGTAGGTGGGCTGGGTCCTGCTATCACAGGCTGTGGCTGTGGTGGTCTTGGTGCTGATGTCTGCCCTGTTGTGGGTGTAGTTGGGGCCCAGGGAATCCTGGGAGTCCTGGGGCTGGTGTCTGTCCACTGCTGGTTGTAGGACTCTGGAGGTCTCAGAGTTGGTGTGTCAACCTGCTGGTGGGCAGGACTGGGACCCTGGGGGTCCTGGGGCTGGTGCCTACTCACACATGGATAGAGCTGGGTTCTGAGGTCTCTAGATGTAGAGCCCTGGGAGTTTCCAGGCTAGTGCACCTGCTGGTATTTGGGGCTGGATCCTCGGCCCTCTAGTGGACAGGGCCATTTCCTGGGGTGGCTGTGGGCTCAGAAGGTCCTAAGGAAGCCTGCCTGCAGGTGTATAGGCCAGGCTGTGTCCTGGCCTGGCTAGTTACTTGGCCTGAGGCATCCCAGTACTGGTACTCACAGGTTAGTGAGCGGGGCCAGGTCCAGATGCTTATACACTATAAGGATTCCAAAATGGCACTTGCCAGCACCTATGTCCACATGGTAAAATGAGCTCCCAGAAGTGGCTGACACCAGTGTCTGTCCCCAGGGTGAGCTCCAGGGGCCTCCTAATTCTGTGGGAGATCAGCAGGTGGGTCTGACCCAGGCTCCTCTCAAATCAGTGTCTCTGGCTTGGGTCCTGAAGCATGTGAGATCTGTGTGCATCCTTTTAAGAATGGAGTCTCTATTTCCCACAGCCCTCTGGGTTTCCTGAAAGTAAGCCCTGCTGGCCTTCAAAGCCACGTGTTCTGGGGGCTTGTCTTTCTGGCGCAGGACTCCCAGGCTGGGAAGCCCAATGTAGGGCTCAGACCCATTTCTCCTTGGGGAGGACATCTGCAGTTGTAGTTATTCTCTCATTTGTGGTCACCCACCTGAGGGTATGGGTCCTGACTATTCTGTGACTCCACACTACTACTCATCTCATTGTGGTTCCTTCTCTATATCGTAAGTTGTAGAAGGTCTTTTCTGCTAGATTATCTTCCTCATCAATAGTTGCTCTATAAGCAGTTATAATTTTGGTGTGCCCATGAAAGGAGGTAAGCTCAGTGTCTTCCTACTCCATTATCTTGGCCTGAACTCATGACTATCTTTAAATGTCATTCGTTTAGAAAGAGTAAGAAAAGCTCACTTGAAATGGAAATGTGAAAAACATTTGAAATCATCAGCAGGATGGCAGAGGGAAAGCCAGGGTGGATTGGGTGGTAGTTCTAGCTCTGTGACTAGTCATGAGCTCTGGGCAGTGCACCTCACCTCTCTGAATGCTGACTTCATTTGTGGAAGTGAAGGAAGAGTGGGAGTTTGGCCAATGGCTTTCAAGCTGTGCTCTGCTGAAGTCTTGAGTTGTGTGATGTGTGAAGGGGTTCCAATTCTCTAACCCTGGTCTAAGCAGAGAAATTCTTCTCTTATTTATTTGATTTTTATAGTAAAGCGCCAAATACATTTTATCTTTAAACAGAGCTTATTGATTAAGAACCTTTGAAAGCCACACGAGTGAGCTGTTTCCACCCTCCCCATGATGAGTTTTTGACATTATAAAAGGTTATGGATTCAACTTTTAAAAGAATTATTGGAAAACCTACTCTGTGCAAGGCACTATGCTGGATGCTAGATAAAGATTGTATATATATTGAACTATAAAGAAAAATGTATAGTAAGTCCATAACAGCAACACAAGTACAGAACTAGAAAGCTCACACAGTATATGAATATATAATATATATTTATATATGCATTATCGATTGCATATATATAGAGAGATTATAGATATGGTACCTATATATAACTTATATATGTATATATATTTGTATATAGATAACATATATATGTATATATATTTCATAAGCAACCTAGAAGGAAAAATGAGGCAAAATTTATGTTTAATTGATGTGTCTAGTTAATATATAGAGCTTTCATTCCCCTCATATTCTACTCTCCTGAATCACAATGCTTTTATACTATTGATAGTTGGAGAATAGCTACATAATTGCTTATCTATTCATCGTTTCTTACCAATTTGTATGTTAGTATCTTTACATGTGTGGTGGTGCAGACAGTGGTTTATGATCTGCAAGTAGATACATTTGTCAGACACTGCTTTGGTTCATTAATGGACAGCCATTTCACACTGCCTATCATAGCATGAGATTTAAACACATTCCATCAGGAGATTTATCACATTTTTTAAAATAACTTTTTTCAATTTCTGGATGAAGAAGGTCCTTTAGGCAGTAATTTATCTCAATAGGACCCCCTAATGGATTAACTGTCAGCACCTTCTAAAGGCCCATGTAATAGTGATCTTTAAAGACAATTTTGTTCATCTTTATATTTCCTTAGCACAGTACCTTATGAATAAATTACTTAATTTTTTAATAAGAGTATATCATCAATAATTTTACAGGAAGTAAACCCCTTATTGATAGGATCTGGAAGTAGTTTAAATTGTGCTACTAAATATCAATAACATTTTGTCATCAATTTAGCACAGATTAAATTTAACCGAAATAGAAAAAAAAAAAAAAAGAAAGAAAATACTGAGTTTTATGGTTGTAGTTGTAAAACACCAGTATTTTTGGATGAGTCATCAATGCTAATGGCCCTGCAACAAGGTATGAATATATACAGATTCAATGGAAACTGATCAATTTTGGAAATTCCTTGGACAAACCATGGAAACATGCATTCTAAAATACACACAAATGTTTAGCCGTCATTTACACCAGGCATTGACAAACTTTTTTGTAGAGGGCAAGATGATGATATTTTTGGTTTTGTGGGTCTTCATTGGAACTATTCAATTCTGCCATTCTTTTCAGCAGTAGAGAGTGTAAATGAAAGGGCATGACTTTGTTCCAATGAAATAAGAAGGCTGAATTTGACAAAAGGGACCATAGTTTGCCAACCCCCTCACCTTACAGTCACTAATGTTTCTTACAAATGTCTTTGTTTTTCCAATAAAAAACTGATAGGTATTTTTTAATGGAGGTGTCATAAATACATTCTAAAGGATCATTTTCAAAATCTCCATCCCAAGATTACATTTAAAATGGAGATTTGTTCTAATTTACCAAAATATTAGTAGTAGTTGTTAAATGTAGTTTAAACTGCTGTATCATAATATATAGCACATGAGACTGACTTCATGTAGTGAATTTTATCATCACAAAAATATTGACGAATATCAATAGATACCAATGATCTGAACTTGTAATCTTTAATAGTTCTATTAATATTGGGCATTTGAAATATTTTTAGCATGACTGACTTAACATCTTAGGTCTTTTTTGATGTTTTGATTTTGTGAACAAAAATTCATGAGCCAACTTGACTGAGAATAATGATGAATTCAGGAGCCTTAGGTGTTACAAACTATTACGATGTAGTTCACTTGAAACTACAACCTAAGTTTGATTTCTCAGCTCAGATATAATGTCATTTGCACATTTACTCATTCGGTGTAATTCAGTAACTGCCAACTCAAAAATATGGTAGTGACTCAAATGAAGACATCTGGTGTTCTAAAATAACTCCTGAGCATAAAAGTATCTTTTTAAAAAGTGTATCCTCTACCATATGAGGTTGAATGGTTTAGTGGAAAATATCCTTGGGCAGGCATTATGAGACTTGGTTACCAATCCCAGTGTGCCATAAATCAACTAAATCTGAAAAAATTGGTGGACTGGGTTACAATAATTTACTTTTCTGTAAAGTAGGAATAATACAGTGCTCCTGTGCTATAACGACAGCTTATATTCATAGACATGGAAGTCCCTTGTAAGTTACCAAATACTGTATAAAACTGATGCAAAGATACTTTCTCTTTCAATGCCAGAAAAAAGGTTGTAAACGTTGTTGCTTCTAAATTGTGGCTTAAGATTTTGTTTGCAAAGGGGAGAAGGTTCTTTTTAAATTATGTTTGTGGTCTTTAACATACCATATTTGCTTTCAGCTGATTTAAGCTAAATGAGTGGGCATCTGGGATGTGTTCAGTAGTTTGAAGTGTAAGTCAGATGCAGTTAGGCTCTACGTACATATATTTATCAATGCATTTCACGGGGATCTAAGTATGCAGTGGATGGGACAAAACCACAACAGGCAACTTTATTTGTAGAATTTGATCCAAAATCCAGAAAAAAAATAAATAAAAGTAGCTGAGTCTCTCTTATGTTAGTATACAAAATAAACCAAAAAATACATCAACATTTACCATGAGAGCATTTAAACGTGTTTGCAAATGATCTGATAAGGGAAACATGTGACTTACAACACGGGAAACTTTTTTTTTTTTTTAACAACCATAGACTTAAATGCACTGCACTGTAGGTCACCTAGACTAGGTTAGCAAGAATGAGCAACATGGTAGGTCTGAGAGGCAACCCCCGAACCCCTTCCTTCAATGGATACTTTGGTAATCGTCTGTGGTTTTAAAAAAAAAAAAAAAATCAAGTCCTGTTCTTCATCATGTTGGATGGTTTATTTTGTCCATTTGTCTCTCGCAGTGATGAGTCCATTTAAAATACTTCAGTTATTGTGAAGACACTCCAGATCCACAGAACAGCAGACACTTCCATTCTGTGCGTCAAGACACAAGCATTAGCCAGTGAGACACAGTCTATAAACTGATAGGCAGTGTGCACTTTTACATTCAAAATGACCACCTACATTTTGAGACCATGAATGCTATAAAAAAAAAATTACTAGAAAATGCCAGAGAAGGAGTGGAAAGAGAGGAAAGGCTTATGCGACCCTTGAAGGTCCCTCTTGTTGGGTTCTGCTGGCAGTGCAACTTCATAACACTCATCTGAGCTCAAACCATGTTTGAGACTCCTCCCCCATATTTCCCATTTGTTCACACAACTTATTCACTGGACCTATTCTAAAGGAGATTCTTTCCAAAAGTAAACCCCCGAAAGATAATTTGCCATTAATAATGCTAATCAAAAGTGCCACAAGAACCTGAAGGCATCTACAAAATGGCTTCCAGAAAGGTGGGCATATTAGGGATAAAATCTAGAGTCTCTCTTGGTTACTATGAAGGGGATAGTACCTATCAATTACTGGAAATTCATGAAAAAATCAGTTACATGTATTAACATAAATATACCTTTGTAATCCTCCTAACTGAATCTCAAACCTGACCTCAAAGAAATAATGCTAAATAACATAGGTCTCCCTGTCTCCTGCTCATTCGGTTTGCTGGGGCTGAAGGTATAATGGGATGTTTGTGAAGGTATAATGTGAAGTTTGATGTCCTTTCCCTATTGGGGCTGCATCTTAAGATGGTACTTTTCAGGAAAGAGAAAGGAATCCACATTTATTAAAGCATAAAAATACAAGTGGGGGAACCTTCCATTGGTGGCTGAAGCTGAGCCAGGATTTGACACAATCCAAAAGACTGGTATTTTTAACATGCTTAATCATGGGCATCTTAAACAGATGTTTTGCCACAGATTTGACCCTGCCTAGCCCTTGCTTCAAGTCAGCTACCAGCTTTGAAGAAGGAAGGGGTCAGTTTTTAATTTTGAAGACATATGAGGGTGCCTCATGGGTGCTCCTCCAAAAAGATGGGAAAATAATCACAATTAATTAAATCTTGAAGCAGCAAGAGCTTGAAGTCTCCGCATAAGGTGCTGTGATAATTAAGCAAAGCAAACAACTTCATAGATTCATAGAGCACTTTTTTTCTGACATTGACAGTTTCATGTAAGAGCATATAAACATTTCCAGGATGAAAAAAAAATCTTTTTTTCTTTTTTAATATGCAGGTCAAAATGGCTTAAATCAGCCATAATTGGGCCTACTGTCACTTGTCTAAATTCTGTAGTTTAAAGGTAAGAGAGAGGCTATTCTATTCATGTTCATTTGGAATTTGCCTTTATACATGGCACAGCTACCATCCACTCAGACAGATTAACCTCCAGTGAGAAGAGATCACCTGCCTGTGCTTCTACGTGCCCCTGGGAGCCCGTGCCTTCAGAAACATCAGGAGTGGGCCTCCTGCAGCTGTTCTCTGGCATTTGTTCAAGGCCTGCTTACCCTCAGGACACCCAATTACCTTGCATTTGCAGGTTGTGCAGGGAGATCCGGTCATTGTCCACACTGAGCCACTAAGCCTCGAAAGGCCATAGCTGTCCAGGCAAGTTTTTCTGATGTCATAGGCGATGTTATCAGCCAGGCATGGGTCACTGACACAGCGGGGACAACACTCCCCTTCCAAGATGGTTGTGTACTCACAGCCCAAACTGGGGCAAGTGAGTGGCCAGCAATCCACCTCTCCTTCCTGTGGAGAGAAAGCAAAAAACGTCTCATCATTGTCCTTCTGCACAGTTCTGTTGCTGACGTCCCAGAGGGGGAAATTCTCAGTAATTCCAACCAATGTCCTGACCTCCTGTTGAGCGTCGTCGTTGTGGGTTTGATGTGCTTTCTCCTTGAAGGGCTACTGCAGATATCACCTCCTCCAGGGTGCTTTTGTTGACCTTCTATACTGCAGCCCCAGGGAGATTTAGGTCCCGTCTCTGTGTACCAATGGCAGCCCACAATTATTTTTATCATGATACTTATGATCCTTATCATACTTATCAGCACAATTCCAGATTAAGTCATGAGCATTCAGGCTTTGGGCTTGCTCCTTTATCTCCCTGATGCTTAGCACAGTTTTGGTCAATAAATGCTAATCAAATGAACAAACATGGTAAAGTACTGGGCTGGGGTATAAAGAGAAGTTTCTCTTAAGTTCAAAGGGGAACCTGAACCACTGTATTATTTCAACATCATGTACTTCGTTGTTTATGTCGTATTTAAAATTGAGCTTGGATACTATCAGGAGAACCGTTTCAGAATGGTTTTGAATGTAACGTGTGGCTAGTGACAGATCACAGATGTGTAGTACAGTGTTACAGCTCAGAGGGCGTCTCCACGTATTCCAGAGTCTTGCACCTGTGGCTCCATTGGGCTGCCTGTCGTAGGCAGATCTGTTTCCCAATGCAGCCTCTTCTGTTATCATGACACTCATTATAATTTATGCAAACTCATGTCTAATTATTCAGTCAGCTTCACCTTAGACCATGTCTGTCATGCTCACCATTATATTTTCCAGAGCCTGGCACGTGCAAACTCTTGATAAATATTTATTAAATATAACCTACAGTAACATTCTCAAATCGTTATTAAGCTGTGTGTTCAACAGCTTCAGTTTTCCCAGGAAATATTAACCTTAAGGACTCGGGGTAGGAGAGGATACTCTTTTAAAATTCTATGAAAATTTCCTGTCTAAAACTAATACCAATTCTTCTGAGTGCCTGATGATTGGCTTTGTGAAAGAGAAATGCAATTTACCAGACTGATGGGGAAGCTAATTCTATAGTTGTGTTGGATTTGTCTGTGCTTGGATGGGAAATGTAAAAAATGGCTATGATTTGAACATATCTGAGTTACAGTATTAGGGGTGATTAAGAAGGATTTATTCTATTAAGATTATCTGCACATTCACCAGCTGATTTTTAGAAAATCCAATAGAAGTTTATAGCACAAGTTCTCTGAGTGCCTGTTTTTATACAGTATCCACAGACCGAATCATTCATTTCAGCAACTGTTAAACTATGGAACACAACTACCCGTTTCCATTATAAATTGGCTTAGTTATGACTTAACTCCACTGGCTGTGAGTTCCTCCCATATGGAACATCATATTCACTATGACAATGTGTCTTAACAGTCTGTGTAATAATAGAAATATTTGTGGTATAATTTAAAACAAATTATCTGGTCCAGAAATGAAACTTTTCCTCTGGACTTTCTCAAATATGATTATACTATCAGTACCCCTATATTAAGATCCAAAATAACTTCATTTTTTCTATATAAAGGCTTAGCATAGCACCTGAAAAAATTTTTTCAATCGAGGACACAGTAACAATAGTAACCACTGTGCACTAAGTACCGTCTATGTGTCAAGTACTAGGTGTGCCTTTCACATGTATCTCTAATCTTCATAATAGTGCTACAGAATTGGTGTTCATCCACTTGTGTACACTGAAGGAAAGAATGATCAGTGAAATGCTAGGACCTGCCCAAGTTAATCACACAGAACATGTGGGAGAAACAGGATTGAATTCTGGGTCTGTATGACCCTAGAATCAGTATCAATCCCTGATATTTCCACTCTGTCCTGTTCTCTCTCATACTGAAACCTTCAGTGGTAATGTCCCAAGAAATGAAAGATTTGGCTCTATAAGAACTACAAGTCCCAGTCAAGGCTTTGAAAACTATCATGGAAGGGTTGTATTGCTCTGGATTTGCTAAAAAGTAGCAGTTGTAAATGAACTTGGGCCAAATCTGTGCCATAAATATGTTGTTTCTGTCTTGCATGGTGTTTTAAATAGTAGAATCCAAATGTCTTCTGGAAGAGCATATGCCCTGTTGTTAGTCACAAGACCCACAGATCCCTGCACAGCATCACAAATAGCAGGAAACGAGGGCCCACAGGCAACTGAGTTTGTAACCACCCCCCTCAGATTAGGGATAACACCCTTTAAAGGAAGCGGACATACCAGACACCGGCACTGCTGACAGCCGTGAGTCCAATTGTCTCCGCTTCGATAAAGCTTGTGTCCATTCTGATCTAAACATTGACTTGTGACCCTGGTGTCACACTCTGGGCAACAGAAAAGGTCAACGCTTGGATTCTGGCAATCACAAGCTGTCCGTCGGCAGAATATCTTCCCATCCTGTTTAGAAATGAGGTTAAAGAAGTTTCATCATTAGGGAAATAATAAGATAGCTGCACTATGAAAACTGAACCTTATAAGCACTTAACAGAGAACATAGGAAAGATTTTTTAGAGGCACTGTACTCCCTTGGCCACCTCTCAAGTAAAAAATGTAGACATGTCTAAGTTTAAAAAAGAAGTTGATGTGTTCTGTGAAACTTTCTAAATGTTTCATTAAAAAACATATTTCTAAGTAAAATTATAACTAAGCAGCCAAAAATGCATAAAAGATCAAGAACTTACTTGAGTGGAAAATCAAGCTATTGCACTTTTCCCAGTTCACAGTGATATCACCTACCACATTGAAATACATTCATCTATTTTATCTCTATCTCAACTCAATGTCTGATTATACTCTTTTTAAAAATTAAAAAAAATTTTTTATTGAAGTACCATCAGTTACAATGTGTCAATTTCTGGTGTACAGCACAATATCCCAGTCATGCATATGCATACATATATATTGGTTTTCATATTCTTCATTAAAGATTATCACAAGACATTGAACATAGTTCCTTGTGCTGTAAAGCAGAACATTTTTAATCTATTTTTATATATAGTGGCTAACATTTGAAAATTTCAAAATCCCAAATTTATCCCTTCCCATTCCCTTTCCCCAGCAACCAAAAGATTGTTCATTATGTCTGCAAGTCTGTTTCTGTTTTGCAGATGAGTTCATAGTGTTATTTTTTTTCTTCTTTTTTGATTTCCATGTATGAGTGATATCATGTGGTATTTGTCTTTCTCTTTCTTCTGGCTTACTTGGAATGATGATCTTTAGGTCCATTCATGTTGCTGCAAATGGCATTATTTTATTATCTTATGACTGAGTATTATTCTATTATGTAAATATACCACAACTTCTTTATTCAGTCATCTGTCGATGGACATTTAGGTTGCTTCCATGTCTTGGCTATTGTAAATAGTGCTGCTATGGATATTGGGGTGCATGTATCTTTTTGAATAAAGGTTCCCTCTGGATATATGCCCAGGGGTGGGATCACATGGTAAGCCTGTTTTTAGTCTTTTGAGGAATCTCCATACTCCATAATGCTGCACCAAACTACATTCCCACCAACAGTGTAGGAGGGTTCCCTTTTCTTCACAGCCACTCCAGCATTTGTTTGTGGACTTTTGAATGATGGCCATTCTTACTAGTGTGAGGTACCTCATGGTAGTTTTAATTTGCATTTCTTTGATAATTAGCAATATTGAGCATTTTTTCATGTGCCTATTGGCCGCTTGTATGTCTTCATTGGAGAATTGCTTGTTTATGTCTTCTGCCCATTTTTGAATTGATTTGTGTGTTTTTTTTTTAAGTTGTATGAGCTGTTTATATATTCTGGAAAATAAGCCCTTGTTACTCTCATCTTTTGCAAATATTTTCTCCTATTAGGCTGTCTTTTTGTTTTGCTTATGGTTTCCTTTGCTCTGCAAAAGCTTATAAGTTTAATTAGGTCCCATTTATTTTTATTTTTATTTCTATTGCCTAGGTAGATTGCCCTAGCAGAACACTGCTGAGATTTATGTTGGATACTGTTTTTCCTACATTTTCTTCTAAGAGGTTTATAGTGCCTTGTCTTATGTTTAAGTCTTTAAGCCATTCTGAGTTTATTTTTGTGTATGATGTGAAGGAGTATTCTAACTTCATTGATTTACAAGCAACTGTCCAGGTTTCCAAAACCCTTTGCTGAAGAGACTATCTTTACACTATTGTATGTTCTTGCCTCGTTTGTCAAAGATTAATTGACTAAAAGTTTGTGGGTTCATTTCTGGGCTCTCTATTCTGTTCCATTGATCCATATGTCTGGTTTTTGCCAACACCATGCTGTGTTGATTACTGTAGTTCTGTGGTATTGTCTGAAGTTTGGGAGGGTTATTACTCCAACTTCATTCTTTTTCTTCAGTAATGCTTTGGCAAATCTCGGTCTTTCCTGATTCCACATAAATTTTATGATTGTTTTCATCTAGGTCTGTGAAAAATGTCCTGGGTAATTTGATAGGGATCACATTAAACCTATAGATTGCTTTGGGTAGTATGGCCATTTTAATAATATTAATTCTTCCAATCCAAGAAAATGGGATATCTTTCCATTTCTTTAAGTCATCTTTAATTTCCTTAGTCAATGTTTTATAGTTCTCCACATATAAATCTTTCACTTCCTTGGTCAGATTTATTCCTAGTATTTTATTCTTTGGATGCAATTTTAAAAGGTGTTGTTTCTTTACTTTCCTTTTCTGATATATTCATTAGTGTAAAGAAATGCCACTGACTACTGTATGTTAATCTTATATCCTGCTACCTGGACAAATTTTTATTAGCTCTAGTAGTTTTTATGTGGAGTCTTTAGGGTTTTCTATATTTAGTATCATGTCATCTGCATATAATGACAATTTTACCTCTTCTCTTCCAATTTGGATCCCTTTTATATATTTTTCTTGTCTAACTGCTATGGCTAGGACTTCCAATATTAACATTGAATAAAAGTGATGAGAATGGGCATCCTTGTCTTGTTGCAGGTTTTAGTGGAAAGGCTTTCAGCTTTTCACCACTGTGAGTGTTATGCTGGCTGTAGGTTTGTTATAAATAGCTTTCATTATGTTGAGATATGCTCCCTCTATACCCACTTTGATAAGAGTTTTTTTTATCATAAATGGGTGTTGAATTTTATCAAATGCTTTTTCTGCATCTATTGAGATGATCATGTGATTTTTGTCCTTTCTCTTATTGATATGGTGTATCACATTGATTGATTTGCATATGTTGAACCATCCTTGTGTCCCTGGGATGAACCCAACTTGATCATGATGTATAATCTTTTTTATGTGTTGTTGGATTCTGTTTACTAATATTTTGTTGAGAATTTTTGTATCTATATTCATCAATGATATTGGCCCATAGCTTTATTTTTTGGTACTGTGTTTGTCTGGCTTTATCATCAGGGTGACGGTGGTTTCATAGAATGAGTTTGGGAGTACTCCGTCCTCTTCAATCTTTTGGAAGAGTTTGAGAAGGATTGGTATGAGCTCTTCTTTGTATGTTTGGCAGAAGTCCCCAGTGAAGCCATATGGTTTTTTATTGCTGATTCTATTTAACTTCAAGTGATTGGTCTGTTCAAATGATCTATTTCTTCTTGATTCAGTTTTGGTGGATGGTATGTTTCTAGAAACTTGTCCATTTCTTCTAAGTTGTCCAATTTATTGCCATATAGTTGCTCATAGCGTTCTCTTATGATTTTTTTTGTATATCTATGGTGTTGGTTGTAATTTTTCCATTTTCATTTCTTGTTTTGTTTATTTGTGTACTCTCTCTCTTGGTGAGCCTGGCCAGAGATTTGTTAATTTTGTTTATCTTTGGAAAAAAAAAAAAAACCAGCTGTTGGTTTGATTGATTTTTTTTGTTTTTTAAAAATCTCTATTTTATTTATTTCCTCCCTGATCTTTATGATTTCTTTCTGCTGATTTTAGGTTTTGTTTGTTCTTCTTTTTCTAATTCTTTTGGGTGGGAGGTTAGATTGTTTATTTGAGATTGTTCTTCTTTTTTGAGGAAGGCCTGTATCACTATGAACTTCCCTCTTAGGATTGCTTTTGCTGCATAGATTTTGTGTGGTTGTGTTTTCACTGTCGTTTGTCTCAAGGTATTTTTGAATTTCTTCTTTGATTTCATCGCTGATCCACTGGTTGTATAGTAGCATGTTGTTTAGTCTCCATGCTGGTTTTTTTTTTTCCTCATTTGTTTTTCTGTGGTTGATTTCTAGTTTAATGACATTGTGGTCAGAGAAGAAAGATACTTGGAATAATTTCTATCCTCTTAAATTTGCTGAGGCTTCTTCTATGCCCAAGTATGTGGTCTAGCCTAGAGAATATTCCATGAGCACTTGAAAAGAATGTATATTCTGTTTTGGGGGGATGTAATGTCCTAAAAATATCAACAAAGTCCAACTATTTGATTGTATCATTTAGTATTTTCATTGCCTTATTGATTTTCTGTCTGGAAGACCTTATCCAATGATGTTAGTGGGGTGTTAAAGTCTCCTACTATTATTGTATTCCCATCAATATCTTCCTTTATGTCTGTTAGTATTTCATATATTTAGGTGCTCCTATATTGAGTGTATATATGCTATCAAGTATAATATCTTCACCCTGTATTGCTCCTTTGATCATTATATACTGTCCTTATCTCTCTTTATAGCCTTTGTTTTAAAGTCTGTTTTGTCTGATGTGAGTATTGCTACTCCTGCTTTCTTGTCATTTGCATGAAATATCTTTTTCCATCCTCTTACTTTCAATCTGTGTGTGTCCTTCACTCTAAAGTGGGTCTTTTGTAAGCAGCATACAGTAGGTTTTTGTTTTATTATCCAATCTACCACTGTCTTTTTATATTTAGTTTTTTTTTTTGAGAGGGAGCATAAATAGGTTTATGTGTTTTTAGAGGAGGTACTGGGGATTGAACCCAGGACCTCCTGCATGCTAAGCATGCAGTCCATCACTTGAGCTATACACTCCCCTCAACTCTGTCTTTTGATTGGAGCATTTAGTCCATTGAAATTTATAGTAATTATTGATAGATGTGTGTTTGCTGCCATTTTGAACTTTGTTTTCCAGTTGATGTGGTATTTCTTCTTTGTTCCTTTCTTTTCCTTTTTGTTTTTCGATAATTTTCTTTTGTTATTAGCTTGGTTTCTTTTTGGTTTTTGTGACTCTACTGTATGCTTTTGATTTGTGGTTACCCTGTTTTTCAAGTATGTTAACCCCTTAATATATCTGTTTGCTTTAGACTGATAGTCATATAGGTCAAACACATCCTAAAAAGAAGGGGAGGAAAAAAAAGAGAAATCTGTATTTTCTTGCTCCCCTCCCCCACCCTTTAGGAGTTTGATATCCTTTATTTTTATTTATTTATTTAACATCTTCATGTTTGTTCTCTTGCAACTCATTGTAGTTACCACATTTCCAATTATGGTTTTCTTATTTTTATAGCTTCCTGTTTCTTTTTCATTTAGAGTAGACTGTTCAATATTTCTTTTAGTTTAAGTTTAGTATTGCTGAATTCTTTCAGTTTCTTTCTCTCCCACTCTAAAAGGTAGTTTGCTGGATAGAGTATCCTAGGTTGCAGCTTTTTCTCATTCAGGACTTTGAATATATCTTGCCATTCCCTTCTGGCCAGAAGTGTTTGTGTGAGAAATCAGCTGAAAGCCTCATGGGGATTCCCTTGTAACTAATTCTTTTTTTCTTTTTTTTCCTCTTGCTGCCTTTAGAATCATTTCTTTATCTTTAAATTGGCCATCTTAATTATAATATGTCTTGGTGTAGGTCTGTTTGAGTTCTTATTTGGGACCCTCTGTGCCTCCTGTACTTGGATACTGTAGCCTTCTTTAGGTTTGGAAAATGTTCAGTCATGATTTCTTGAAATACCTTTTGAATCCCTTTTTCTCTTTCTTGTCTTTCTGGGACCCCTATTATGTGTAGGTTGGCATGCTTTATATTATCCCCTAGGTCCTTACATTGCCCTCATTGGTTTTTACTTGCTTTTCTGTCTGCTATCCTGATTGGGTGACTTTTGTAACCCTGTCTTCTAAGTCATTTGTTTCTCTGCATTACCTAGTTTGCTTTTGACTGCCTTTAGCTTGGCTCTTATCTCAGCAATTGAGTTTTCTGTTTTTAATTGGCTCTTCTTTAAGTTTCAATTTCCCTTTTAAAATATTCTCTGTCTCTATTCACAGTCTCTTAGTTCCTTCAGTGCTTTGGTCTCTCCCTTTTTGAAGTCATGATCTAGTAGACTATTGAGGTCTGCTTTATTGATCATTCTTTCAAGGTATGTCTCTTTTTCTTTTAATTGGGAGTAGTTCCTCTGTTTCTTCATTTTAGTTGTATTTCTCTGGATCTGTGGATTTAGGAGTATCAGTTATCTACTGTGGTCTTGAGGGGCTATTTTATTTTTTGTTTGTTTTTACTTAAAGTGGGAGCATTTCTGTGTAGACTGTGTGCATCTGGTAATTTTGTTGCAATGGCTGCTCTTAGTATGGATGGTTGCCACATCTTTCTTCCGTGAGTGTTGGCTGTTATCCTTTTCACTGGGGGTGTGGTAGGTGTTGTGTTCAAAGCCTGCCCTGATTGTTGTTGTTGAGCCAGGCCTCCTTTTTTGTTCTGTGGTTGTCACAGCCTTGACAGGTGCCTGGTCCTCTCCCCTGTTGCTGAAATAGAGGCTTCTAGACTCATTTCTGGGCTGTGGTGTGTAGTAGGCAGAGTTGGAGCACTTCAGCTGGGAAGAAGAGTAGGCAGGAGATGTCCACTTGGAAGTGCCTTCTGTGGTGTTGCCTGTCACTTGTTATGTGGGCTTACAAAGTATTCTTTGTGGATGATGCTTTTGTCCCTGCCCTAGCTGCAGGAATATCAGCCACCTGCTTTGGTGTCCCCTGGCTTCTGAGCCCCAGGAACCACCAGTGCAGATCTGCCAATTGCAGGTGCTAAGACCTGCCATAGCAAGTGTGCAATCACACACCTGAATCTGTGGTGTGCCGCAGGGTCAGTGAAGACCTCAGCACCACCTCCACATACCACAGTATGGTATGCCAGCCTGTTGTAAATATCCATACTTGCCCCCACAGTAAGTTAGAACTCCACTCACTGCCTGTTCATCCCAGAGGCACAGGTCCACAAGTGTTCTAGAGAAAACAAATCATCCCTCTCTGCATGGGGCTGTAAAGAAGTCTCAGTCTTGCCTGTGAAGTTGCAGGGCTTCTGGGTATGGATTCCCTTTTCAGCCCTGCCTCTGTGTAGCCATGATAGCTATAATAAAGCTTCTCTCCAGAACACACCAAAAATGAAGGCAAGCAGAGAAAACAGCTGTGTTGCACCCTGCCCCACCACAGGCAGTGGTGCTTTTTAATGGGGGTCCCAGGTTGTTCTGTTCTGCACACACCTAGCCAGAGATCACACTACCCTCCAGCCCCCTGAGGCTGCCTCTGTGCAGTGGGATCCATCCCTCTGCCTGGGCTCCTCACCCATCTCCACCAGCCAGTCCCAACTTGTCCCTGCTCGCTCGCATCTAGAGCTGGGGATCACAGGGAACCTCCATGTCAGTTTCCCTTAGTTCTGTCTGCCAAGCGGTTATCACTTTCTCCTCCGAGCCTCCGAAGCTCTGCTTTTGTCCCTGCTGACCTCCCAGCTGGAGAGGGGGCGTCCCAGTCTGAGAGTGCCTTTCTTCCTATGCCACTCCATCCCTACAGGGCTGGTCCTGCAGCAATTTTTTCTTTTTTTTCTTACCAGATTCTGTGAGAATCCTTATTTCAAAGTGAGAGACACTCTGCCAGAGTTTAGTAGGTGTTCTGCGTGATTCAGTGGGTTTATAAATATAATTCTTGGTGTATTTATGGGAGAAGGTGACCTGTGATTTTTCTCTACTGTGCCATCTTGACCCAGTCTCTGTGCTTAAAGCTCTTCAGTCTTAACTCACCTGCATTGAAGGTATTCAAAGCATGCAACTCGGTACTTTTCTGAGTGTTAGAAACGACTTTTTGTTGCCCATCTCCATGATCATTGTTTATAGCCTTGGTAATCACAGAATTCCCAATCCCTTTGATCACATCTTTACTCTTTATTCTTAAAAGAAAACTTGTGTCTCCACTGAATCATCTCATTTCTGGATTAAACATCTTATTTTTTGACCAGTCATAGTTTTAAATCTTGCTGCTTTGAGTATTTCCATTTCATTGTCATCATCTACCATAAATTTAACATTTGCTTTGTGCCATACATTGTGCCGAGTCTTTTATATGCATTATCACATTTAATTCTAATAATTCAGTTGAATAGAAATTTATATCTCCATTTCTCAAATGAGGTTGCTGAATTACTAAACTAAATGAATTTCCTCAGTAATGGTCTGATCAACAGAGTGAATTGAAACTCATGGTTACCTTGTTTTATGTACTGTATTTTCTTTAATGCAGCCTGATTTCAATGTTTATTTTCTTATTTACTTTGGTTATGTCATAGTGTTGACTTGTATTGAGCTTAATGAAGATTGAAACCTCATTAAGCCCTATTGCGTCTTGTGTAGCTAGTTGTTTGGGGGCAGCAAGTTTAAAACTTGGTGTTTATCCACATTGTATTTCACTTTGTTAGATCCATTTCATTGCTCTTGCCTGTCACAATGTTTTCTAAATGTCATTTCTATCATCATCATGGCTTGTCCTCCTTCAGTTTAGTGACATCTGCAAACTTGATAGACCAGGGGTGCCCTTAGAATCTTCATCTACTTAATTGATAACAATGTTGAATAGGGCATGGCTTGTGAGATATGTTTACTGCCAGCTAAAGTGGAAATCTTTAAATGCTTTACATTCTTTATGGAGAATGGAAAGGAGACATGCTGGCTACCAATATATTAAAGTAACAGGTTTAAAAAATGCTTTCCCTCAAGTTGTGTGCACTGGCTCTATTACTAGGAAAAATGATAAGAAATCATAATGTTCCAAAATTTGGGGATGAAAGATTACACATATATACATATGCATGCACATATTTAGAGTGAGCGAACAGGAGATTCTAATTGAGCGGGTGACTTGAGTCAGATTAAGGCAGCCAGTTTGGACAAAGAAGTGTCTAGAGCCTAGAAATTTTCCAGCAATACACCTTGACTTACAGCTCATATTCCATGATTTTAAATCACTGATACAATTTGCTCCCAAATGACTCCCTTATATATTTAGTTTAACCAATAGAAGCTAAGGAAACTAATGGTAGCTATGGCGTGAAACCATTTGGTTAGCTTAGCCGACCACAGTATTACTCTCCACAAGAACTGAAGAACCAGGTCTCAGGAACCCGCACGGCTCTTTCATGAGCAACAACAAATACAGAGATAGATTTGTTTGCAAGCATATACAAGAAATGAGACCCAATCAGAGTGTCAGGTTTCTCTGTGTGCTGTATAAAAGAATGAATAAATAAACAGCCTTCAGGTTAGTGGAAAATAAATTTCACATCTCATCAAGTATGTGAAAATGCCAAATAGGCCCCTCTTAGACTTTAACATGCTTCAGAACAATGGCCATGTTCACTGTGGGTTTTGAATTACATGGTAACAGTCAAGAAAAGTATGCTCCAGTTTTATTGGGAAATAATTGGTATACATCAGTGTATAAGTTTAAGGCATTACAGCATGATGGTTTCAGTTACATATATTGTCAAATGATTACCACAGTATGTCTGTCTAATAACCATTTCCTCATGTCAGTAAAAGAGTATTTCTCACACAGTTCTGAAAAAAAAAATTCCATTGGAATGTTGCTAGAGAGTGCATTGAATCTACAGATGGTTTTCATTAGTACTGACATTTAAAAAATATTCTTTCAATCCATGAACATGGAATACATTTCCATTTGTTAGTATCTTTAATTTTTTTAAACATTTTTTATTGATTTATAATCATTTTACAATGTGTCAAATTCTAGTGTAGAGCACAATTTTTCAGTTATACATGAACATATATATATTCATTGTCACATTTTTTTCTCTGTGAGCTACCATAAAATCTTGTATATATTTCCCTGTGCTATACAACATACTCTTGTTTATCTATTCTACAATTTTGAAATTCCAGTCTATCCCTTCCCACCCCCTGCGCCCCCTTAGCAACCACAAGTTTGAATTCTATATTTCTGTTTTGTATTTATGCTTTTTTTTTAATTCCACATATGAGTGATATCATATGGTATTTTTCTTTCTCTTTCTGGCTTACTTCACTTAGAATGACATTCTCCAGGAGCATCCATGTTGCTGCAAATGGCATTATGTTGTCGGGTTTTATGGCTGAATAGAATTCCATTGTATAAATATACCACTTCTTCTTTATCCAGTCATCTGCTGATGCACATTTAGGCTGTTTCCATGTCTTGGCTATTGTGAATAGTGCTGCTATGAACATTGGGGTGCAGGTGTCATTTTGAAGTAGGGTTCCTTCTGGATATATGCCCAGGAGCGGGATTCCTGGGTCATAGGGTAAGTCTATTCCTAGTCTTTTGAGGAATTTCCATACTGTTTTCCACAGTGGCTGCACCAAACTAGCAGTGTAGGAGGGTTCCCTTTTCTCCACATCCTCTCCAGCATTCGTCATTTCTGGATTTTTGATTGATGGCCATTCTGACTGGTGTGAGGTGATACCTCATTGTAGTTTTGATTTGCATTTCTTTGATAATTAGTGATATTGACCATTTTTTCATGTGCCTATTGATCATATGTATGTTCTCCTTGGAGAATTGCTTGTTTAGGTCGTCTGCCCATTTTTGGATTAGGTTGTTTGTTTTTTTCTTATTAAGTCGTATGAGCTGCTTATATATACTGGAGATCAAGCCTTTGTTGGTTCTATCGTTTGCAAAAATTTCTCTCATTCCGTAGGTTGTCTTTTTGTTTTACTTATGATTTCCTTTGCTGTGCAGAAGCTTGTAAGTTTCATTAGGTCCCATTTGTTTATTCTTGCTTTTATTTCTATTGCTTGGGTAGACTGTTCTAGGAGAAAATTTTTGAGATGTATGTCAGATAATGTTTTGCCTATATTTTCCTCTAGGAGGTTTATTGTATCTTGTCTTATGTTTAAGTCTTTGATCCATTTTGAGTTTATTTTTGTATATGGTGTAAGAGAGTGTTCTAGCTTCCATTGCTTTACATGCTGTTGTCCAGTTTTCCCAACACCATTTGCTGAAGAGACTGTCTTTATTCCATTGTATATTCTTGCCTTCTTTGTCGAAGGTTAGTTGACCAAAAGTTTGTGGGTTCATTTCTGGGCTCTGTATTCTATTCCATTGGTCTATATGTCTGTTTTTATACCAATACCATGCTGTCTTGATGACTGTAGCTCTATAGTACTGCCTGAAGTCTGGGAGAGTTATTCCTCCAGTCTCTTTCTTTCTCTTCAGTAATGCTTTGGCAATTCTAGGTCTTTTGTGGTTCCATATAAATTTTTATTATAATTTGTTCTAGTTCTGTGAAATATGTCCTGGGTAATTTGATAGGGATTGCATTAAATCTGTAGATTGCCTTGGGCAGTTTGACCATTTTAACAATATTGATTCTTCCAATCCAAGAGCATGGGATATCCTTTTATTTTTTTAAGTCTTCTTTAATTTCCTTCATCAATGGTTTATAGTTTTCTGTATATAATTCTTTCACCTCCTTGGTTAGATTTATTCCAAGGTATTTTATTACTTTGAGTGCTATTTTAAAGGAGATTGTTTCTTTACTTTCTTTTTCTGTTGATTCATTGTGAGTGTAAAGAAACGCAACTGATTTTTGAACGTTAATCTTGTAACCTGCTACCTTGCTGAATTCTTCAATCAGCTCTAGTAGTTTTTGTGTGGACCTTTTAGGGCTTTCTATATATAGTATCATGTCGTCAGCATATAGTGACACTTTTACCTCTTCTTTTCCAATTTGGATCCCTTTTATTTCTCTCTCTTGCCTGATTGCTGATTGCTGGCTAGGATTTCTATGACTGTGTTGAATAGGAGTGGTGATAGTCGGGCATCCTTGTCTTCTCCCAGATTTCAGTGGGAAGCTTTTGAGTTTTTCACCATTGAGTACTATGCTGGCTGTAGGTTTGTCATATATAGCTTTTATTATGTTGAGATATGTTCCCTCTATACACACTTTGGTGAGAAGTTTTTATCATAAATGGGTGTTGAATTTTATCAAATGCTTTTTCTGCATCTATTGAGATGATCAGGTGGTTTTTGTCCTTTCTCTTGTTGATGTGATGTAGTACATTGATTGATTTGCATTTGTTGAACCACCCTTGTGTCCCTGGGATGAACCCCATTTGGTCATGATGTATAATCTTTTTTATGTGTTGTTGGATTCTATTTGCTAATATTTTGGTGAGGATTTTGGCATCTATGTTCATCAGTGATATCAGTTGATAATTCTCTTTTTTGGTAGTGTCTTTGCCTGGTTTTGGTATCAGGGTGATGGAGGCTTCATAGAATGAGTTTGGGAGTATTCCTTCCTTTTCAATCTTCTGGAAGAGTTTGAGAAGGATTGGTATGAGTTCTTCTTTGTAATTTCTTTTATCAGTGTCTTGTAGATATCAGAGTAGACCTCTGTCACCTACTTAGGTAAATACATTCCTATTTTGTTGTTTTTGATGCTACTGTAAATGGAATCAGTTTATTCCTTTTTCAGAGAATTCATTGTTAGTGTATAGAAATGCTACTCAGTTTTATATGGTAATTTTATATGTTGCCAATGTACTGGATTTATTAGATCTAAGAAGTTTTTGGTAGTCTTTAGGATTTTTCTCTATAATAAAATTATGTTACCTGCAAATAGACAATTTTCTTCTATCTTTCCAATTCTGATAACTTTGGTTGCTTTTTAAAGCTGGATTTCTCTAGCTAGGACTTCTAGTACCATGTTGAATAGGAATGATGAGGATGGGCATCCTTGTCTTGTTGATCTCAGAGGAAATTTTTCAACATTTTAACATTGAATATGCTCTTAGCTATGGGCTTGTGTCATGTATGGCCTTTATTATGTTGAGACATGTTCTTTCCAGGCCTAATTTATTAACAGATTTTATTATGAAGAAATACTGAATCTTGTCAAATGCTTTTCTGCTTCTACTGAGATGTTCATATGGTTCTTTAATTATATTCATGTGATGTATCCCATTGGTTGATTTTGTGTATGTTTAATCAACCTTGCATCCCAGTTGGCCATGGTCGGTCATGGTTGAATGATCTTTTTAATGTGCTGCTGAATCTGGTTTGCTAATATTTTACTGAGCATTTTTGCATCTATATTCACGAGAGATACTGGCCTGTAGTTCTCTTTTCTACAGGGTCCTTTTCTGGTTTTGGTAACAGGATAATGCTGCTCCTGTAAAAAGAGTTTGAGAGTGTTCCCTTCTCTTCAATTTTTTGGGAAGAGTTTGTTAACTTTTCTTTCCTCTATTCTTTCTTTCTTTACTTTAATTGAAGTATATTCGATTTATGACATTAATTTCAGGTGTACTCCTGGGTATATATCTGATGAAAATGGAAACACTGATTTGAGAAGATACATGTGCCCCAATGTCCACAGCAGAATTACAGTAGTGAAGATACAGATACAACCTAAGTTTCCATCAACAGATGAATGGATAAAGATGTGATATGCATGTATGTATGTGTGTGTGTGTGTGTATATATATCTGTGAGATTGAGATATACATATATATATACACACACACACACAGATATCACATATATATCTGTGATGTGTGTATATATATTTGTGATATATATATATATAAACATATCACATAGCTACTATTATTTTCATGTCATAGCTACCATTATTTTTCTTAGTTTCTGTTTAAAATAAACATTTAAGTGAGTCATTTGAGGGAAATGGTTATACAAGCAAAATATATCAGTAAAATGTGTACACTTTATATATATATATACATACACACACACACACATACATACATACCCAGGAGTAGAACTGCTGGGTCACATGGTAGTTCTGTTTTCTGATTTTTTGAGGAAACTCTATAAAACTTTCCATAGTGGTAGCACCAATTTACATTCCCACCAACAACGAACTAGGTTGCCCTTTTCTCCACATCTTCAGCAACATTTGTTATTTGTGATCTAGTTGATGACAGCCATTCTGAGAGGTGTGAGGTGATATTTCATTGTGGCTTTGCTTTGCATTTCTCTAATGATTAGTGATATTAAAGATCTTTATTATGTGCCGGTTGGGTAGATATCTGTATCTGTATCTATATCTATATCTTTGGAAAAAAATCTATTCAGTTTTTGTGCCCATTTTTATATAGGATTATCTGTGGGTTTTTTTTGATACTAAGTAGTACAAGCAGTTTATGTATTCTAGATACTAACCCCCTTACCAGTTATATAATTTACAATTTTCAAATATTTCTCCTATTCTGTAGATGGTCTTTTGTTGATGGTTTCAATTGCTGTGCAAAAGATTTAAAGGTTAATTAGGTAGCATTTTATTTTAATTTGGATTTTTGTTTTGTTTTGTTTCCTTTGCCTGAGAAGACTGCAAAAATATATTGCTATGATTTACATTAAAGAGTGTTCTGCTTATGTTTTATTCTAGGAGTTTTATGGTTTAAGATCTTACACATGGGTATTTAATCTATCTTGAGTTTATTTTTCTATGTGGTATGAGAAAATATTCTAATTTCATTACTTGGCATGTAGCTGTCAAGTTTTTCCAGCACCACTTCTTGAAGAGACTGTCTTTTCTCCATTGTATATTCTCCCCTCCTTTGTTGTAGATTAATTAATCTTAAGTGTGTGGGTTTATCTCTGTGCTCTACATTCTGTTGCTTTGATCTATGTGTTGGTATTTGTGCCAGTATTATACTGTATTGAATACTATAACTTTGTAGTATAGTGTGAAGTCAGGGAGCATGATACATTCACTTCTGTTCTTTTTTCTCAAGAGTGCCTTGCCTATTGGGGATCTTTTGTGGTTCCAAATCAATTTTAGGATTGTTTGTCCCAGTATTGTGAAATGTCATGGAGTATTTTGCTAGAGATTGTATTAAGTCTGTAGATTGCTTTGGGTAGTATGGACATTTTAACAGTATTAATTCTTCCAATTCATGAACAAGGGATCTCTTTCACCTCCCTAGTTAGGTATATTCCTAGTAGTATATTCTTTATGATGTGATTTTAAACAAGGTGGCTTTCTTATTTTTTAATTAAAGTATACCTGATTTACAATGTCATGTTAGTTTCTGGGGTACAGCATAGTGATTCATATATATATAAATGAATATTTATATTCTTTTCCATTATAGGTATTATAAAGTTCCCTGTGCTATACGGTAGTACCTTGTTTTCCTATTCTGTATATAGTAGTTTGTACCTGCTAATCCCAAACTCTAAATTTATCCATCCTCTACCTTTCCCCTTTGGTAACTATAAGTTTGTTTTTTGGTTTTTTTTTTTAACATTTTTTTAATATAAGTTTGTTTTCTATGTCTGTGAGTCTGTTTCTATTTTGTAAGTAAGGTCATTTGTGTCACTTTTTTTAGATTCCATATTAAGTGATACCATGATATTTGTCTTTCTCTGTCTGACTTAGTTTACTTAGTATGATAATCTCTAGGTCCAACCATGTTGCTGCAAATGGAATGATTTCATTCTTTTTATGGCTGAGTAGTATTCCTGTGTGTGTATATATACACAGGTTCTTTATTCAGTCATTTGTTGAGCAACATTTAGGTTCCTCCTGTCTTGGCTATTGTAAATAGTCCTGCTGTGAACACTGGGGTATGTGTATCTTTTTGAATTAGAGTCTTCTCAGGTATGTGCCCAGGAATGGGACTGATGGATCATATGATAACTCTACTTTTAGTTTTTTAAGGAATCTCCATATTGTTTTCCATAGTGGCTTCACCAAATTATATTCCCACCAATGGTGTAAGAGGGTTCCCTTTTCTCCACACTCTCTCCAGCATTTATTGTTTGTGGACTAATTTAGTAATGGCCATTCTGACTGTTGTGAGGTGATCCAAGGTTGCTTTCTTGATTTCTCTTTTCTATTATTTCATTGTTATTCAACAGATTCCTGTATATTAATCTTGTATCTTGCAAATTTACTGAATTCATTTATTAGTTCTAATAATTTTTTGGTTGTGACTTGGTTTCTTTTAATGTAGTATCATTTCACCTGCAAATAGTGAAAGTTTTACTTCTTCCCTTTCAATCTGAATGCCTTTTCTTTCTTTTCCTTGTCTGATTACTGTGACCAAGACTTCCAATACCATGGTAAGTAGAAATGGTGAGAAATGGGCATCTTTATCTTGCTTCCAATTTTAGAGGGAAAGCTTTTAACTTTTCATCACTGAGTATGATGTTTAACTGTGGGTTTGTCATAAATGGTCTTTCTTTATTATGTTGAGATATGTTTCCTGTTTACCAGTGTTGATGAGAATTTTTATCATGAATGTATGCTGAATCATCTCAAATACCTTTTTTGCAACTACTGAGATGATTGTGATTTTTATCCTTTTTTAATGAAGTGTATCACATTGACTTTGCAATTATTATTTATTGAACCATCCTTGCATCTTTTGAATAAATCTCACTTGATTATGGCTGGTGATCCTTTTTATATATTGTTAAATTTGGTTTGCTGATATATAGTTGAGAATTTTTACATCTGTATTCATCAAAGATATTGGCCTGTCATTAACTTCTTTTGTAGTGTCTTTGGTTCAGTGTCAGGGTGATTGTGGCCTCATAAAATAAATTTGTGAGTGTTCCCTTCTCTTCTATTTTTTGAAATAATTTGAAAGGTATTATCTTTTTTTTATATGTTTGGTAGAATTTCCCTGTGAAGCCATCTAGTCCTGAATTTTTGTTCGTTGGGAGGTTTTTTTTTTTTTTTTTTAATCTAATTCAGTTTCACTACTAGTAAGCATTCTATTCAGATTGTCTATTTCTTCCTGATCCAGTCTTCACAGGTTGTGTATTTCTAGAAATTTCTCCATTTATTCTGGGTTGTCAAATTAGATGGCATGTAATTCTTCATAGGATTCTCTTATGATTGTTTGAATCTCTGTAATAGTTTTTATTTCTCTTCTTTCATTTATTGTTTATTTGGGTCCTATCTCTTTTTTTCCTTGTGTGTCTATCTAAAGATTTTTCACTTTTGTTTATCTTAAAAAAAAAAAGCTGTTGACTTAATTGGTCTTTATTTTATTTTGGTCTCTATTTCCTCACTGATCTTTATCATTTCCTTCCTTCTGCTGACATTGTTCTAGTTCCTGAGATAGTACATAATGTTGTTTGTGAGTTTTCTTAGTTCCTGGGGCACACCTGTATTGCTATAAACTTCCCTCTTAGAACTACTTTTCCTGCATCTCATATATTTTAGAAAATTTTATTTCTATTTTCATGTATCTTAGGGTATTCTGATTTCCTCCTTGATTATTTTACTCACCAGTTGTTTTTTTAGTAGCATGTTGATTAGTCTTCATGTGTTTGACTGATTTTATACTTTTAGAACATTATGGTCAGAAAAAAAGCTTGATAAAATTTCTATTGTGTTAAAGTTGTTGAGAGTAGTTTTTGACCTAGCATGTGATCTCTCCTATAGGATGTTTCATGTGTACTTGTACAGAATGTTTATTCTGATGATTTTGGATGTAATGTTCTGTAAATATCTATTCAATCCAACTAATCTAATGTGTCATTTAAGACTACAGTTTCCTCACTGATTTTCTGTGTTGGTGATCTGTCTATTGATGTAAGTGGGGTGTTAAAGTACCCTACTGTTATTGCATCATTGTCATTTTCTACCTTTATGTCTTAGTATTTGCTTTATGTATTTAGGTGCTCCTATATTGGGTACATAAAGGTTAATTAGTATAATATCATCTTGTATTGCTCTCTTTATCATTATATAATTCCCTTCTTTGTCTTTTGTTACAGATTTGGTTTAAAGTCTACTTTGGTATGAGTACTGTACCCAAGCTTTCTTATAATTTCTATTTGCATGAAATATATTTTACATCCCCTCAGTTTTAATCTTCATGCATATTTATCTCTAAAGTGAGTCTCTTGTAAGCAGCATGTAAATGGGTCTTGTATTTTTATCCAATCAGCTACCCTATGTCCTTCATTGGAGCATTTAGCCAATTGACATTTAAAGTCATTATTTATAAGTATGTAATTATTGCCATTTTGAACTTGTTTTCTGGTTGTTTATTTCTTTTCTTTTAGTTTGGTAACTGTCTTTAGTGGTATGCTTGTGTTCCTTTCTCATTTTTGTGTATCGATTATAGGCTTGGGATTAGTGGTTACCATCAGGTTTATGTATGTTGATATATAACTGTATCTACTTGTTTAAATTCATAGTCATTTAAGTTTAAACACTTTGTAAAAGATCTACATGTTATAATCCCCTCCCCATCATTTTGTTTTTGATGTTACACTTTACATCTTCATGTTTATCCCTTAACTGTTTATTGTAGTTATAATTGATTTTCTAATTTTTGTTTTAATCTTTGTCCCAGCTTATTTAAGCAGTTGATTCATAGACTTTACTACATATTTTACTTTCCTCTTCTTCTCATTGTATCCTTTTCTACTTAGAGAAAACCCCTTTAACACTTCTTTTATGATAGGTTTAATGCTGATGAACACCTTTAGTTTTGCTTGTCTGAGAAGTGCTTGTCTCTGCTTCAACTTGAAATATTAATCTCGCTGGGTAGAGTATCCTAAGTTTCAGGGTTTTCCCTTTATCTTTTATAATTTAATTCTGCTTTGTCTGGGCACAAGTCTCTTTAGGTTCATCTTGTTTAGGACACTGTACTTCCTGTACCTGGATTTCCTTCTTCAGGATTGAGAGGTTTTTCAGCCATAATTTCATCAAATGCATTTTCAACTCCTTTCTCAGTCTCTTCTCCTTCGTGGATCCCTGTGGTGCAAATGTTAGTTGGCCTGATGGTGCCTCAGAGATCGTTTAAAATGTCCTCATTTAAAAATCTGTTTTTCTTCCTTCATTTAAGTGGATGATTTCCATTATTCTATCTTCCAGATCACTTGTGAATTCTTCTGTATCACCTAATATGCTGTGTTTTCATTTCAGTTATTGTATTCTTCATCTGACTTTTTTTGTATGTTCAATTCCTTGTTAAAATTCTGTGCTCATCTATTCTTTTCCAAGTTCAGTTAGCATTCTTATTACTGATGCTTTGAAGGCTTTAAATAATTTACCAGTTATTTGTTTTCCCCAACTTGTTCTTTCCATTGAAGCAAATTTCTTGGGCTCCTCATTTTTCTTGACAGAGAAACAGCTACCTATCCCAGTCTTGAAAGGGTGTCCTTGTGTGGAAGCATTTGTATGCAGTCTGCATTGGCTCAGTGGCTTTGGTGGGAGAGCTAGATATGAGGTAAGCACAGGTCACATCTTCCAGGGTGTGTGGGTAGCTATCCCCTTGGTAAGGGTAGGAGCTGAAATGCGTACAGTCAGAGCTAGATGTGAGTTGGAGATTCTTCAATGCTCAGCAGTTGTCACTCCCTTATTGGGGGTGAGGTCAGAGAAGATTCTATTCCCTCCAAGTGTTCTCTCTCCTCTCCCCTAGCACTGGTACCTTTGCCCGGGAGGAGAACAGGGCTGCAGTGTTTGGTTCCAGCTGGGGTACGCATCAGGACGGTCCTGGTGTGCCAGTCAGAGTTTCATACAGCTCCTGATCCACTGTGTACATGAGCACAAACAGTGACTACTCTTGCCCTGTTCAGATGAAATACTGGGTTATAGCCTACCTCATCTGCACACTGTCCTGAGCAACAGCAGCCTTTGCCCTAGTGGGCAACTGATCTACTGCTACAAGGGCCTGAGTGGATGTTTAGTGCACTGGGGTGGTAGTAGGAAGTTTCGATCTCCCTTATTCGTGGAAGTAACCTTGTGTGTTACGTTCTTCATGCGTTGAGTCTTGGGCTCTTACAGCCCTCTGGTAAGTCCCATTGGTATGCAAGTCACCTAAGGGAACTTGTCTTCCTGGTGTCAGACCCCAGGCAGGCTGACAGTCTCTGCTTCAAACCCCTTAGTCCCCAGGAAGGAGCTCTGAACTTCTGTTATCTCCCTCTCTTTTTCCCCTCCTAGGAGTGCAGGTCCTTATTCATAGCGTCTCTTCCCTTCCTACCTGAATCTGTGTGGGTCTTCCTATACAGCTTTCATTGTAGAACAGTCTTTCTGCCAGTCTCCAGTTTGTTTCAGTGAGATTTCCTCCACAAGTGGATGTGTGAACAGGGGAGGTGAGTCTTATCCTCCCCTACCCTGCCATCTTGATTTCTTCCTCCATTCTTCTTTAAATGTTTGGTAAAATTGACCAGGGAAGCTCTCTAGTCCTGGGCTTTTCTTCATTGGGAAATTTTGTAAACTATTGATTCAGTTTTAGCAACTTATTTGTTACAAAAAATTTTTTTTGCATTTCTTCTAGGTTTTTCCATTTGTTGGAGTAAAGTTGTTCATAGCATCTTATGGTCCTTGGAATTTCTGTACTGTCAATCAGTTGCAATGTTTCCTTTTTCATTTACACTTTTGATGATTTGTGTCTTTTCAAAGCAGCAACTCAATTTGGTTAATCTGTCCTATTTTCTGCTCTAATCTTTATTAACTGTCAAGAAAATAGTTTTTAATAATGAAAATATCACAGGTAGCTCTATTAATTCAGTAAGAATGTCATTAGAAAACTTCAGCTCACTGAGCACAACCACCATAGAATCCAGATTTGGGAAGACAATTGAGCCCAGTGATGGTGAGTAATCCTACTGGCCATAGGTTTATGGGGGGTCATATCCAGAGCTTGCTCTCAATGGCAGCTGGGGTGGTGAGAACAATTCCTACTTAAATGACAAAGCAGTATTTTCATACACTTTTGCCATAGAAGCTAAAAGCTTTGATGCAGTTTTATAATGCAATTGCAGCTATAAACAATGAGTACTGTAACATGAAATTTGCTGTTTTTATTATTACACATTTTAGACTGGATAAAGAGGTGGAGGCAGTTTTCCTTCTATACTAGCATAAATTTGACTGAAAACCCCAGAAACCATCTATAAACCTTTTAGCCAGACTGATCAACTGAAAAAGGGACACAAGACATGAACAACCAACTACCTGTGATGACATTAAAACTCCCAAACTCCCAAGAAACTAAACTTCAGGACCAGATGGCTTCACATGTGAATTCGACCATTTAGTTAATACCTATCCTTCTGAAACTTTCCAAAAAACTGCAGAAGGAACATTCATACACATTCTATGAGGCCAGCATCACACCAGATGAAGGTATTGAAAAGAACAGGCAAGTATCACTGATGAACATATATGCAAAATACCCAATAAAATATTAGCAAACAAAGGCTCATATGCCATACCCAAATAGAATTTATCCAAGGAATTTGCAATATCTAAAAATCAATCACTGTGATAAGAGCACGTTAACAAATTGAAGAATATAATAGATTAGATGTAGGAAAAGCTTTTGATAAAGTTCAACATCCAATTATAAAAAAGCTCTCCAGAAAGTGGGCATAAAGGAAACGTATCTCAAAACAATGAAGGCCATATATGACAAACCCACAGCTAACATCATACTCAATGATGAAACGCTGAAAGCATTGCCTCCAAGACCAGGAACAAGACAGGAATGTTCACTCTCATCACTTTTATTCAACATAATACTGGAAGCCCTAGTCACAGCAGTCAGAGGTGCAAAAGAAATAAGTAAAACTGTCACTGTGTGCAGATGACATGATACTTTACACAGAAAATCCTAAAGACCACCAGAAAACTACTAGAGTTCATCAACAAGGTCAGCAAAGTTACAATTTAATATATAGAAATTTGTTGCATTTCTAGACACTAAGAAAACAATAGCATACCTAGGAATTAACTTACCTAGGGAGGTAAAAGGCCTGTACTTGGAAACCTATGACACTGATGAAAGAAACTGAGGCTGACACAAATGAAAATACATACTATATTCTTGGATTTAGAAGAATCAATATTGTTAAAATAACCATACTATTCAAGGCAATATACAGATTTGATACAATCCCTATGAAAACACCAATGGCACTTTTCACAGAACTATTTGTACAGAAACAAAAAATACACCAAAAAGCCAAAGC
The DNA here is from genome assembly GCF_009834535.1 of Camelus ferus. Taxonomy (NCBI): domain Eukaryota; kingdom Metazoa; phylum Chordata; class Mammalia; order Artiodactyla; family Camelidae; genus Camelus; species Camelus ferus. Next base: position 43,264,551 of record NC_045705.1, read on the forward strand.
AATCTTGAGAAAGAAAAGCAGAGCTGGAGGAATCAAGCGAGTCTGGTAGTTACACAGACACACAGATTAATGCAACAGAATGGAGAGCCTGGAAATAAACCTACACATTTATGGCCAATTGATCTACAACAAAGGAGTCAACAGAATACAATAGAGAAGACAGTCTCTTCAATACATATGAGGAAAATTGGACAGATACATGTAAAAGAATGAAATTGACATCCTTTAATACTGTATAGGAAAATAAACTCAAAATGGATTAAAGACCTAAATGTAAGACTGGACACTACAAAACTCCTAGAGGAAAATATAGGAAGAACATTCTTGGACATGAATCAAAGCAATACTTTTTTCTGTCTCCTAATGTAAACAAAAGCCAAAATAAACAAATGGGATCTCATTAAACTTAAAAGCTTCTGCACAGTAAAGGAAACCTTCGACAAGCTGCAAAGACAACCTATTGAATGTGAAAAGATATTTGCAAGGGATATAACTGATAAAGGGTTAATATCCAACATTTATCAACAGCTTATATAACTCTGTATCAAACAACTTGATTTAAAATGGGCAGATGAACTGAATACATTTTTCCAAAAAGTAAATGCAGGTGGCCAACATGCACGTGAGAAGATGCTTTGCTAATCATCAGGGAAATGCAAATAAATCAAAACCACAATGAGATTTTTCACCTCACACCTGTCAGGACAGCTATCATCAAAAAGAACACAAATAAATGTTGGTGAGGATGGGGAGAAAAGGGAACCCTCGTACACTGTTGGGAATGTAAATTGGGACAACCATTGTGGAAAACATGGAGGTTTCTCAAAAAACTAAACCTAGAACTACCATATGACTCACCAATTCCACTACTGGATATATATCCAAAAAAAAACCACAGAAACATTACTTCGAAAAGATACATGGACTCCAATGTTTACAGTGGGATTGTTTACAACTGCCCAGGTATATAATAAGCAACTTGAGTGTCCCTCAACAGATGACTGGTTAAAGATGTGGCATATAAGGATGGGATGGAATACTGCTTGGCCTTAAAAAAGAGTGGAAATTTTGCCATTTGCAGCAACGTGCACAGACTTGAAAGGCATTATGCTAATTGAAATAAGTCTGACAGAGAAAGACAAATGCTATATGATACCACTTATATGTGGAATCTTGAACATAAAACAAACCAGTAATTGAAACAAAAGGAATCAGACTCACAGATAAAGAGAACAAACTAGTGGTTACCAGTGGGACAGGGAAGGGGTTAGGGGTAATAAAGTTGTATTGGAACACAATTTATTTTGTTCAGCCATAAAGCTGAGCACGTGAGACAGAGATCTTATAGTCTGCAACACCTACCTGGCACTTTACGAAGTCTTTTGATACCTGATAAGGAGTATACACTTAGGACTAGTACGCTAGACCTCTCTGTTCTACCTTCTCACATACAAATTTAATAATATTTACAAAATACAAATTTTGCCTTCAGGTTATAACCTGCAAACTAGTCTTTTTGTCCTCTCTAATTGGCACCTGGGGTAGAAAACCTTTATCTCATTTTAATGAAAAGGAACCCAGGTCTGGAGAGAGGAGAAATGACTTTTCCACATCACAAGTTTATAACAAAACAGAAACTAGACCCTAATCTGCAGCTTCATAATAATATTTCTCCACTATACTGCTTCCTTGTATCATGAGGTGGCTGGAGGGTAGGATACAAGGATTTCAGACAAACTCAAGTCATAAGGATTTGTAGGGTAATGGTTCTCAAAGTGTAGTCCTCTGACCATCAACATTAGAATCTCCAGGGAACTAAAGTCATACCTTGTTTTCTTGCTTTTTGCCTTACTGCACTTAACAGATTGCATTTTTTAACAAATTGAAGGTTTGGAGCAACTGTGTTTAATGAGTATAATGGATGCTATTTTTCCAACATCACTTGCTCACTTTGTGTCACATTTTGGCAGTTCTTACGTTTTCAGACTTTTTAATTGTTATTATATTTGTTATGATGATCTGTGATCAGTGATGTTGCTATTGTAATTGTTTTGGGGTGTCACAAATTGTGCCTATATAAGATAGTGAACTTAATAAATATGCATGTTCAGATTGCTCCATCAACCAGCCATTCCCCCATGTCTCTCCTCTGCCTTCTCTGAGACACAAAAATGTTGAAATTAGGCCAATTTAGAACCTTCAATGTCCTCTAAGCACTCAAATTAAAGGAAGAGTTGTACATTTCTTTAAATCTAAAGCTAGAAATGTTTATGGTTAGTAAGGAAGGCATGTCGTGTTGAAAGCCAAGATGGAGAAAAGACAGTCTCTTCAATAAGTGGTGCTAGGAAAACTGGACAACTACCTATGAAAGACTGAAATTAGAACATTCTCTATCACCATATTCAAAAGTAAACTCAAACTGGATTAAAGACCTAAATGTAAGACCGCATACTCTTGAACTCCTAGAGGAAAGCATAGGCAGAACCCTCTTGGACATGCATCACAGCAATGTATCTGAACCAGCTTCTACAGTAATGGAAATAAAAGCAAAAATAAACAAATGGTATCTAATAATTAAAGTTAAAAGCTTTTGCATAGCTAAGGATACCATCAAAAAATGAAAAGGCAACCTACAGAATAGGAGAAAATATTTTCAAACGATGCAACCAAGAAGTGACTAATTTCCAAACTATACAAATAGCTCATACAACTTAAAATCAAAGAAACAGACAACCCAATCAAAGAATGGGCAGGAGACCTAAATTGACATCAAGGAAGATATACAGTTGGTCAACAAGAACATGAAAAGATGCTCAACATCACTAATTGTTAAATGCAAATCAAAATTATAATGAGATATCACCTCACACCAGTCAGAATGGCCATCATTAAAAAGTCTGCAAATGATAAATGCTGGAGAGGGTGTGGAGAAACGGGAACACTGCTACACTGTTGGTGGGAATATAAATTGATGCAGCCACTATGGAGGGCAGTACAGAATTTCCTTAAAAAACTAAAAATAGACTTACCATATGATCCAGCAGTCCCACTCCTGAGCATTCATCTGGAGAAGAATATAATTCAAAAAGATACATGCACCCCAGTGTTCACAGCAGCACTATTTACAATAGCCAAGACATAGAAACGACTGAAATGTCCACTGACAGATGACTGGATAACGAAGTTGTGGGGGGATATATACATTGGAATACTATTCAGCCATAAAAAAGAATGAAGTAATGCCATTTGCAGCAAGGTGGATGGACCTGGAGATTGTTATCCTAAGTGAAATAAGCCAGAAAGAGAAGAGAAGAAAAATGCCATATGATATCACTTATATGTGGAATCTAAAAAAAAAAAAACACACAAATGAACTTATCTACAAAACATTAACAGCCCCACAGACATAGAGAACAAACTTATGGTTACTAGAGGGTAAAGGGAAGGGATAAATTGGGAATTTGACAATTGTACCTCTTGGGGAGTGATGGAAATGTTAGTTATCTTAATTGTGGTTTCAAATTGTACATCTGACATGAACCATAACACAAAGGTGTTAAAAAATAGTACATAAAACATTCATAAATAAAAAATTAAAAAAGCTAGGCCTCTTATGCCAATTAGTCAAGAACTCAATGCAAAGGAAAAGTTCTTGAAGGAAAGTCCAAGTGCTACTCCAGTGAACAGACAAATGATAAGAAAGTGGAGAAAGCTTTCGTGGTCTGGACATAAGATCAGAGCAGCCACTACATTCCCTTATCTCAAAGCCTAATCCAGACCAAGGCCCTCACTCGCTTCAGTTCTATGGAGGCTGAGAGAGGTGAGGAAGCTGCAGAAGAAAAGTCTGACTGCTAGGAGAGGTTGGTTCATGAGATGTAAGGAGAGGAGCCATCTTTATAATATAATAAGGACAAGGTGATGTAGGAAGTTCTAATGTGGAAGCTCCACCAAGATAATTCATGAAACAAACAAATACAGTAAGCAACAGATTTTTCAATGTGGACAAAACAGCTTTATGATGAAAGAAGGTGCCTTCTAGGACTTTCATTGCTAGAGAGAAGTCAATTCCTGACTTTCAAACTTCGAAGGGCAGGTTGATTCTCCTGTTAGTAGCTAATGTAGCTGGTGAGTTGAAGTTGAAGCCGGTGCTCATTTACCATTCCCAGAATTCTAGGGCCCTTAAGATTTATGCTAAGTCTACTCTGCTTGTGCTCTGTAAATGGAACAGCAAAGCCTGGATGGCAGCACATCTGTTTACAACGTAGTTTTACTGAATATTTTAAGCCCACTATTGAGACCTGCTGCTCAGAAAAAGAGAATTCATTTCAAAATATCACTGCTCATTGACAATACACATGGTCACTGATGGAGATGTATAATGAGATGAACGTTATTTTTGTGCCTGCTAACACAGTATTCATTCTGCAGCCATGAATCAAGGAGCAATTTTGACTTTCAAGTGTCCTGATTTAAGAAATCCATTTTGTAAGGCTATATAGCTCCATGGCTACTGATTCCTTTGACAGATCCGGGCAAAGGAAACTGAAATCCTTCTGGAAGGGATTAACCATTGCAGATTCCATTAAGAACATTCCATGATTCATGGGAAAAGGTCAACATATGAATATTTTCAGGGGTTTTGGGGGTTTGGAAAAAGTTGATTCTAACCCTCATAACTTTGAGGGGTTCAAGACTTCAGTGGAGGAAGTAACTGTAGATGGGGTGGAAATAGCAAGACAATGAGAATTAGAACGGGAGCCTGAAGTTATGACTGAATTGCTGCAATCTCACAGTAAACCTTTACAAATGAGGAGGTGCTTTGTGTGGATGAGCAAAGAAAGTGGTTTCTTGAGATGGAATCTACTTCTGGTGTGAGGATGATGTGAAGATTGTTGAAATGACAACAAGGGTTGCAAATATTCCATACAGCAAGTCTTGAGAAGGTTGACTACAGTTTTGAAAGTAAGTAAAATGCTATTAAGCATCAATGCATGCTACAGAAAAATCATCCCCAAAAGGAACAGTCACTTGATGTGGTAGACTTCATTGTTGTCTTATTTTAAGAAATTGCCACAGCCACCCTAGCCTTCAGCAACCACTACCCTGATCAGTTAGCAGCCATCAATGTCAAGGCAAGACCCTCCACTGAGCAAAAAGATTATAACTAGCCTAAGGGTTAGATTATGGTTAGCAACTTTTAGCAATAAGATATTTAAGATATGTACATTTTTTAGACTTAATGCTATTTATTGCACACTTAATAGACCCCAGTATAGTGTTAAACACGATTTTCATATGCACTGGGAGACCCCAAAATTCCTGTGACTCACGTCATTGCAATGTTTGCTTTATTGTGGTCATCTGGAACTGAACCTTCAGTATCTCTGAGGTATGCCCATAATTATAAATGCAAATTGCTGTGCCCTAATTGAGACCTACTGTACCAGAAAGTATGGGATTAGAGTCAGCAAAGTTTCACAAGCCTGCCAGTGGATTCTGGTTCAAGGAACAGTTTAAGAATCACTGATGGAGAAACACAGTGACCGAGTCCTTTGGGAAATTAGTATGGCGTGACCCTCAAGCTCCTGCAATGAAAAGGCAAGGTTTGGACCTGCACAGAAACATGAAGTCAGAGGAATGGAGATGGGGCCGCTGCTCTTTCTAAGGACTCCTCAAGTTTTGAAGGCAGAAGTAAACCTACCAATATGTTTATCCTTAAAAACATACACACACACACACAGGAAACACAGGGGTGGAGCTCACAATAGAGTAAGAGGATGCTGAACTCATCAACTCCCCCACGAACACATTAAAAATACATCTAATATGTGGAGCAATTCTCAGTGAAAATTAACTGGAGACTGGCAGAAACAATCTTGTACAACCAAGGCTGTCAGGTTGGAAGGGAAGGGAAGTGATACACCAGTACCTGTGTCAGGACTCAGAATAGGTGGGGGGGGGGGGGTCCTCCCTGGGAGTGAAGGTTAGAGTTGTATTAGGCACCCCAGCTCTGGGGTCTGACACTGGGAATACAAGCCCCTTGACTGGTTGAGGGGCTGATGGCACTAACAGGAGGGCTGTGGGAAGCTTAGACTCCATGTATGAGGAACGTGCCTGCTTACTCCTGAAACAGGGTGGAAAGAGTGAATTGAAACTGCACTGGGTTCTGGCTGTTCCCCGCAACCACCCCGGTACATGCCGCCCACTCTGATTCAGTCACCCACTCTGGCCCCACTGGCTTTACGACACAGCTCCACACTGATGTAAGGGCTCAGTTTTGAGGGACATAACTGGTCCAGACCTGGAACAGCATCTAAACAGGGTTGGTGGAGCATTACTGGTGCTTACAGGGACTGCTTCAGAAGTGGTCCCAGACACTGCTGCTGGGATGGCCACAGCCTGCACCCCAACCAAGGCTGAGCCTATGCACCAGGCCCACCTGCTCTGTGGTGCAGCTCCACACTGCAGTGAGGGGTCCAGCAGTGGAAGGAATATGCTCAGCTATGAAGGAAAAAGGCAGTTCAGTCCCAGAGCAGGATGTGAGCTGGGTAGGGGCAGCCATTTCTGGCACTTAATGGAGGCAGCACAAGTGGTCCTGGACTATGACTGAGGCCAGAGGTGCCACAGCTCATCCCTAGACCCACAGAGGGAACATGCTTCAGCCCCTCCTGCTCCAGCACTGATCTCCTCTGGGGTGAGGGTGCAGGTGCTGGGAGGGGAGAGAGCACACACAGAGAGGGAATTGAGCTAGCTCATTCTCGACTGTCAGGGCTTTGCTGGGACCTGATCTGAGCCCTGAGAGACTGGTGTTGGCCACTGAACCAAGGAGAAGCCTCAGATCACACCTGGCTCTGGCTTTAACTTACTTCATCTCCAGCGCCTCCTCCTGCCAAAATGTTAGTTGCCAGCACATCCTGGTGAAAGACATAAGTCATGCTCATGTCAGGTCCAGCTCTCCCACCAAAACCACTGGGCACGTGTAGACTGTGTAGGGATGCTCCCACAGAAGGGCACTCCTTCAAAACCCAACTGAAACAAATGTGAATGGTATACCAGATAAAGAATTCAAAGCACAGTAAGACTGCTAACTGAATTAGGGAAAATCATAGGTGAGCACTGAACATTTTAACAAGGAGCTAGAAAATAAAAAGCCATTCAGAATCAACGAATATAATAACATGGAACCCACACTAGAAGGAATTAACAGCAGACTGTAACAGAAGAACTCACAACTGATCTGGAAGGCAGAATAATGGAAACCACCCAATCAGAAGAGCAAAAAGAAAACAGCGTTCATAAATTAGAAGAGTTTAAGGGACCTTTGGGCAACACCACATGTTCCAACATTCACATTATAGGGCTCTCAGAAGGAGAAAAGAGAAAGTGGTTGAAAATGTATTTAATAAAATTATGACTAAAAACCTTCCAATCCTGAAGCATGAAACAGATATCCAGTACAGGAAGTGTAAATAGGGCTTCAAACAGATGAACCCAAACAGACCATACCAGGCATATAATTAAAATGGCAAAAGTTAAAAATAAAGCGCTAACTCTAAAGGCAGCAGGAGAAAAATGAAAAGTCATATACAGGGAAACCACCATAAGGCTATCAGCTGATTTTCCCGTAGAAACTTTAAATACATCATGCACTCCCTCTGGCCTGCAGAGTGCTGAAGGGGAAGAAATCCTGCAATCCAGGATACTGTGCCCAGCAAGATTATTATTTAGAATAGAAGGAGGGACAAAGAACTTCTAAGACAGGCAAAAACTAGAAAAATTCATCAACACTAAACCAACCCTAAGTGAAATGTTAATGAATATTCTCTAAGAGGAAGAGAAAAGGCTTGAACAAGGATTAAGTGTCTACAGGAAGGGAAAAATTCCACTAGTAAAGGAAAATATGTATAAAGTCTGAAGATCAATGACTTAAATAAGCTAGTATAAAGATTAAAATACAAAATAACCCCCACAAAATCAACTATAATAATCAGTAAAGGTATAAACATGAAGATGTAAAAATATATCAAAAATACAAAATGTAGGGGATTAAAACATGTAGCTCTTTTAGAATGCATTTAAACTTAAAATGACTATGAGTTTAAAACAAGTATAGTCATCGGTCAGCATATATGCACCCCACAGTAACCACAAATCAAAAACCTATCATCAATACACAAAAACTAGACAGAAAGGAACAAAAACATACCACTGAAAGAAAATCATCAAACCACAAGGGAAGAAACTAAAAGAAGAAAAGAACAGAGAAGAACTACAAAAACAACCAGAAAACAAGTAACAAAATGTGTTACATGCCTATAAATAATGACTTTAAATGTCAATTGACTGTATACGCCAATAAAGGAAACAGGGCGGCTGATTGGATAAAAAAAAAAACCAAGACCCATCTATATATGATGCTTATAAGAGACACATTTCAGAGGTAACAACACACTAGGGACTTAAAGTGAGGGAATGGAAAAAGATATTTCATGCAGATAGAAATGACAAGAAAACTGGGGTACCAATTATCAGATCAACTAGACTAAAAACAAACCTATAACAAAAGACAAAGAAGGGAATTATATAATGATAAAGGGATCAATACAAGAAAAGTCTGTAACATTCACTTATACATATATGTACCTAATGTAGGAGCAAGTAAGTATACAAAAGACATAAAGGTAGAAATTAATAATACAGTAATAGCAGGAGACTTTAACACCCAGCTTATATCAGTGGCTAGATCATCCAAAGAAAAAAAAATCAATTAGGAATCAGTGGTCTTAAATGACACATTAACTCAACTGGACTTAATACTTATCTGTATATAGGACATTCCATCCAAAATCAGCAGAATATACATTCTATACAGGTCCCAGAGAATGTTCTCCAGGATGGACTACATACTAAGCCACAAACAAGTCTCAACAAATTTAAGATGATAACTATTATATCAAGCACTTTTCTGACCACATAAAACTAGAAATCAATTACAGAAAGAAAAATGGGAAAAAGCACAAACACACAGAGACCAATCAACGTACTACTAAAAAAACCAATGGGCCAATGAAGAAATCAAAGAGGAAATCAGAAAATACCTTGAGACAAATGAGAACAGAAACATTTCTTCCCAAAAATCTATGAAATAAAACAAGAGTAATTCTAAGGGGGAAGTTTATAGCAATACAGGCCCACCTCAAGGAAAAAGGAAAATCTAATAAACAACCTAACCTGCTATCTAAAGGAAGGAATTAGAAAAAGAAGACACAAAGCCCAAAGTCAGCAGAAGGAAAGAATAAAAAAGATTAGAGAAGAAATAAATCAAATAGAAACCAAAGAAGGTCAATTAAACCTAAGAGTTTGTTCTTTGAAAAGGTTTTGAAAAGTAGTAAAATTGTAGTAGGAGAATTCTACCAAACATATAAAGAAGAGCTGATACCTATCCGTTTCAAGCTATTCCAAAAAACTGAAAAGGAGGGAACACTCACAAATTCATTCTATGAGGCCACCATTACCCTGCTGCCAAAACCAAAGACACTGCAGAAGAAGAAAAATCTAAGCCAATATCACTGATAAATAGACATGCCAAAATTCCTAACCATATATTAGCAAACATATTTAACATATATAAAAAGGATCACACACCATAGTCAAGTGAGATTTATTCCAGGGATTTCTCCTTGCCTCATTTTCTCATCCTTTAAGGTTTTACTCGAAGGTCACCTACTTTGTGAAGTCATTTCCTTTGCCTTTCTGTATCCTCCCAGGATCGAGCATACTTCCCCTTTCTATGTTCCCACAACAAATAAATCATTCGTGACTCTACCAGGGCGTGACAGGTGGTTAACTGTGAATCCATTTCCCCATTCATCTCCACGATCGCCAATATAAATGCAACCACTCATCCTAAAATGCTGCATTTCCCAGATACTAATAAACCTGGGACCTCTCTATCTTCCCATGTAGCCGGGTAGAGTATAAAGATGGCTCCCTAAGGCCTTGGACAAATTGATGAAAGGAAAACCCACGGATGGGTATCTATGAGAAGAGGCTGGGCTGTAGCTAAGATTTAGGGATCAAACCCAGAGAGTGAACCATTTTTCACTCTGGGTTTCTGTGACCTGGATAATGCTGGAGGAACATGGGTTCCAAACGGTTCAGCAATCATTCTGTGCCAGATCAACTAACTGGTCCGAAGGTGCACAAAACCACTGTCACTGTCGAGGAAGCACGCGGCTCTAAACAAAGCCCAATTCCATTTGCGCTAACCCAGCTTTATCACTGAACTCCATTCAGCTGTGGGCATGTTTCAAGGACTCTTTTCCAATTGGCATGAAACATTAATAGCTAACCTGGTGTATTGATTTTTAAGGAAGAAAGCTTCAGCTTTGCTTCTTTCAGCAAGTACCCCTTGGCCCTTTGTTGGCTTGTGCGACTCTGCTCTTGTGTTTGTTATTTGTTTTTATTTGAATTTGAAACATCATGGGTATGATGTAAAAGCCAGCATTTTACATCTTAACCTTGATTTTACTTCTTAGCCTTGTAGGATGATGCCATTGTAATAGTCCATTTGGACGCTTAAGTACTGGAAATTTTTCTTATCAAATCGGAATAGAATACCTACAACTGAATAATGGAAACAAACAAAGAAAATCACAAATAACTTCGTTTTTTGAGGATGATTTCCAGAATATGATTCAGAGTTTTTAATTTAGCTCCTATAACCAGATCCTCCTCTCCCTCCACAACCTCTTGGAAGCTATGCTATTAATGAATAATTAATTTTTTTTAAAGACTTATGTAAAGAACTCTGCTAGTGCTTTATTCATAAAGAGGTGCAGTGGTGGCAGAGGTGTGTGACTATTAACCAAATAAGATGGTAAGAGTTGTTCCTTTCCTGTAGCAGTGTCAGTCTAATTCCCAGAACTCTTCGGAGAGACTTTAGGAGTTAAAGCAGAATAAACCAATTTAGCCTGCTTGGGTGATTAGCACAGTCAATTAATGAAGCTTTGGAAGATTTTTAACGATTGGTAAGTGCCCTGCTTTACCATGGGCTTAAATAAAACCTGAAAAGTAAATTTCGGTTTCATACTGGTCAAGACTCAAGTCCCTTGTCTATTCCAGAGAGAGCACAGGGATGCTGTTTTTAAAGTACAGGGTACTTGGAATACAGGAGGTGCTTAACAACTGGGGGCAGTGGACCTAAGTGTGGATGCGTGGAACTAGGCTTACGTATAAGGGAACAAATGGGTGTTATGGGGTGATGATCTAAACACCTGGTAAGACAGCCTTCCTAAATAGGCACCCCTGGGTCGATTGGAGATGTGGCAGACCTCAAGTCTGGTCAATGAACTGGGTGACTTTTCAAGGTTCATCTCTACTCTGTTTCTAGGGAGCACTCTGAATTTATCAGGAGACTAGCTCTCTACAAGGCTACTAAGCAAGCAATTTCTCATGGTTCCCATACCCACAAAGCCCAAGATTAAACAGCCCCACCTCAGCAGACATAAAAATACAATGCGAGAGTTACAGGGAAGCAGTATCAAAGGGAAATAAATAGTCAGCATCAACAAAAGAAGAAATAAAGCACAAGGAAATCAAACACTCTAATAGACTCATTTTGCAAAGCATAAAGAAAAACCAGCCGATAACAGAATTTTCATAAGCATTAAACTCACTTCTAAACAACTTAACGTAAGGAAGAGCCCAGCACTGACAGCGACAAAGAAGACATCATGTACCCGAGGACCTCGGGCTATCATTACCACGCATTCAGAATGGAAGTCCACCTGCCTCTGACCGCTGCGAGCAAGTCTCCGAGCCTTGCTCTTCTGGATGACGTCACCAGAAAAGTGACCAAGTTCGTGCAGATGATCACTTCGGGGAAAGGGCAGTTTTACTCAGCAAGTCTGTATGAGTGTGGGAGGGGGCTCATTAAAGCGCTCACCCAGCCATCCTTAAAGGCACTGCGGGCTCTGGTGGCAGGACTGCCGTCGGCCTCTCCGCCCTGCCTCGCCCTTCTCCCCAGCTCTGCAGCCTCCTCACCACCCCGCGCCTCACTTTTCATTCCGAGCAGGTCTGCCGGCCACTCAGCACCACCAGTAGCTGCAGTGGGCATCAGAACAGGAGAAGCCTTTTCAGGAACTACAGGGGACCTAGGGGTCAACAGCCTCGGGGAAGGAGGCGGCAAGGGAGAGAAGGAGCAGTGACGATTTCTGCCGCACCGCGCAGCAGCCTCACCTTGCAGGAGCAGACGGAACACCTGTCTTCTTTCAGAGTCCACACCTGCCCGTTGCGCTTCAGTCCTCCTTCATGCGGACAGTCACCAGAGCAGGAGGGTCCCGAGGCACAGAGGCAGTCGAAGCCCCCTGCCAGGTTGATGCAGGCAGAATCATTCCAACAGGTGTGAGTCCTTAAGGCACATTCATCAATGTCTGCAATAAAGAAAGCATAGAGCTTTAGACTCCAGTCAAGATTATTATTAGAAAACAATAATCATGTGTAATGGCGACTGTTAACATTATGGAGTGTTCACCTCGTGCCAAGCTGTTCACAGGCACTATCGCACTTACTTATAATGCAAGGCGGCTCTGTGCAGGAGAATTTGTTACCTCCATTTGCCAAATAATGGAACTGAGGCTCATATAGGTTGGCATGCCCACTGTCAGATAGCTAGTAAGCGGCTAGTCTGGGACTCAAATCCACAGCTGTTACTGTTACAAATCACTCTAGTTACTAAATTATCTAGTAGCAACTCTGATCTAGTTTTAGGATAGTCTCAAGAACTGTACCACTGAGAAGCCATAAACACTGCTAATTCATTAATGGTGGGAATACATCCCCATGGAGATCTGGGTCTTTTTAGATAAGGTTAGCCTGAATAGATTAGTCACTGAGTAGGAACAAGTGGGCAGTTAGGGCAACCCTGAGCCAATTAGACTGACTGCAGATCCTGCGGCCAAAGTTGAAAAAAGGGAATAATGCTTGGGAGGTGCCTTGCTTCATCAAAACCTCACCACCCTAACGGCCAGCAGCATTTTGGTCCACATAAGAAAACATCTCACAGCTACAGTTAGGGTACAGCATGGATGCTGATGGGACACACACATATCGTTTGCTGTTTTGTTTTTTTTTTTTTTGAATTGACAGCCCAAGAATGAAAGGAAAACATAAATCCAGGAGCCCTTCCTGACTTTCAGAGCTTCGGTGACCTTAACCACATCTCAAACACATCGCTGTCCAGCCCCTGGTAGGAGTCCCTTCCCAGCAGACAATCTAGTACTTCACAAGACAGCCAGTTCATCTTGGAATAACTCTTTCAGAGATGTTAAATTTAAGTAAAATGTATTATTCAGTAACTTCTGCCTCCGGGTACTAGTTCTGAGACTAGTCAAGGAAAGTCTATTTGGTGGTTCTTATTTATGACCATTTTTAAAGCTATTTGAAGACATTGGGCATTTGTCTATCAGGTCATTTGTCTTCTCCACTTATTGACCTACTGCCAAGTCCTTCAATATCTTTCAGATGACTACATTGACTCCAACACATTTTTTCCAAAAGCCTTCTATGCACCAGGTGGTCTGCACACTGGCGCTATAAATGTTGGCAATGACGTGTGAGACACCGTCCTCATGCAAGGGACAAGGAGGTACACAGGTAACTGCTGGTAGGCTACCGATGGGTAGGCTTGAATCCTATGGTAGCTAGACTAAGAACAGCATTAATTAACTTACCCTTCGTCCTAAATTTCATGTTAAATATGCGTAAGGTTGTACTCATTTGGTTAAGGGTTATGGAACTAAATTACAGAAAAGAATAATTGAAAGTCGCATTTCCCCCTAAAGTACTCAAAGCTATGAAGTGCTCAAAGGCATAGTATCAAATGTACTGTTACCACTTTATATTTTTATAGAAAATCATTTCAAAGTTTTTCACAGTTCTTTCTCATGAGTTATGCCACATAGTTGCAAGATGGAAAGAGTTGCCCTCAATTTACAAAAGAAGAAACTAAGTTACAGAGATGGCTGAGTGGTCACATTAGTGGCCCACCTGTGTCTTGACTTAAATGAATGTAAAGGATTAAGACAGAGTTCAAGCCCTAGCTCCTTAGTTAAGCATCTCCTAATATGATGCCAATTTATTGTAACTGTTCACCTTCTCTGAAGACTCACTGCAGTGACAACTGGAGGTATGTTTCTTGCTGTTTACGTATATACTTTCTTGGAACAATACTAAAGTGATATGTTTGCATTATTCTCACTCTCCAGTTTTTGCTGGAAGTAACAAAACATACTTCCCTCATCACATTTATAATCTAGTTTGTATATCTAAGAAATACACAGAGAGTAATTCAGTGATAGGCAGGTGGCTTATCGCCTATGTAATTATAAAAATAATATTCAGATTTCTTTGAATTCTGTTAGCTTACATTTCAATCCTATCACCAGGATTATTTCATTAGCCTCCTGTATGGTCTCACCTGACTCCAGCCACTTCTCATTCTAATCCAGCAATTTTTGATTGTGGGCACAACAGAAGTATGTGGAGAATGTGGGTAAAATACAAATATTTGGAGAGCCTTTATAAAGTACTGGTGTCCAGGCTTACCACCCCTAGAGACTGATTTAACTGGTGTAAATTGGGAGCCAGACATCTGGGCTTTGTGCAGCCAGAGACGAACCACTGCTTTAAATACCTTTCACGGGGTAGTGGTGTTCTAAAAAGCATATCTGTCCATGTCATTCCTCTGCCCGCCACCTGTCAGGGGTTCTCTGACGCTTATAATAGAAAGTTCAAACTCCCAGCATGTATATAAGCCCTGATCCAGCAACTTCAGTTGTTGCCTTCTGTCTTTCAAAAGCAATGGGCGACCCACAGACAGGCCGTGACGTTTGCTCTGCCTGTGCCTTGGAACATGCCTTTTCTACTTATGGGAGTGCTCTCCTCCACCTTGTCTCTACTGTTTGTTAGCCTGTATGGAATGGGTGGAGTATAAATTAATGAATTGAGAAGGTAAACACCTCCCTTCCTCCCATGCATTCTTCAACATCAAAACCAAGCATCACCATCCCTCATTCTGCAACACAGCCACTGCTGACTTTCTGCTTTCTCTGTACACACAAGGCTATCCTTACATTCCTCTCTCTGGAGTGACATGTTTACCATGTCCATGGCCCCACAGATAGATGGTGAGCTCATTGAGAGCAAGGGTTAGGTCTTTTTCCTTTTTCTCTTCTCAGTACCAAGTACGACAGAATATACTGTGGATGTGCAATATATTTATTTCATTTAACTTACATAAATCTCAGAAATTTATAGACCAATATTATTATAAAGCCTACTTTGCCAAAGTTTGGTCTTTGGGGTGTTTAAGAAGCATAAGGCATAACCACAACCCTCCTCTTTGGGGAACGCATTTTATTGTTGAGCTTTCATCTGGGAAAGCTCTTGGGTCTAGTTCAAAATACAATAAATACAGAAAATAGTAAGCATGCTGAAATAGGAAGGCAACCTTTCCTCCTCCCTCCTCATCCCAGTTTCCTGTCAAATGCTTGAGGCCAAGGTCAGAGGGGAGACCCATCAACATATCACTCAAAGAATTGTCTGGAAGATTAATTTCCACAGACCCACAACCAGTGGCTGCAAAAGGACCTTTAATTCACGGTCTCCTCCAAAATACTCTCTAAATTGGCAATTAATGCCCAACTATACTATGCTTCTTTAACATTTGGTTCTTTTGCATTTACAAAGTTGCAAACATATTGTCAGTGTTTTCCTCTCATAAATTAAGAAACCTGAGCATAAAGATAAGCACACCTAGGGTGCACAATAAAAACAAGGGTGCAAAACCTGGATTTGCTTTTGCTGTTGCAGAATGAAAGGATTTCACAGTTGAGCACAGGACCATATTGCCTACCAAGTTCCATGTAATCGCTTTACTTATGACACAGAAATCTAATTGTGCTGCCATGCAATTTAACAGATTTATGGAAAGCCAGATGTTAGCAATTATGGAAACTGACATTATTCATATCCTTGGTAATACAGACCTGTTCGCTCCGCACAAAGCCAACTTAATCTATTATACATATCCCAAGGCATCCAAAGGGAAGCGGCACCCTATTTACATATTGCAACTGTTGTTCTCTGCTGAGCAAACACAAAGACATTCACCCGCGATACTTACCCAGATCATCAGACAGCCCTCCAATGACAAAGAGGCGCTGTACCAAAAATCAGGCAAAATCGCCCATACTCAAATCTATAATCATTAAAGTGTACTTGTTTTTTTCTTATTGTAAGTAATGGCTCTGTGATTTCCTTGTGGTTCTCATTGTAAATTCATTATTTGAACGCTCCATGCTCAGATGAGAACATTTTCCATAAAATGCCACAGCTAGGCTTACGTTAGAACTAATTTTCTTGCATTGGCATTTTCACAATTGCTGAAAGCTGTTATTATTATGCTCAGTTTCACTTTAAAAAAGTCTAGTCGTGCCTTGACACTCTGCTTTGTTATTTAATTTGAAGTTCTTAGGTTACTTGCACATGTGGAAAAAATAAATACAATTCAGAGATGTTCACATCAGTAGCAATCAAACCAATCCCAACGTAGCCCCAGTTTTCCTAGCCTTCAAGAAAAACGGCTCTGCAGAAGTTTTAATAGCATAACAACTATAATAGTATCTGCCTCAGGAGCTGAAATTTCTACAAATTGATTTCAGAGATCAAGAGAGAAATTTTTCTCCCAGTGGTTTGGTAGCAGATGGGTCAAAGGAGTGACCTTCTTCATAACCCCATATTCTTCCTCCTCTAATAACTTCCCCAGCTCAGCTAGTCTTACTTTCAAACTCCAGACAGGTGACGTGTCAGAAAACAAAATTGAACCTGGGGTCTGACTCTCCAGCTGTGTGTGTTCCGACTTGCAACTCATTACCCGACATTAGCAGCTTGGGAATGAGAACAGAGCTTGGGGGTTTATTAATGACAGGAAGACAGAGCACAGACGCCTCTCCCACAGCTGGATCCGTCTTGCCTCTTTTACAGCGGCAGAGAGAAAATTGCAGGGGGAAAAATACACACTGCACATCAGCAAAATAAGGGAAAGAAACGAGTAGAGAAAAATCTGAGGTCTGAGATGGCTTGCGAAATACAAGGCTGACGAAATTTTCAGCTGCACATGAAGTTTCAGGTCCAGAGCAAGGGAGGCGACATGCTCTGTGTGTGCCGGTTATGCCACGTTTGATACTATGTTCCCTTTAGAGCACAGACTACTAAATGGGATTGACGCAGAACACAGAAGAGACCCACCAGCAGAGTGAGGGGCTCAAAACTCATCTTCGTTGAATGAAACATGAGGTGTTCAGCCTGAAAAGTAGACTGAAAGAAGAGATCAGTGAGCTATCGCTTTGTCTATTTGAGATGCTATTATGTGTCTCTCGGGCAGTAGGCCCAAGGTCCCCCCAGTGTTAACTCTTCAGTCTTTGCTGTTCCAGCCGCCAACCTTTCTTGAGTCAGGAAGAAATCCCTCCCTGTAGTGTTTCTTACTGCACAGTGTGTAATCTTGTTATTCTCCAAGGAGTCTTCCCCCTTCCCTTTAACTGAGCAGACTCTGAGCAAAGGAGTAAGAAAACACCTTGTTTCAGCTCACTCTTTCCTTATCTCCTCCCTAGATCCAGGTCTTATTTCCTAGTGTCTACAATGAGCAGCTCTCCCCATTTATGCATCTTCCCCCTCTTCTAAATGTTTGCAAGCTTCCATGTGACCCTCTATTCAAAGCCTAAGTCCTGAAGGTTCCAATGACCTAGTATTAGTTTGCAAAAGCATCACCCTTTATTTAAATTTTATTATTGATTATTTAAGAGCTCTCTTCTTGACTTTTGTGGGATATAATATTGCCCTATTCATCCTCTTACTTCTTCACCCAATCACTAATAATCAACCATCCATCACTTAACGAATTACACATAGTTGTTGAGCATCTACTCTATCCTAGACATAGTGCTAGAGACCGGGGATAAAATGGCCAAAGAATATAGATATGGTCTTAGAACTCTCCCATTTTTCAAGTTACTAATATTTTCCAAGGTTCCCGCTATGGCCTTTGGTTCTCTTTCTCCTCAGTGGAGCAGTGTAGCATATCAATTTAAAGCTTACACGCAGAAATTCAACAGCGGTGGGTGCAAGGTAACATGACCTGTTGTCCCAGTTTGCCTGGGACTGAGGGGGTCCCAGAGATAGGTGACTTACAGTGTTAACACTGGGAAAGTTCTAGGCAAATGGGGGCAAACAAATCAACTGTATCCCAGTCCTGCCCTGCAACTTATTTACCCATCAACTGGAAAATTTACCTAACATCTCTGAGCCTTGGTCCCGTCACTTGAAAACTGTGGATGAAATATACACCCTGGGATAATCTGGTAATTGAGTGAGCACATAACACAGTGCTTATCATGCAGTAGTTGTTCAAAAGTGATTAGCTGTTGTTATTGTTCTTTTTTATATTATTTTTTTCTCTCATTGAGTTTGTCTCACCTCATGAATTCCACGGTCCCATCATCTTCAGGACATGCCTGAGTTCTTACTATGCAGCCAGCCCACACCTTCTTTCATTTACTGAGTGGCGTCCACCTCAATTCTGAATTCTCACACAGATCCTCACGGATACGATCAGGACTTTGGCCAGTCAAGCCCAGAAATGCTAGCACTCCAGGCTTTCTGAGCCCTGATGGGTAAATCCGTTGTATTAAGTAACTAATATTGAAAGAATATAGTTTTCTGATGTTCTACGAACTTGCCTTGGTCACTGACTGTATTTTTTTATGGATTGTACAAACTTAGGTGTTTTCCTAGAGAGAGAGAAGATAATTCCTTCCAGGTAGGAAAACAAGAGTAGATACCAGCAGAGGCGCCTTCTAAATTAACCAAGACAGCAGACTTGGGTTGCCGTTTGCCATAAACAAGTCATGCTTCTTTAACTTGTGATTACATTGGTTTAAAGTCAATAGAATTCTGACCAGCAGAGAGAATAAATAAAAAAATCTATAAATATTGAAATACTATCCAAAGAGAATTTTACTGCCCAGAGAGGCTACCGTATTGATGCCAACGACTCTAGATTTATATGTTTTCACACATTTCCTTCTAGATAGGAGGGTGGGTTGTGTGAAATTTGCATCTGCATCACAGAGAAGTAGCACAGAAATGTTTTTACAGATTACTAAATGCCTAACGCTGGGCCATACACATTCTATTGTTATAGTCCTTTTATTGCTAAAGCTCTTTAACAAAATTTCACCGTCAACTGAAAAGAATAACCCTCCTGCCCTTAATTTTATGTTACATATGTGTCCTTTATGTTACATATGTGTCCTTTATGTTACCGTAAATGCTTAGCTGGGAACCTACTTTTCTATCTTCCTCACTCATTCAGAAGTAATAGTCTGGCCTTACATATCTTTGTGTTTCCCACAGCACCTTTCCCAGTGTCTTTCATTTACTTAGAAACACATACATAGGTGCTAAACTGGAATCCTTTGGGGACCTCGGTTTTCTCTCTCACACGATACAGGAGTTGTGTAAAATATTTTCTGTTCTCTTGTCCATGTTCACCTTCATGTGATCACCTTTCGCCTTTGTAGAACCAAGCTTGTAATTCCAGCGTTAGAACACGGCTGGTGACAGATGGAAAACAGGATGGAGGTGAATGGAAGAATCTAGCTTTGGAATAACAAAGAGATTTCTTAGAATTAAACTGTTTTCTTGGACATTTACTACTTATTGAAACATCCCTAGTCTCTCTTAATTAGCACTTGCAAGCAGGTGCTAAAGAGAGAAAGTAATGAAGGAAGCAGCATGGTTTTCTTGTTTCACTGAAGCCTTGGCAGTGTAACCCTTCATGACAAATAAGCGTGGGGAATCCAGCCAGGGTGAAAACCAAAACCACCTCTCTATTTTAACGAAGGATCCCCTCAAGCAAGTTGACAGATGAGAAATAATTTCTTCTTTCTTCTATGCCAAGGAAAGGCACAGGGAGGTTACAAAGTAATTTCACATACTACCAGGAGCATCCTGCAACTTACATTGAAATCAAAGGTCCAACACCATTGTCAATGGTACGACTGTAAAACCAAGTCTCAATCTACACAAGAGATTCAGCTCAAAGCCCCTAGCAATTCAAAGACCTTCCGTGTCTAATATTTACTGCCTCCCTTCACCACTCTGTTTATTATGGTCCCTGACTCCTAGGAGGCAGTCAAAGCTTTTCAAAAACTTTGTCCCAGTGGAAGGAGAGTTAGAACACTGATCAAGGACAATGACTTGGGCCACCATGCCAAGAGGGGCGGTATCTGTGGAGAAGACAACACACTATGAATAAATCTTACTCTATCTCACAGTGTCTGTTCCTGGATGATTTCTTCTCTTGCATCCACTTCGTCTCCCCATATTTCTTCTCCTCATCAACTGATTGGATAAACATAGATCTGGGGCTGCCTCCTGTTTTAAAAGGATATTCTCTAGAAGGATCCAGAAGGCTTTTGGTGGAGTCAAGGGAAAATGAGACAAAGAGTAGGAAACATGAACCCACCCTTCTCTGGACTTCTGGGAGACAAGTTCTGTTTATGTGGAATTTGTCTTTCTGGGTTTTTTACCTTAAGAGAGGGAAAACCATAAAGGCCAAAACTAAGTTGGTTTCCAGGGAAAAGCAAAGGGGGCCATAGATAAAGATTCTCTCCTTGAGCACGCTCTAGTCAGGCTCAACCTTGGCCTATAAACACTGCAGATTTTTAGCACAAATAATTTTGTCCACTCCACCCCTTCAGATTAAAAAAATACTAATACACACTACCATAATTTCTAACAGTTCAAGGCAGCCCCCTAAAACAAGGACCCCAGCCCCTCTGGGTCCTGCACAGGGAGCCCAGGGCTGCCGGGAGGGTTCCCTGTTTGTTCCAGCCAACACCTGAATGAAGATAGGCCCTTGTCTCCCAGTCTCTGCGGAAGAATTGAAACCGGACTGAAATAAGGGCTGGTTCACAAACTCAGATGGGAGTCATATGGACCAACACCCTCTTCCTGCTTTTTGTAAATTTCCACTCCCCTGATTCCGCTCAAGCCCCCACTTCCCCCCTTCCTACTCCTCATTCTCCTTTTAGGATGCCTGGTCACCTCTGCACAAATCAAAGCTCGTGCTGGGCCCTCCTCCCCATTACAATAGTTTATTACTGATTAAAACCTGTCCATACCATTTAAACTAGAGTCTGATTTTATTTATCTTTGACCTGACTCAGGCTGCTAGAGTATACACAAAAGGAATTCTTGCAGTTCCTCTGTGGTCCAGCTCAGCTCCTCAGAGTAAGCAGCGGTTAGGGGTCAAAGTCCTCATGAATAATAGAAATGATTTCTCAGAGAGTGCTTTTATCAATTCACTTATTCAACAAATATTTACTGAGCACATGTGACATAGCACACACTGTTGTAGGTATTGGGAATATTATTGTAAACAAAACCAGACAAAATTCCTATTCCCAGGAAGGGTAAATTTTAATGGGGCAGGCAAATGATGGATAATTCCTTACACGTGTCTTTTTTAGGAACCTACAAATGCTTTGGTGTCCCAGCCATGACTCACTTTATTGAGTCATGATTAACACATCAGTATGAAACCGAGATTTCTATCATTTTATTATGTAAAATAACAATCATTTACTAGACTCTTACATGCTGTACCCTTCAGAGTTTTAAAAATCCTTTCAAATCCATGGTATACTTTACCCTTCCAAAAAAACTTAGAATGTTTGCAGTACCATCATCTCCCCTTAAAAGATAATCAAGCTGAACGTCAAAAGATCATTGTTTCTCAAACATTTCTACCAAGTTTATCTCCATGGTAGGAACCAGTGAACACTCAACTTCTCTGAATCCTGGCATACATAAAGGGGAAACCATGCATCTGAAATGTATTAGAGGTTTCATATTTTGTATTTGAAAAATCTTTTCTTCCTGCCACTTTTTCCAATCCAGCCATTTAGTCAGGATTGTTATGACAGAAATAGGATTTTCCCCTTGAACCACTGGGTGGGGTAAGATTCCTCTTCTAGCTCTGTGTACCCGTTCAACATTATCTGTGCCCCAGTGTAAGTGGTACAGGAACAGGCAATACAGGGTCAGGGAACATGTCCTGGACCTTACAGCTATTAACTTTCTGAGTCAGGACACAAATAGAGGCATCTTGACTTCAAGCCTGGCTTGTCCCACCTCGTCGCACAATGGCAGGCTCCCAGTTCTGTTGAAGACAATTACAGTGACTTTCTGCAAAGACTGAATGGTGAATCTCCAACACAGCATCCAGTACATAGATTCTCCAAATATTAACTGATGCTGACTATGTGTAAAAGGTAATAACCAAAACAACAAAGGCAAGGGCCCTCTTTAAAATACATTATATAAGATTGTTTACTGTCTGCAAGTCTGTTTCTGTTTTATAGATGAGTTCATTAGTGTCTTCTTTTCTTTTTTTTAGATTTCACATATGAGTGATATCATATGGTATTTTGCTTTCTCTTTCTGGCTTACTTCACTTAGAATGATCACCGGGACCATCCATGTTGCTGCAAATGGCATTATTTTATTCTTTATTATGGCTGAGTAGTATTCCATTGTATAAATATACCACAACTTCTTTATCCAGTCATTGGGGGAAAGGGGGTGGGAAGTGGTAAATTTGGAAGTTTGAGGTTTGCAGATATTAACTAGTATATATAAAAATAGGTTAAAAAATTATTTTCTTCTGTATAGCACTGGGAACTGTAATCAACATCTTATAATGACTTTTAATGAAAAAGAATATGAAAATGAATATATGTATGTATATGCATGACTGGGACATTATGATGTACACCAGAAATTGACACATTCTAACTGATTATACTTCAATGAAAAAAAAAATTGCAACTAATTTGAAAAGATAGAATTCTCACCATCCACCTCATAATGTAGCTTACTTACTCCTCTCATGTCTACTGCTTGGACCATTACAATAGCATCTTACAGTTTTCCCTGCCTAGGTGACTTCAAAAAGAAGCTGGATGAATAGTCAGATCGTGCCACTCTCTCATTATCTCAAGGACTTTTCAGTAGGAAAATGACCCAGTTTGAGTTGCTTCAAGGACAGAAAATTGAATTTGTATCCATATTTTACTTATATCTGTCCCTAAAGTAACTGCTTTAATAAGTCACATCACAACCTCTTGGCTAAGAAATTGTTACTTGCTGTGTGGCAGAGAACAGCTCTCTCTGTTCTTCATTTTCCCCTTCTATGAAATGAGGAATCATACCAAACCTAAAGTGTTGTGGTAAGAACTCCAGGACAAAATGTTAGCACACGGGGTTGCTTGATAATAATCATGGTAAGTAGCTGGCTAATTCTGTTGGCTTCATTTTTTTTCAGATGAAAAGACATACTGAGCAAAAAGAACAGGAAGAGCAAAAAGAATAGGAAGAGCAAAATTGCACAGGTGCAAAAAATTCACAATGATCATGTATGATGGGGCTTGACATTTTGTGGGAAACATTATTCTATTTATATAACTAACTTTTATATTTAAAGATAGCTCCTCAAAAAGTATCAGGGTTTTCACAACCAAATAAATGTTTCAACAACATTGAGAGACACTGATATTATGAATTCAAAAACTTTCAGCCTTCGTACACTGCTGGTGGGAATATGGTTTCATGCAGCCATTAGGGAAAACAGCATGGAGAGTCCTCAAAAGACTAAAAACAGACTTATCATATGATCCAGCAATCCCACTCCTGAGTATATACCCAGAGAGAACTCTAATGTAAAAAGATCCATGCCCCTCAATGCTCATTGAAGTACTATTTACAATAGCCAAGACATGGACACAACCTAAATGTCCATCGACAGAGGACTGGATAAAGAAGTTGTGGCATATTTATACAACAGAATACTACTCTGCCATAAAAAAGAATAAAATAATACCATTTGCAGCAACATGGAAGGACCTAGAGATCGCCCTTCTAAGTGAAGTAAGCCAGAAAGAAAAAGAAAAATACCATATGATCACTGATATGTGGAATCTAAACTGGAATCAAAAAAAAAAAGACACTATGAACTCATCTACAAAACAGAAGCAGACTTGTAGACTTAGTAAACAATCTTACGGTTACTGGGGAAAGAGGGTAGGAAGGGATAAATTTGGGAGTTTGAGATTTACAAATGTTAGCCACTATATATAATAATAGTTTTAAAAAAAGTTTTTTCTGTATAGCACAGGGAACTATGTTCAATATCTTGTAATAACCTTTAATGAGAAAAATATGAAAACAAATCTATGTATGTATATGCATGACCAGGACATTGAGCTGTACACTGGAAATTGATTAACTGTAATTGACTATACTTCAATTAAAAAAAGAATATTTGAACAAAGGAGAGTGATAATGACAACTTTTATCACTAGATATTAAAGCATTCTTAACTTCTGAAGGAAAAAAAAAACTTTTCAACTCCTTGTCTTAGAACACAAGACCTTTCATAACCTGGTCTCCACCTCTGCTTTCAGGGCTCCTTTCCCATAACACACCCATATATATCATGTACTTCATCCACACTGGGAATCTCACCATCCCTTGAACATAATTAGATCTCTTTTGTGATTCTGTCTCTAACCAAACTAGTATTCCTGCCTGGAATACTTCCCTCAGTATCTACTTTGCCTGGAATAATTCCTTCTCACCCAATAGACCCAGTGAAAATATATTTTCTGTGGAAGGTTTCTACATACATTGCCCTCCCCACCTGCCCTGACCCCAACAGGAGTTAATCGTTTTTTCGTCAGAGTCTCCTATTTTTTATTTATGTATGTAACTACTCCATAACGCAACCTCCCCAGCCCCTGCCCACCTCCTCGCTCCCCATCCCAGACTGTGTGCCTAAGACTTGGCACAGGGATGAGCACAGAGCAGACCCTCCCAATACATGCTCCTTGACCAAGCAGAGGCTGGCGGTGCTTTACTGGGTTTGAGTACAACAGTTTAAAATTCCCTGCTCATAAACCCACAAGTAATAGTTCATAGCAGCATGAGTCACCGCAGACTAAAACAATTCAATATCTATTTTAAAGAAGTTGTAGATGCCGATCTCGGAATTACAGCAGAGACAGGATCTTTGGATCTAAGACATTCAAGCCAGGAGCTTCCGTAATGAGACAATTGCTCAACTCCGTACTTCAAGGGGCAGGAAGCTGACAACTACATGGAATTCAATTCCAGGCAGTGCTCAGAACCTGAGAAAGGCAGGCAGGTGAATCCCCCCGGAGAATGAATTGTAGAACCTGTAGAACCTCAGGTGGAAAGTCAGAGCGGTGACTGGCAACGTGGAGGCTGGACCCTGATGTTTCACCAGTGGTCCTTACACTGGTGTGGTCAGTGTCAGCCTGAGATCCCCATGAAAACCACGGTTCCACTTCCGCCAAAAGATGCATGTGCACACATATACACAAACTTGCATACAGTCTCAGGGCATTCATGGACCACCCCCCAACCAAAAGCCTTTCAATGAAACAGAAAAAAACTGGTTTTCAAACTTGAATGGGCAACAGAATTATCTAAGGGGGAACATTAAAGAACAGCTCGCTAGGCCCACCCCTAGATTTGCTGAACCGGTAGGTCTGGGGTGCCGCAGAGAATTTACATTTCTAACAGTTTCCTGGGCGAGGCTGACGTTTCTGGTCTGAGGATCCCACACCCAGAACCACTGCCCTAAGCCACACGAAGCTGAGTTCACAGGAAGTAACGTTAAGAAACCACTGGGGATTAACTCTTCAGGAAGAAAGCAAAAAGAAAACAGAACAAAAAGTCATTTAAAGCTGATGAAGATTGTGCGTGATGCAAGATTCAGGATCCTGTGCAGGAGAAAATCAAAGTGCTTCCACTGCTGCTTGATCTTTCTAAAAATGCCAAGTTCAAGTGGAAGGAGAAGGCCTTAGAGAAAACTACAGCTCCACAGCAAAGTACTTTTTAGGGAAAAATAGTCTTTTTCCTCGTGTGTCTCACAACTATTACTCCTCCTCTACCAGCCACTGTGCAACCCCGTCTCTTCCTCCAACAGAGCCCTCCTCACAACTCCCATCCTGATTTGCTTCCTTTTCTCAGAACTCCCAAGAAGTACAGAATTGTCATCGAGTGCCCCTGAAGACCCGCATCAACTCTCTGCATCCCCAGAGCCAAAAGAAGCAAATGGCTTCCAATCACAGTTTCTGGCTGTGCCCTGAGTCATCAAATGACCAAGCCTTCATGTACCACAGTGGAAAGGAAAGTGATCTTCTAGACAGCATTTGAAAATTACAGGTTAGGCCTATAACAGGCGAAGGAGACAAGATACCTATTCAAAGGAGAAGCGTATTTGGCAAAAACACAAGGACTGGGACCTTTTAGCTTAGGGACAAACCAGCTAGGCCCCAATAAGCCTTTAAAAGATCACTCAATACAGGGTAGTAGAGTTGAGTGATTTACATTTTTAACCATCACAGGAAAAAATAAAGCAACAGACAAAAAGTTATATATTCAAATGATTTCCTTAGAGCAAAATTAAATAGTATAAAAAAATTGCTGGTACTTAAAGGACAAGTATTGTGCTCAATAACATTTTGTTGCAGAACCAAAAAAAAGCCCTCTTTTGAGTAGCTCATTATTCAATGATACTGAACAAATAAGAAATTGTATTGTATTCATTCTTGAGTTTTCAGTTAGTGCTTTCCACAAAGTGCCAAATCCACAGGGAGCCTAGGAGGAAAAAGGGGTTCAAAGCCAAATAAATTCTGGATACTCTCAATGTAGAGTAAAGGCTCTGATAAACCGCTTTAATTCTCTTTAATTTAGAATATCCAAAATATATTTACTAAGAAACCCTTTGCTGAAAACTACCCCAGCATCAGTGTCCTAAGATCCAGACTTTGATAAATACTCTGTTGGAGGCATCGCTCCAATTGGGTTTTAGCCACTGATGCCAACAGTACGGAAAAGAAAAAGCTTCCATGAGTCGAAATCACTTTGTTCTTGCTCTCTTTTGCCAGACAAAAACCAGGCTCCAGTCAAAAAAATATGGGGCCTGCAAAGCAGAGCTGTGCTTCCTCGTTCAGCGCAGCTGGGAAGAGGGGACAGCGCCCAGCCACGCCTCGGCAGCTGAGCAGAGCCCGAGCGCCCCCTCGCACTGCAGGTGTGCCTGTCCTTTTGACTATAAGCTTTGGATCCTCACGTCTGTGACCTGACATCATGTACCATCATCAGAAGTTCCCAGAGCCTCGAGACCAGCTCTCAGCAGAGGAAATCACTGATGACTGACATACTCAGGTGACCTCTTAGCTGCCCATCATCCTAGATCTGTCTCTTTTGTTCAGCTATGTGGTGACCCCCGGAATACACTGATATGGAGTAAATCTTTAATTCTTTCTGCGCACACACATCAGATAAACGAAATTTACAAATTATGGACTTTATACCAAGTACGAACTGACAGGCATACAGCGAAGTAGAAAATGAGGCAATTATCTGAATAATTATCACGACTCACACCTTAATTTAATCCTTTCAGAAATTATCTACAATTAACAAACAACAGACAGAGGGCTTTGGGGGAGGAGAAAGAACATGGGGTTTTTACACACGGCTACTGTCTGTATTTATTTCCCCTCATTTGCTTCCTATCTCACAGGGGGTTTCTGAAAGTTACATGACACAGTTGGCATTCAATAAATAAAAATGTGGCTTTTATAGTACCATTTTTGTAGGAAGGCTTCAGTGGGCAATAAAGAAAGCAAAATTCTTATTGTTTAATATTTCAAAAATATTAAACATGCACACAGTTCTTAAGAAGGATGTTAATTAACACTTTCTGGAAGAAGAAATCTACCAGTTAATAGCTGGATGACTGTGAGCAATTTATTGAACACATTTGCACCTCCGTTTCTTTGTCCATCAAGCAGAGATTATAAAAATTCCCACCTGATGGAATTGTTTTGAGCAGAAAATTAGTTTAAAAATGTGATGTTCTTAGAAGAGTGCCTAGAACATGAAGTAATCCATTCATCTTCACTATTATCAGCACTTATTCTTCTTATTACTCCGATCAGCCACATAAACCCTCCCGTCCTCCAGGTCTGATCATCCCCTTGCAATCTGCTGCGACTGTTCTTTGATCCTCTCTGATCAGTCTCCTCCCTAATTACCGACATATTTTATAAGGTTGACCATATAATTTTATAGCTAATTATAAAATTACAACCTGTATCGGAATGCTATCGGTTGTCTCGTGCATATTAATTTTTGCCCTCAACCTGGCGTTTTAGAGTCTGCACGGGGTGAATTTTCCACCTCCTTCACATCACCTAGCTCAGTGCTAAGACCACCACAGGCTGGTTTTCGTGGCTGTAATAATTACAACAGTATCACAGTCCTCGTGAACAACAGTGCTCCAGCTTTCCTCCTCCTCCTCAGCTCCCCAGTGATCTCTGCTTGGCTTAGAACTGAGGTCCCCCAGCTCCCCATCCACAGTGCACTGCTCAAGGCGTGGCTCCACGTTGTTCTATCTGCCCCACGGCTGGTCACAGATCCCACGAGGAAGGTGTTTAAACAATAGGAAAATTGGACCCGAAAAGATACTAACCAGGGCCAGGGTGGCTTAGAGGACAGATCCTGCAGTTAGTTTGAAGTCCTGTTACAACAACTGCCTGGAATGGCCGGTTTTAGCTTGAGTTGAAGTGGATCGCAGCACACAGGCCTGTTGTGTTAGTCCAGACAGGCTGGGGGTGGCCAGTGAGACCTGGGTTCATGCTTGTGTTTAGTGCGATGAACACTCTTCTGACATTATGTTGTGAAATTGGTTTTTTTTGGCCCCAAACTGAAGCCATTTGCCTTCCTTGAGAAGTTCCCAAAATACACGTGATTTATCCTGCAGCTAAACAGCTCCAGGCTTACGTACGTACGGCTGGACTTGAAGGGGAGGTCGCAGAGGCTCTGACGGGACACATTTCTCACCTGATTTAACGTTTGCAACGGTGTACTGACAGCCACTGTCAGGCCCTTTCTGGGGGGCCCAGAACATCACCTCCATTACATGATGGAAAACGCTACCCTCTCCATCCTGTGTCCTGACTCTACCCATCCTTTCCCATATCCATTCCGTTCCCAGGTGGTATCTGTCCCTGGTCTCTCTGTCCATTTGAACATGGCAATTTTGTGCCATGCACTGAGGTCCTCTGAGTCCCCAAACGACACCCTCACGGACTTCACACTATTGTTAGTTAAATGCATAAAGCTATGTAAACAGATCCACGGTCAAGCCTTTGGAAAGTCTCTTAAATAATAGATAATTTATTACTTGGCTGACAACCAAACCTAAAATTCTTTGACAACAAATACCCATTTTGAAGTTAATGAGACTTCATTAAATATTATCAAGGAAGGCTGGGGTACAAGGGCTGTTTCGCTGAAAATACTTTATGCACGGGCGGCTTTTATTGTTTGGCAAAGAGAGAAAATCCAATGAGTGTTCCAAGATGGGGCTCTTCCAAGATGCCTCTGTCTCTTCAACTTTGTTAGCCTGAAATACTCTGGCCCCCAAGGATGCCTTCACCACCTGACGTAGCTCTGCTCTAGCACAGAGTAAAAGCACACTTTAGCCTTTATTCTTAAAGACATTTTACGCAAGCTCCTTTCAGACTAGAACAATTCATGTAACTCATGCTTCCCTCTTCTCTCTGCCTGCCAGGATATTCCTAAGTGTCTTTGTTAGCTCTCGTGGTTATTATTTCTTGCTTACTTTTCAAATCTTCTTATTTTAATAGCTCTATTGAATGTGTGTTCTTTGTATGTACTAATTACTTTTAAGAGGCAAGGAATAAAATAATGGATGAAAGAACACATATCATGGGTTAAAAACCTACTTACCACCGTTTCTCATCCTCTTTATGTCTCACCTTTTCCTGTCCTTTTCTACTCTGGATTCTCACCATCAAAAATGCAGAGAAGGCAATGAATGAGGTCAGTGGCGAGCCAGGCGACACTACTGTCAAGGCTAAGGTTCCGTCAGATTAACTGCCAAGAACTTGCCACTTGGCATCCTGTCCCTGGTCTCCCAGCAGGCCCCAGACACAGCCCCTGAGTCCCTGGGATAAAACAATTCCCCAGTGCTCCTGACTCAGACAGAACACAGCAACTCTCTGGGTCACAACCATATCCTCTCTTTCTCTCTCTGCCTGTCTCAGCGACTGACCTCCGGCTGTCCTGCTTAACGTCTCCTCTCGCCATGGGCTCCTCACAGGTCGCCGCCCTTCCAGACAGCTTTCCACTGTCAACACACTGTTCAGGATCAAACACACCTGGAGCAGGGCCTCTGTGTGCCATTTACGGACTGGAATTTGGGAAAAGTCATCTTAGCCCGTGGGACCCTTTCCCCCTCATCTTTCAAATGGTGCCAGCAGAAGGCTTCCCTCCTGCGGTAGCTGGGAGAACCAAATTAGGGAAATGCACGGAATTCCCTGGCCCAGTGACCGGCCCGGGATGCAGCTGTTCCGTTCATGAGAATGACTCACGTCTACTGAGCACTTAAAACGCAAGTGCTGGATGTTTGTTTTCCCTAGATGCGCGTATCGAATCCTCACAATTACTCCACAGAACTTCTGAGGCTGGCCCTTTCGTAAACCGCTTGGTGCCTGGCACAAGGTAAGTGCTTAATAAATGTTGGCTCTTAACTGGTATCACGAATGCTGTCTTTCTTTGAGAGATGAGAGAGTTCGGTGAAGGCAAGTTACATGCTGACTATTATCATCCACTACCTGCTAGGATACTGGCATAGAAGGACACTGACATCACACAGAACTCCAGCAGCAAGTGTTACTCTACTCATCGTATGCTAAGGAAACAAAGGTTTAGAGAGGTTAAAGGGTTTGCCAAATGTGGCTCATTGAAAAGTGCCAGGTTTCATCCAGCAATCCCACTCCCAGGCATATATGCAGAAGGAACTTTAATTTGAAAAGATCCTGCACCCCACTGTCCATAGCAGCACTATTTACAATAGTCAAGACATGGAAACAGCCTAAATGTCCATTGACAGATGACTGGAGAAAGAAGATGTGGTATATTTATATGATGGAATGCTACTCAGCCATAAAAAAAGAATAAAATAATAGCCATTTGCAGCAACATGGATGGACCTGGAGATCATCATTCTAAATGAAGTAAGCCAGAAAAAGAAATACCATATGATATTGCTCATTTGTGGAATCTAAAACAAAGAGAAAAAGAGGACACTGATGAACTCTTCTACAAAACAGAAACAGACTCACAGACATAGTAAACAATCCTTAAACTGGTTACTAGGGGGAAAGAGGAGGGAAGGGATAAATTTGGGAGTTTGCGGTTTGCACATGTTAGCCACTATATATAAAAATAAATTTAAAAAATGAGTGTCTTATGTATAGTACAGAAGAATTACATTCAATATCTTGTAATAACCTTTAATGAAAAAATATGAAAATGAATATATGTATTTACATGCATGACTGGGACACTGCTGTACACCAGAAACTAACACATTGTAATTGACTGTACTTCAATAAAAGAAAATTAAATAAAAAAGAAAGAAAGTGGCCAAGTTGGGAATTGAATCCAAGACTACATGTACTTGGAACCTGCCTCTCCCGTCTCACACTGTTACCTGCTAAGGCTTCATAATCCTCCCCACCTCAGTGAGTCAATCACAGTGGCACCTCCATCTTCTGTCCTGTTTTACCTCCACGCCTATGGGAATGAGGCACCGGACAATGACAGCAGAACCCAGATCATTCTTAGACCATTTCCATCCGCCCCGGAACATCAATCAACGAACAGTGAAGTCTCCTTCCCAAGGGATTCCAGTGGAACCTTTCCTGGTTGTTTTAAGTTGCTTTGCATGTTAATGTCAGTGGTGGCAGCTGCTCTGACAAGTAAATCCTCACTGAGCTGTGACACTGACCAGAGAGCAGAGAGCAGACGCCAGAGTCTGGGAACCTGCTTCACACAAACAAGTCCTGGGGTGGAGGCCGTAATGGGGGGCCGAGAGGTGCCACGTCCGTAAGCGTGGCTGCGTGCTGTCCTTCAGTCTGTCTTCATCCACAGAAGCGATTTTACTGGGATTTGAAAAGGTTGTTCGGTAACAGCCACAGCAAACATGCATGACCAATACGACTGGATTTGAGACAAATCTATGAAAGATACCGAAAGACCCCAACTGCCCTGCAGACTATAAAGAGCTGACGAAGACAACGATGAGTCCGGTAAGCCCCACGAGACAGGTGCGAACCCGTGTAAGAGGGAGGCACTTATTAGAGGCACATGACAGGGGGTCCCTATGTTAACTGAGTATTCTTTCTAATCACTTGTGGACTTTTTAAAAAAGGACCTCCATCTATCCCATAAGGGATTCAAGTGGATCAGAATCTCCAGGAGGTGATGCCCCCTCGTAAGTATTGTTTTAAGAGCTACTGGGATGAACTGAAGGTGATGGACATTGGGAATCACTGGTTTAGGGGGTCAAGCTTCACCAGGAATTTGACGAGTGGAAATGGGGACAGAGGGAGGACCCGGGAACAGCATACACTCAGCAGAGCAGAGGGGAGAGAGCAGGGTTCGGAGAGAGTGGAAGGAATATTTGAGTAGGCTTGAGGATTCGTGTGGAGGCTGAGAGGGAGCAGGGGAAAATAAAAATTCAAAGGCAAAAGCAAGATCATGGGGACAGATGGACATCCAAGGGAGTTTGAATTTCATTTTCAAAATATGTAAAATACTGCTCTTGGTACATGCCATTGTCAATTATATGTTAGTTCTTATTTCTAAACGATCCGGATAACTATGCCTAAATTAAAAAAAAAAAAAAAAAGCAGCTGCTCACAACTTGTGTGTTAAAACTGAGTATCACTGACTCCCACCACTGCATCCAAACAGAGTGCACTGGACCCCACAGTGAAAAAGCATCACTGTTACCTTCTTCTACAAATCACAGCTGGCAAATCTGTGTGTGCCCATCTCTCCTGGAATTATAAAGACACACAAGCAAATGAGAGAGAGAGAGAGAGAGAGAGAAAGGGACTCTGATAAACTCCTCAAGAAGGGTGAGTCTGTCTGTCTGTGCAATACCTTGATGAGCCATTTCTTCAACCGTATGATCTCCTTGAGGAGAAAGAGGTGGCAGGGAACGCGGCGCGGGTGCTGCTGTGTATGGTGCTGGTAACACTCCGTGCTTACAGTAACTGATGCTATCAGTAGAGCAGGTGTTACCCTCATCTCACAAAAAAATGGCACAGATGACATGTGACTGTTCCTCTAAAAGCCTCCAAGTGCTCCATTTTAGATTCCAACATATGCCACTCCTGCTACCGTCTGGGGAAGAGAGCGTAGCTGAGTGCATTCTGCTAGAACACTTAAAACATTTTTTTTAAAAGATTGTTTTAGATACTGTTTCTTTAAGTGTAAGCATTTGTAGCTGATGATATTTCAGGCTTACTTTATGTGCTAATTTTCAGTGCCATTAAGAAATGTTGTTATGATTCAGAATATTTTCAGGTTATAAATCTCTCAAGAACAGAGATCTCATCTTCTTCATACCCATACTCCCAGGAAGCTTAACACAGGATTGGTGTGATGGTTGTTCTTAATAAATACCTTTTTCTGAAACAGAAGACTCACATGATTCTGTGATACTTAACAACCTATGTCACTCGCCACAATCTACACAACTAGTTGTGTCAAACCAAATAGAAAATAAATTTAACCTGATACAGTTTTGATGACCTGTTCCTTCAGTCATTTGACAGATATATTAAATGCCTACTCTAGATCTATATTCTGTATATACAGTGAAAAGTGAGGACTGTGGTGACACACAGACAAGGTCTCTGCCCTCAAAGAATTTGTAAACTTGTGGCAGGAAACAGTTACACACACGTGTGTGCACAATAAACTGGAGAACAAGAAATGCTATAGAAGATATAAAAGTGATATAATGAAGCAACTACTTCAGATAAAATGGTGAGGGAGAGTCTCCAAAAAGTGACATTTGAGCTGAGAATTAAATTTAAAAAAAAAAGAAGTCTACAAATTATAATGCTGGAGAGGGTGCAGATAAAAGAGAACCCTCCTACACTGTTGGTGGGAATGTAGTTTGGTGCAGCCACTATGGAAAACAGTATGGAGATTCTTTAGAAAAACTAAAAGCAGACTTACTATATGATGCAGTTATCCCACTCCTGGGCATATATCCAGAGGAAACTCTAATATGAAAAGGTGCATGCACCCCAATGTTCACAGCAGCACTATTTACAATAGCCAAGACATGGGAGCAACCCAAGTGCCAATCAACAGACAACCAGCTTAAGAAGATGGGAGATACATATGTACGTATATATATATATATACACATATATATACGTGTATGTACACGCATATAATATATAATAGAATAGAATATTATAATAATAGACTATTACTCAACCATAAAAAAGAATGAAATATTGCCATTTGCTGCAACATGGATGGACTTAAAAAATAGTATGCTTAGTGAAATAAGTCAGAAAGAAAAAGACAAATGCTACGTGATGTCACTTACATGTGGAATCTAAAAAAAGAGAACACAAATGAATCCATATGCAAAACAGAAACAGACTCACAGACACAGAAGATAAACTGATGGTCACCAGAGGGGAGGGGGAGGTGGAGAGGGACAGACTAGGAGGATGCGATTAACAGATACAAACTACTGTATGTAAAATAGATAATAAGGATTTATTGCATAACACAGGGAATTATACCCAATATCATGTAACAACCTATAATGGAATGTAGTCTGCAAAGATTAAAAAAAAAAACAAAAACGAGTCACTATGCTGTACGAATACAACATCGTAAATCAACTTTACTTCAATTAAAAAAGGAGAAGATAACCATGCAAGAAGACAGGTGCTGAGTGTTCCCCACTGAGAGAACAGCAAAGGCCCTGAAACTGGGTGGGTTCACTGTCATGGTCAAAGCATGAAAAAGGTCAGAAAAGCTAATATCCATAGGAGATGAGTCCAGTAAGTGGGCACGGACAATTCCACCCAAAGCACGAAGGCCATGCAAAGAAGTTAGAAGTGTATTCTACATCCAGTGGGAAGGCATTAGAACAAGAAACCAGAAAGTGGTATTTTTACATCTGTTTCATCCAGAAATATTCTGAACAAAAAATGCTCCCAACTACCAAAGAAAAATTAAATGATGGTCAGATTTCTGTTCCTCGTAAGACCCATTTACAAAGCTATTTTTAAAAGTGTGGAAATAAAAGGAAATTCAGATGAACAATTATCCAAATTTAAAATGTCACTGATAAAAACAACTCTCGCTCCTTGCTGAGGTGTCCAGTACCCCGACATTCTCCCATTCAGAGCAGGGCTCAGGACCGGGATGAAGGAAGTGCATCCCCAGGGGGCGGTGAAGGCTCGGTTCCCCCGGGCACCCCACTCAGCACGGCAGAGAGAGATCAGCAGGTGAGCAGGCCGTGACATCCGTCGTCCTAACAGCGACATGCACGACAGGGACGGGGCACCACTGATAATTACGTCAGAACGACCGGCATAAACGGGGGCGGCCCCTGGCATCTGGAACGCAGAGTCACCCTTGACCTAGGCTTGAGTCTCAACTTGTACCATACCAGCTGTGTGGCCTGCGGCCAGGTGTGACCCTTTCCGAGACTGCTTTTCTTGATTGGGCACAGGAAGTGGTTGCATCTTCTCATTCATTGACCGATCACCAACTATCAAAGGGTCTCGCTGGAGAGACAGAAGAATGGTCCATTTCATCCTCACAGTCTAGTCACAGAATAAACTGAATGGCGGCATAGCAAGTGAAGTCACAGGGACAAACACCAGGGTGAAATCTCTAGAGTTAACCGAGCAGAGGAGTGAGAACCCCCACGAAGACAACAAGAAGTGCTTCACGAGGGCCTGGTGAAGCCTGGGCTGAAGTTAGTAAAATAAACAGAAATTCACATTTAAATCAACACGACTGAGGGAAAGAGAGGGTCATCTTGGACTCAGGGCTCTGCTGCGGTCCAGCCAGAGGGGCGGCATGTGCAGAGGCACAGAGCGTGCGGCACGGTGGCGGGTCCAGGCCGTTATCACATATCAACTAGGTGACCTCTAAGGTCTTTAACGCACACAAAAAAATGCTAAGACTTCCCTATTTATTGATGTCAAATACAGTTATTAAAAACGAATTCTTATTAGCCCCCAAATGTAATAACACACGTCAATATTCTATCTCCAGCAGCAGCAGCCATGTGACCCATTCCTAGTCCCACGTCACCCGTTTACTCCGAGCTGCACACACACAGCAGTTCCTGGCTGTGTTTAAAGGAAGCATATGAAGACCCAGCATAAAGGCTTGCTTCTCCCCAGGGTTGCACATCACTGATTTAAGAATAAAAGAAACAGGGACAGAATACGGGGCAGAGGGCTGAATATGCGGGAACATCTAAGATAACACCAACACTTACTGAACATTCAATAGGTATTAATTCCACTTGCATCTTACAGATTAGATAACCGAGGCACAGCCTAGAGAAGACCTTGCCCAAGGTAACCTACTGAGCAGAGGCAGAGCTGGGATGTGTCTGCAGGGAGGCTGACTCGAGGGTCCCTGCCTTTAACAATTACCCCACCTGCCTCTCAACAGTGATGCCAACATTGCAGTGGCCAGTTCTGCTGTGTCTACTCTGCCCTATTTTATCTTTGTCCCAGAGCAATCTCAGGGGAGAAGTAAAAACACAGACTGACTCTCAGCAGCAACCTTTGGACAAAATAAAAATTAAAAAAGATATGCAGTGAGCAAAGACGATGAATTTTCAAAATCAAATTCCCATTTTCTACTTCAGCATCTGAACTGTGAGAATCTGCAGTCAGAACGCTTGCCCTCTGGGTCTGTCCAAGTCAGCATTAAGAATTCAGCCAAGTCCACCAGACATGAAGTAACTGGATTGGGCCAAGGTTCTCATAGAAACAGTTACATTTTTGATCACTTGTTTGGATTCCATGAAAGGTATAAGGTCTTAAAGGTGAAGAGCTCCATCTGTTAACTTCCTCTGTTCAGCCGTTAACAAACCACAAGCCGAAACGTGATTAAAGGAGACCTTGCAAAGATAATGGCAGTTTTAATAGCAACAATAATAAGGTTAATTTGACTCTATCCTATTTGTGCATCAATTCAAGTTTATAACCTTTAAATATATGGTATCCAATTTAAACCTAATAATACATGTGTATTATTAGCCACATAAAAATGTATTAACAGATGAAGGCTCGGAGAAGTGCGCTGACTTTTGTAGTTCAAGAGTTGAGATTTAAACTGAACGTCTAAGTCCAGCAATATTTCCTCTTCTCCCACAGCTGCATCTTACACTGTTAGAAATTCCAGTAAGCCATCATGCTTTGCTTCAGAAAGAACTAAACACCACAGCCTACAGATGCAGGCTTTGTCCTCCGACTGCCCCAGCTTCTGTATAATCGTTCTAAAACCCAACACCTCACAATCCCTGGCCTGATCCCTGAGTTGTAGAGGGAGGAAGTTTGTACACTGATGAGTTTAACAAGTGAGGGGGTCACATTTTAACACCAGGAGCTGAATAGACTAGCGAAGCAGGCTGCCCCTCATGCAAAAGTCCAGATGGATGGAGGGCATGGCTGAAAGCTGCTTACCAACACAGGACTCCCCGGACAGTGAGTAGGTCCCATCGTCATGGAAACCGCTTCTGCACTCACAGTGGTACCACCCTGGCAGGTTAACGCAGCGGGAATGGTTGTGGCACTCAACGAGCCCCTCTGTACATTCATCAACATCTGCCTCAGAGAAAAACACAAGCCCACCAGGACATTAATTTCTCTTGACACGAACCTTTCAGTAAACACCTAAAACAGGCTCATGTCAACATATCAATTACAACTGGTCAGTCACCTCGAAGGAGAGTTATAGGAAGAGCCAAATTCCTTTTTTTTTTTTTCGCCAGAATCTAAGCAAAATGAAACCTTCATTTGGGGGAATGTTTCTTGTAGATTGAATGATAAGTCAGAGCTGACGGTCGTGGAGGCATTCTGAACTGCAAAGGCTGTTTTCGTTCCTAAATCACCAGAAACTAACTCGAAGGTATTTGGCACGGTTTTGTTATTCAGTGTATATGACTCTTCTCTGATTCAATGATTCCAAAATAGTCATTCCAGATACTATTTGGCATTCTTTGAAAATAACCGTGAACCAGTAAGTTACTGAAACTCTAGGTTAAACAGTGTTAAACTAATGTTTCTTTTTCAGATTTCAGTCTCAGAGACTTATCCTAACATGCCCTGCACAACTTAGACAGGAGAATCAAAATATGCGCTGTTCCCCAAATTGACTTGGCTGAGGGATGCTTTTTCTTTGGATAATACCTTGTGAAACTAATGTTTAGGAATCACTGTTCTAATTCTTTTAAAACTGCTGATTCACTTAAGGACTTGATTTATGATAGGCAATCAGAGCTCGCCATTCATCGCTCATTTGTGATGAAAGGCAGTCTTCTAGGCTTTATTTGCTCTAGAATCTGGCTTCTCGGAATCAGCAAGTGCCTGGCTCATGCACGGATTCTGTCGCCCAGAGGCTGGCCTCTGAGCTGAAGGAAGGTGATGTGACTACAGACAGATGAGCTGTCCATGGTCGTGCCAGGGTCGGCGCACCTCACAGCATCTCTCTGCGGAATTATTTCTTGGACTAGAGCCACGGCTAGCTGGGAATCTTCCCCTAGTCCTCCTGGAAATTAACATCGGCAGCCTGATCTGAATAGAAATTTAACTAATACTCGGATATCACACATAATGGATAAAACGCACTTGGGAGTCACGTTCAGCAGCGCCCTGGAGTAGGTGTCGACCCAGGGGCCATCAGCTCCCAGTGGTTCTGACACCTTGACAAGTCCTGAGTGTGCACAGGGCTGTGGATGTGGTTTGAAACCCGCCACTCTCATCTCATGACATTCCAGCCAAGCAGAGAGGAAAGGGGTAGCTCTTTATTCTGGGCAACTCCCTCTTGGCCTTTTCCTACCAACTGCCGTCTTCTTCCTCTCCGACTGTGTCATTCAGTTCACACAGTCCTCAGACATGTAGCATCTCTTGGGTTTCTAAATGCCATCAGCCCCCAGGACCCAGTGCTTCTAGGCCCCCTTCAGCTACTGCAGACAGGTTGTG
Source organism: Camelus ferus (assembly GCF_009834535.1). NCBI lineage: Eukaryota > Metazoa > Chordata > Mammalia > Artiodactyla > Camelidae > Camelus > Camelus ferus. The sequence goes on from NC_045705.1 coordinate 43,303,853, forward strand.
AGTGCCTTTATTAAACATCTTCAAAAATACATTTGACAAGTTACGTTGTCACTTCTAAAATTTTACAGGTATGTCATTCAGTGGGACACACCTTGGGTCACTAAAACTTTCAAAAATTGAAAGAGAGATGTGACTTGAGGCCGTGTCTCACAGAGGGGAAGGACTGGCCCTAAGTGATGAAGTCAGTTTGGTTATTTCTGGATACAGGTCACCAAGAGGAACAGACATAGAAGACTGAAATTTCAGAGATAACTTCTCTACGTGGGCCTGAAAGATAAGTCTCTATAATGGAGCAGCCACAAATTCTGGCTCTGAAATTTATTTCCAAAGCTCCCAGAACGGCAGTCATGATCCCCACAGACCCCACTGATTCTAGATTAGCGACAATACTTAGGTAATAACCACCTAGCCAGAGCGAGTGTTTCAGGAAACCAGGAAACACAACAGCAAAAGCTTCTCAAAGAGCCAGTCCGATTTCCTGGCTGGCCTGGAGCGGAGCGGGTCGCATTTACACCTGTGGTCCTTTTCACTCTCAAAACCATCTCAGTTTGGAGGATACATTATACAAATAATTCCTCCAGCTCTCAATTCAAAGGGCAGTTTCTAGAAGGAGCAGGAGTGGTGACTGATGTGCAAATATATATTTTTTCAATTCACAGATTTTTTTTTTATTCCCCAAATGAAATAAGAGACAGTGAAAGCTTCCATGATCCAGCAGGACAGACGTTATCTGTGTAGCACGGGGGCTCTTATAGGAGTGGAGACAGCCAGACAATTGTACATCCCCAGTTGCCCCAGAGACACAAGGGAATCCCTGGCTTGTACTGAAAATGAGAGAAGTAGTGGGTCTTTGCCTCAGTGGATCCCTTGCCTGGGAGCCACACCGCCCACAGTAGATTCCAGGGACATCCTGGGAATAACCAGGGCTCACGCTACATTGGCACCTGGAAACAAGGCTGTGTATTTCTGCTTGGTGGGCCAGGTCTATATCTGAAGGCAGAATTTTCATTTTCTATGCAGCAGGCTGCACTTGAGAGGTGCTCATGTTTTCATCATGTTCAGAAAACCAGCCATTTCTTCTGCAGTCACGGTAGTATTAACAGCAACCACCACAAACCCAAATACAGAAAATCCGTGGAGGCTTTTCTGCAATACTATGGGGACTTTAAAAATTATAAATGGGTTGTGGCTGCCTGTGTCCTAAGAGATTTGCTTCTCCCGGTCAGCACTTGCTACAGGCAAACAGACAAGACAGATGCTCTGGGAACAGGGTCTCTGTGAGTTCACTATGGAATCCGGCTCCCTGTCTCAAGGAATTCTGATAAATCACAGTGACCCCAGCTGCATCACACAGTTGTCAGTCATTCCAAAGGAAAGAGACAAACCAAAAAAAGAAAAAAGAAAAAATTTGTCCTTCCTATAACAAATCTTAGGATTTCTGCTTAAATCTTGGTTTAATCCAGCTCAGACCTGGAAATGCGGCAGAGGAAACAAGAGATGCTGGGGGATTCCTCAGAGCGGATTCTGCAGCATTCCTTCCCGTATCCTCAGTGCCAAATGTCTGCTACACAGTAATTCACACGGTAGCCCAGGCCCCTCAGCTAACAGATGGTGAGACCAGGTTCAGAACTAGTTAGAACCTGCATTTGTCAGTCTTCTATCACATCATGTCATTTACGGATGGGGAAGGGAAGATTTACACAAAGATACCACATTCATTCAATTCTCTAAATATTTGCTGAGCTGAAAATATTCATCAAGGATGATATTTGTGTTGTGGCAGATGCCAAAGTAAAGACAACACAATGTCTAAAATCCAGGACCTCTAAATCCAGGAGAAAAGATACGCAGTACACACCCAGTCCTTCAACCCCCAACTCTCCAGACATACAGGTCCTCCCTCCCTGGTGACTCAGTCTACACACACAAATCCATTTAATTTTATCTTATCTTTTCTCTCTCAGATTTGCAGTATTTCCTTTTTGTATCCATCACTCAAATGCAGACTTCCCAACAATAGAGACATCATAGGTTCACATTTTTTTGTGATAATGAATGAGTCTCTAGCAATCTGAAGGTGTTCAATAAAAGTTTGTGGGAATGAAAAAAAAAATAAAATAATGCCATTTGCAGCAATATGAATGGACCTGGAGATCATCATTCTAAGTGAAATAAGCCAGAAGGAGAAAGAAACATATCATATGATCACTCATATGTGGAACTAAAAAAATAAAATAAAATAAAAAAAGAAAGAAAGAAAAAAGAGGACACTAATAAACTCATCTACAAAACAGAAACAGACTCACAGGGATAGTAAACAATTTTATGATTACCGAGAGAAAGGGGGTGAGAAGGGATAAATTTAGGAGTTTGAGATTTGCAAATGTTAGCCACTATATATAAAAAAAGATTAAAAACAAATTTCTTCTGTATCTTGCAATAACCTTTAATGAAAAAGAAAATGAAAATGAACATACGTATGCATATGCATGACTGGGACATTGTCCTGTACACCAGAAATTGACACATTGTAACTGACTATACTTAAGTTAAAAAAAGAAGTTTGTGGGAATGAAAGGATGAACAAATAAATGACAATGGACTGAACATAAGGAATGAAAAAAAAAGTGCTGTACTAGAGAGTCAAAGCACAAGAGACCCTGCTGTTTGCACACCACAGAGAAACAGTGTCAATTCACAAAACTGAACATTCTGGGATTAGTTTCATCCTTACATGTCGTTTACCTCTAAAAGACACCGTGTCATTTTTGTTTAAGGCTTCGCGTCTAAGTCTAATCTTTAGAGATTTTAAGTCTGCACAACAGGCAACAGTAAGACACACAGTTGCCTTCAGTGAAGAACCCTACCTGTACCTTGAGTTTCTTATTCACAGTGAAAAGCAGATGAGGGCCTCGGGTATTATTTTATTTTTTTCTCCCTAGGATGTGTCCTAAGCAACACACTTAATCCCATTTGGAATACACAATGAATTTGTTATCAAAAGCCACTGGCAAACAAATCTTTGGATTCTTCAAGTTTCTTCCATTGAATGAAGTTCTTCCTTTATTGTATCTCTTCTGTCTCATATTTGCTATTTGAAAATCTACCAAATCAATAAAGTTGTGCCCAAAGTTGATTTTCAAGGAGATACTCTTTTATTTCCCATTAACTGGTTAAAGTTCACAGTGCAGTAGTGGCTCTGGTTGCAGCTTGATTACAGCTTTTCTAAGGATTTGAAAAGTGACAAGGCTGAGCCATGAGAAAAATTTTGCATGCTTTCGTTCATTCAACAAAAGTTTCCTGAGCACACTTGTATGAAGCTCTATTTCCCGCCCCCCGATGGTAGAGATGAAAAGATACAGTCCCCCGTATTCCAGACTCTTAAGAGTCTATCAGGGCGAGCGGAATGTAAACATACGACCATAGCTGAGAACATGGGCTTTGGACACAAACATGACTTCAAATTCCTGCTCACTGACACACTAATACAGTGTTTTGATTTTTCCAAATCTTTGTTTTCTTATCTGTAGATTTAGGATAATAAAATCAAACGTCATTGGACTGATGAACAAAAAAGACCCTTAAGCAAAATCTATTATGTATCTCCTATTGTATAGCATATTAACTTTGGGCTCTGTATAACTGCTCTAAAAACAGAAGACTGAAAAAAAATTAGTATTAACTGGTAGTCAGGACACTGGTTAGGACTGAGAGATGATTTTCAGATCTTTAAAAATGTTCGTTTGTATTTTGAGACAGTTGTCATATTATGAAACATTCAGGAAGAGAATCTATGACTCTGTGGTGTATACCCCATTAAAAACTGGATTCTCTCCTCCCCAAAAATGTGACACGAATTTAAGGAAGTGGAAGCAATACCCCCAAGTGCCAAAAGTAAACTCAACCCTGACTATTATCTAATATTTGCTGAGTGCCGGGATTATACTGAACACAGCAGGCATCGGAGTACTTGAGGGAAACGAAAAAGACACACGGAAAGGAGAGGCTCCGTGGCAGAAACGGGCCAGCTCTTCCCTGCCTTCTTCCTGGGCTCCCAAGGGGGCGCCCTCTGCACACCGCCTTTGCAGATGGGTGAGGTCACGTGACTGAAGCTAGCAAGAACTCCACGCCAATACGGCGCGCAGAAATGTCTCTATGGCCCTGCACGCTACTTCCACCTACCCCCTGGGGGCTCATGTCCAGAGAACCTCGGAAGCCACCAGCTGAAAACGGCAGAGCCCTTGTCTGCCCAGCCGCCTGCAGGACCAGCAGCGCGGCGCCCTCCCGCAGCCCTGAGCCCGCCCCGGGCTCCGTGTGCGCGGGGGCAGGCTTCCCTCTTCCCGAGCCCTTACGCAGTCCGGGCTGCTTTACTGCTCCAGCCAGCATTTCCTAACTGGATAGACACCTTTGCATTTTCAGGGGAAGGACTGTGCTCAGGTCAGACCCCATGCAGACACAATCTCTACAAACAAAAACAAAACCAAAAAAATAGGCAAACAAGAAAAAACCTCAGCATCAATCAAGACTGAGCAGGCAGTGAAAGGGGTAGTTTTATGCTGAAAACCAAGAGTCAAGATAATGCACAAGGAAGACAAAAACACGTGACTTTGTGGTCAGATACAGCTGAGTGTGTATCTTGCTCTGTGACTTCCTAACTCTAAGACTTCAAGCAGGTTATTTATCTTTTTTCAGCTTCAGGCTCCCTGGGTCTTAAAGGAGGCTGACATTACCATGTTCACAGTGCTGCTTTAAGGACCGAGTGAGATCGATATAAAACTACTCCACAGAGCTAGGCAGCCATTCATTAGGTCTGCAGTCATTAACATTCTCTGATGTCTAATCCCCACTTGGTCATGGAGGAGCCACATGTCCAGGCCAAGACAGTCCGAGCCACGGGCTCCCATCCCTTACGTGGGAAGTGAAGCCTTGTGCTGTGGCACACTTCAGTCCTCTTTCAGCTCTAACACCCCACAGGAAGGGCCATCTGGGCTTGGGGCTGACGTCTTCATCGGCTACTGATGGGCCGAAGAGTGCTACAAGGCTGAAGGGACCTCTCTGTACCCCTCAGTTTCTTCATTAGCCGAATTGCAATAACAAAAATTACACGCTCTGTCTGCCTCACAAACGAAGCTCCAGTAAGGTAGGAACAAGTTCCAGAAGTCGATTAACTGCTACACAAAATGTATGGAGACATCGTGATTACTGTTTCTTCTTTGCGAGTCCTGATCAGTGACTAGTTTTGGTCCATTAAACTGAAAGGCGCCTGCTGTTAACAACGCTGTCAGTGGCACTGGTGATACGTCTCTTCTCTGTCCCTTGTAGGTCTCTTTCTTTACTGACCTGACACAGGAGAATCAGCCTCTTTCTGGCTATACCCTTAACATTTTACCTCCACAGTTTTTCTTTCTGTTTGACTATTCTCTAAGCAAACCATTCCCAAATTCTTCTAGAAAGAACCTGTTTATTCCCACTTCAATTCTCTATGATCTGGAGGGTTTCTGACCTACATCTCTACAAATGGACCTGTAACAGAAGTTCATATACACATTTACTAATATCTGTGAATTAGCTAATCTCCGAGGGCTCCTTATTTCCAACTTATTCTACCCAAAACCTTACACACCACATACCTTTCTATATATCAATCTCATTTTCTTCCCCAATAGCTCTCACTCCGGACAATCAATGAATGAAAGGTCAAAGTTCTTCTACTGGCTTACAAAACCTCCCATGCTCTGCCTGCTCCCATCTTTCTCAATTCATCACTGTCCCTTTTGCTTACACCAGCCAGGACACCTACGCTGACTTCCCAGCTGCTCCTCAGACATATCAGTGCTCCATGCATGGCATACGTTGTCTGCATATGCTGTTCCTCTGTCTAGAATGCTCTCTCAGATATCTCCATGACTTAACTTCTCAACCTCCAAGTCTTTACTCGAATAGCCACCTTCTCAGCAAGCCTCTGTCTGGCCACTGCATCTAAAATTACACCCATACCGACTCACCCCAGCTCACATATTCCCTATCCTTTCTCTCACTATGTTTTTCTCCTTTCTACATATTGCCATTGAACAGACTTTATATTTTACATGTGTTTCTTACTTGTTTTCTGTCTTCTTCTCCTCACTAGAATGTGAGCCCCATCAGGTGATATGAGGACAGAACAGGACCTGGACCTTCATGGGCACAAAAAGGCTATTTGCTGGATGAAGGAAAGATAGAGGAAGGGAAGGAAGATGCACTGGAAATTCTTCCTTTGACATGATTTAAAAATCTGCTTTCATCTATTCTCCAGATCTGTTGGCCAACATCATACACCAGTCCCCTATCTTCTCAGAACTGAATGAGAGCAGTATCTCCTGGCTGGTCTGTCCCTCACTGCCCTCTCCAATTCATGGAGATGGGATGCTGACTCTTCCCCAACTAATTACTCAGAACATTTAAATTAGAGTAACACTAGCTGTTCTGGTATTCGATAGCTAATTAAGCTTGGGTAAGTCACTTTCCAACTCAATATATTAATTCTTTAATTTTTATAAAAGGCAAAGATTAAACTTCATCAGTGATTTTCAACCAGGGCTCAACAGAGTACTAGGTGTCCACGGAGGTTCTCATAGGCAGACCAGGTGAATCTCCAGGCAGACCCACCTGGACTGACCACTGAGCAGCTAAGCATTTCTGCAGGAATCTATTAAGGTCTCACTGCTATGCACATTGATAATTTAAAAAACAAAACAAAACACTGAACTAGATCATATTCCCAGTCTGAAATATCTATGATTCTGTGATTTTAATATATCTCGTTTCCCTACTAATTACAAATGATCTTTAGTGTAAAAACCTCCCACTAGGCATTCAAAGCATAAATAATCTGGCTTGACTTTGCTTACTGATTTGCTTCTATTTCTCAAAATTCTTCAGCACAAAACGTCGGCACACTCTGGCCTGGGTGCCTTAGCATCCCCGTATTCTGTGTGCAATTTCATCTCATGCTTCCCATCCTGCAAGTGATTGTTTTTTCAGTTAAAATCCAAGCACACATTTTAATCCCACACAAAAGGTCTTCTTTCTTCCTGCTGAATTCCTACAGTGTCGAACAGTTCTATTGTCTGAATTCCTACAGTGTTCTTTAACACGGTTCTGCCACCCTTTCTAACTTAGATGCATTCTATTTTAGAATATTCTGTGTTTCTTACTATAGCTTCTCTCTTTACCAAATAGAATTTTTGAACTTCTCCCTATTAATAATTCACTCTGCGTCAGGCCCTCTGACACGTGCTTTATATTCACTACTTCATTTGATCCTCAGAATGCCTCTGATATAATTTGAACTACCTTAAACAGAAACTGGGGGCTTAGATGTTTAAATCATATGCCTCTGGTAAAGCAGCTGGAGAGTGGCACAGGAGGATTTAAGCCAAGGTCTATTTGACTCCAGTGGACATACATTATAACACAACCTCCTGACTGTTTTGAAGGAAGAAGGACCTTCTCTTTTATCATCGCCTGTGGCTAAGCACCCTTTCAGGCCTAAGGCTGATCTGACTCATTGCTTGCAGCAGACATCCAGGTCAAAGAGCTGCGTGGAGATTTCAGCCAGGTGCTACCACAGAGGAGGCAGGAAATTGAGTTTAAGTCTAGCCAATTCAACTGCCTGCTAAAACAAAAACAAACACTCTTTAAAGGAAAAGTCTGCCTCTACTAAGTAAGAACATAACATCCAATACACAATACAAAAATTAGCGTAGATCTAAAGAAACAAGAAACTGTGACCATGCTAAAGAGAAAAAGCAGGTAATAGAAACCAACCCCACTCTTACCCAGATGTTGGATCTAGTAGACAGAACTCCAAAGAAACCACAAAAATATGTTCACGGATTGAAATAAAAAGATACTGAGTTGAAACATGAGTAGACTTCTAATCTTAACAAAGACTGAATCATAGGGACTGGAATTACCTTCCCACCTAAAATAACAAGGGAAAAACAAAGAATATGTATGAAAAAATAGTCTTCAAGATACTGGAAATTCGGCAAGTAAGAATGATTCCTGAGAGACAGGAAACACAGGAGGAGAGTCCTGTTCGCTACCTTGAGAGAGGCTGAGGCCACAGCGCAAGGGGAGGAAGACAAGAGGATCCCAGTGGTCTGCCTGGGTTAAGGATATGGAGCCAAGGACACGGAGAGGGCAAGGTAGCCGGAGTTTGCAGAGCACAGTCCTGGAGAGGAGAGAGCCGCACAGAGAGGACTCGGGAGCCCTGCCGGGGGTTACATTCAAGTATTCAGCAGAGTGCTGACCAGAAAATGAGTGTCCTGAAGCTACTCTAAGCTGGCACAAAGGCCACTAGAGTGGAGTAGACGCAACAGTACTCAGTGCTCACCTACGGAGGGGACAAGTGCACCCTCCCACAAGCTGGACTGGAAATTCTCATTAGTGATTAGATAAGACTGGATAGAGTACACTAAAAGGTCTTGCCTCAGTTGTGTAGAGTAATTAGCCCTATTTTAAACACAGCTTTGGCCCCAACTAAAAATCTTAAAAGCAAGACCCAAGGGGATATAATGGTGGACAACTATCTTAATTGCGCCACAGAGAAAAACTCAGGAGTATTTATAGGAATACAAAAATATCTAGCATCCAAAAGGTAAAGTCAGCTTTGACTGGCATCCAAACAAGGATTATTAAGATGATTAAAAACAGCAAAACTGAACTCAAAATGAAGAGGGAAAAAAAGTCATTTGATATCAAAACAAAACTGACACAGATGTTATAATATAGGACATTAAAAGTTACTATAACTGTATTCGTACTGTATTCACGTTAAAGGAGTTAACTAGACATGAAGAGGGTTTATATATATTAACTATATATTACATAGAAAGCCAGAATATATAACATATATGATATATATAGGTGTCTGTGTGTATCTATATTCAAATCAAGCTAATAGAGATAAAGACTACAATATATGAGATGAGAAATACCCTGGATGGGGCGACTGGCAGATTAGATGTTGCAGCAGAAAAGATCGGTGAACTTCAAGACACAGAAATAGACACCACCCAAAACAACATATAAAGAAAACCAGACTTACAAAAAATTAAAAAAGAATCAAACTACAGTAGAAAATCAAGTTGTCTAATATATATGTAATCGGGGTCCCTGAATAAGGAGCAGGAAGACAGGACAACAAACTTGAATATTAGGCAAAAATATTGAAAGGTGTTGAAAAATTATAAGCAAACAGACCCAAGAAGAAGTGAAGCCCAGGTGCAAGAGATATGAAGAAAATGACATGAAAGTGCATCATAATCAAACTCCCTCCAAACTATGATAAAGTAAAAAATTAAAGGAGTCAGAGAGAAATGAAAAAAAAGACGTTACACACAGAGGAACAAAGACAAGAATGTCAGCAGATTTCTTTGGTGAAACAATGCAAATGAAAAAGCCAGTGCAGTAATAGCTTTAAAGCATAGAGAGGGGAAAAAAAACTGTCAACTTAGGATTCTATGTATAGCAAAAATAAATTTCAAAGATGAAGTGAAATGAAGACCTTTCAGATACATAAAAGCTGAAAAAAATCACAACTAGCCTCCCAGCACTACATGAAATTTAAAGAGTCCTTCGGCAGAAGGAAAATGACAGTAGATGGAAACATGGATGCAGGCAGAAGAAGGAAGAGGACTGGAGATGGTGTCTGTGTCATAAACACAACTCTATTTTCCTATTCATTTATTATTTTTAAATTTATTTATTTAAGTATAAAATTAAAATTTTTAATTATTTTCTTATTAGTTAAAGATCTTTGCATGATTTTGAATGGTTGTACAAAAACAGTGTGTTTGGAGGTTGCAAACATGTGAAATTAAATGCGTAACAACAGCATAAAGACCAACACAGAGGAAATGGAAGTCTATTACTGTGAGGTTCCTGTATGTGAGGTTCTACAACAGCACCTGAAGGTAGCCCACAGCAAGTTAAAGATGTGTACTATAGACACAAAAGGAACCAGTAAAATAACGGAATAAAGATTTATAACTAATAAGGAAACCACAAAGATAAAATGCAATCCTATAAAATACACATCTTGCAAAAATAGACATAAAAAAAGTAGAAAGGAAACCAAGAACAGATGGGACAAGTAGAGAACAAACAGCAAGATGACAGACTTTAGCCCTATCGATAACCACACTAAGTGTAAATGGTTTATATAGCCAACATTCTAGATGCAAGCAAATGATTTTTCAAAAATGATGGTAACATGGAACTATTTTCAGATACCACTAAAATAGAATCCTAGCAAGCTGACTGGCACTACAAGAAATACTGAAGGTAGCTCTTAAGGCTGAAGGAGAAAGAAGCCAGGTAGTATCTCAGATCCAGCGGAAGAAATGAAACACATTAGCAATAATAGATAAATATATGTGAGAACATAAACTATACGGATTTTTTTCTTCTCTTAACTCCTTTAAATTGTGAATGACTTTAAATCATAAATTATAACACTATGGTAGGATCCAGAATGTATGTAGATGTAACAAATGACAATAGCAACAAGGAGAGGTGAGGGATAAAATGGAACCACACTCGAGTATTACAATATGAATTCTAAGTGTTCTGTGAACAATGGAATTGTGCTGACCTAGAAGAACGGTAACTCAGAGTAGACTGGTGCGGCAAAGATGCATCTTGTAATGCCTAGAACTCCTGAAATCAATGAAACAAAGCAAAAACCCTAATAGAATAAAAGTATTTAATTAACCCCCAAAAAGGGACAAAGGAAAACAATAAAAAATCTAAAGAAGCAAATCAGGTAAGTAGAAAAGAAATAGTAAAATGGCAGACTCAAACCCAACTATATCAGTGTGTGTGTTAAATGTGTGTGTGTGTGTGTGTGTGTACACATTAAACAAGCAGCTAAAGGCAAAGTTTATCAGATTAGATAAAAAAGCAAGACCCAATTATATATTTTCTTCCAGGGACATGCTATAAATACTAAAGCACAAGCAATTTAAAATGGAAGTATGGGGAAAGATATAACTTGTACACATGAATTTTAAGAAAGTTGGAATGGCTATACTTACTATTTTTCCACTTAATTAAGGCATAATTGGCAAATAAAATTGTAATATATTTAAAGCATATATTTAAACATGATGAGCTGATAAATGCTTTCATTGGTAAAGATTAGAACAGCTATATTTGTATCAGGAAAAAGCAGGTTGCAAGATAAGGGAAATTAGCAAAAATAAAAAAGGCATTTCCTAAAAGGGGAATCAGCTCATCAGGAAGATATAACAATCTTAAATACTGAACATTCTTAGTATCAAAGCTTCAAAACATGTCAAACATAGCTAAAGAACTAAAGTGGAAAGTACACAAATCTAGAGAATTTTTAACACCTGTATTTTACTAATTGATAGAATAACTAGACAGAAAAAAATCAGCAAAAATATAAAAGATCTAAACAATACTCATGACATTTATTGAAATTACACCTAATAACTGCAGTATACATATTATTTTGCAAGTGCATGTGAGACGCTGACCCCCAAAAAAGCTGATTTATAAAACAATCTCAAAATAAGTTCAAAAGATTGAAATCTTACAGACTATTTTCTCTGACCACTCAGAATTAAATTAGAAATCAAATAACAGTAAGATAACTAGGAAAAGTAAACATACTTGGAAATTACGCCACTTGCAAAGGCCCAAGGATTAAAAAAGAAATCACAAGGAAAATATGACATATTGTGAATTGAATCATAAAAAAATATAACAGGTTAAAATTGGTGAGAATCAGCCACAACAATGCCTGGAAACAAACGTATGGCTGTAATGTTTATATTAGGAAAAAGAAAAGTTTAAAACCAATGATCTACATTTCCACTGTAAGAAATTAGGAAAAGACAGGCAGATAGATTTTTACCCTGTATCTGGTCCTGCCCACAGGGCTGGAGTAGGTGAGGGAGGGTTAGTGACAACCTCAGAGCACCTCAAAGACTCTATTAAAACAGAAGAAATATTTCTTAACATAACCTGAGGCAGAACAGCCAAATGCAAGTTTTTAATACTAAGAACCAGAGGAAATACAAAAACATGATTCTGCACATCAAAAGCAAAGAAAGAGTGAAGGACAAAGGCCGAGGAGTGTTGTGAAATGCAGTTCTAGGAGAATGGGGAGCAGTGGGCGCGAGGAGCAGGCACGTGGGAGAGGCGCAGCACTGAGGACCTGACCGGGAAGTGGGTGCTGAGACACCTTTTGACTTTGGACCATCAGTTTCAGGTTACACTTTAACCGCGCTTAACAAGCCTCACCCCCAAATAAACGTCCTGTCTCACATAATTGAAAAGTCCAGACTATGGAATCCAGGTAATCAAACATCGTCGCCAGGACTCAGACCCCCCCCCCCTCTCTCTCGCCACTCTGCTCTTCCTCATACCAGCGTCACTCTAAACCGGAGCCTCTCCATGTAGTGTCCCCAGCTGTTCTAACATCATTCTAAATCCACGATAAAGAGGGATCCTTTGACAACAGTATTGTCAAAAATCCAGGATTTGAGCTCCATTGGTCTTACTGTGTTCACTTGCTGGGTCCTGAAGTAATTACTGTGGCCACGTCTGGATGATCAGCCCAGCCCTGGAGCAGGAAGTACACTCCGCTCCTCTTGAAGTGTTCTGAACTGAGAACTGAGTTCAAAATCAGTCGGGGTTTTATGTTACAATGACAGTGTGTTTAAGATGAACGAATGGTCTGGCTCGTGAACCCATGCTTCTTTGGACAGAGCCACCTTCCCTTTGGAATGCTTCTCTGTCTAACGAGGACCTTCAGTTCTCTACACTTCTCTTAGTATCAGATCCAAGTTCTTGATATACACATCAACTGTTAATCAAGAAGGTCAATAAAGACATGAAGGTCACTTTATGAACTAAATATAAAAGCCACTTCTGTGGATTCGGGGAAGACGGCAGAGTACACTCCATACCATTAAGGGTGACGTGATGAGTCCTAGCAATTCTTTGCGAATCACTTCATCCCATCATGATCGTCATTGTCACTGTCGTCGTCAACATCACTATTTATGGAGACCTTGTTTGGTAACACGCATAGTGTTAACTACTATAAATATGTATTTAAATTCTCCTGTCACTCTTGGATCCAGCCAGCATTTGCAGTTGGCTCACTGTCAGCCATTCTCCCCGCCTCCTGGGGCCAGTCATCCATCTGGTTGCTGTCAACTCAGTATCTACCGTTCTGCTGTTGACTCCTGAGAGAAGTGCTCCTTGGACTCTCTCACAATTAACTTCCAGCCAGGTGTGGTTGACTGGAGACACTGGGGGGGCTGGAGGGGTGTAGAGAGGAGCAGGACGCGTACCCACACGCTCTCTACCTTCGGCACCTTCTCTGACCATGGCTATGCCTCTCCAGTCCGAGCCGAGGCAGGGGCTCCCTGCCACGCCAATCTCCAGGTTACACCTACCTCCCCGAAATGCTCATTAAGCTCTCTAGCACATCTGTAAATAATTTTCTCTATTAAATTAACTCCACTGAACTCCCTGCTGAGGTTTTTGTTTTCCTGCTAGACTGTGACTGACATACCTCCTCTTCCATTCCCTTCTGGTGGAAGAACTTTGACTTGTCTACGTAAAATGTAGTGGTTCCTTAATCTCAGAAAAAAGGACGCTCATGTGCCAGCCCAAAGGGTTGAATCACTTGATCTAAGCAAGAGGTTTTCAAAGAGTAATCCTCAAGCCAGCAGCTTTAACCAGCAGGGAACACACTGGAAATGAAAATGAACGGGTCCTTCTCCAGCATACTGAGTCAGAAATTCTCCAGCAATTTGTATGTGAACAAGCTTGCTGGAATCATCCTAAGGTACGTAGTCTGAGAACCACAGGTCCACGATAATAATGCTATCCCTGGCCCCCTTCCCAGTGGTTTGTCCAGATACAGGCGTGTGACCAGGTTCTGGCTACTGAGAGGTAAGAGGAAGTCTGCTGCAGTTGGAAGTGAGAATGGGGTTGCCTTTCCTGGGGAAATGACAGAATTCCTGACATATCCATTCCATTTAGCAAGCTAGATGGAGGGCGTGATGGCTGGAGGTGTAGCCACCTCGATATCCCAGGAGAAAATCCAGTAAAGTCACAGACACACCACAGCAGCCTCTGGACCACCCCCGGAACTGCACATCACCACACTTACGTCATGAGATTTAAATAAGGACTTTATTATTAAGTCACAATCACTTGAGTTTTCTGTAACTTGCAGCCAAAAACAATGCTAACAAATAGAATATTTTTATCCCTATTTTATAGGTAAGAGAACCAAGCCTGAAAAGAACAAATCACTTCTATACAGCAATATAGCTAGTGCATGGGAGAGCAAGATTTGAACTTGCTTTTCTGATTTCAGAGCTTCAGTAGGCCAGCCCACCTTTCAATAGGCCACAGTCACTCTCACCAAACTGCAAGCCTGCCTGATAGGACTATGTTTTACGTTTTGCTCTTATGCCGTTACCTCTAATCCTGAGTATCTTTACAGCCTTAAGAACCCTTGGTTAAAACAGTAGTGAAGCCATCCTGAACAACGCTTTATTTTCTTGCTTAAAAGAGGAACACAAGTTGGTTTGTAATTTACTTCTGCAAGATGCTAACCCTGTTCCTTTCAGGACAGGTCCACATGCTTTAATCTGAGTATTCCGAGAGCTGGCATTATTCATAGGGGAAGTATTTATGCAGTCATGATAAATAAGATACTTTACTTTCAAATAAAACACGGAGGCTTCAGGCTCCAATAAAAAATGAAAAGTTTAAGTCAGTCAGTCCTTTAGAAAACTTCACCATATTTCTGTCACCATCTGATTACACACAAAGAAAAGATTCTTTTATGTTGTATAATGGCAGACAAGCAACCATCATAATGAAAAAGTTATTTTGGGTGAAAAACAGCCTTTATTTGTCAAATTCACTAAGTTTTGTAATTGGTGTTTTTGAAAGTGGGAGAAGAAAAGTCTTTTTTTTTTTTTCTCTTTTGTGAGCTGGAGAAGAAATTCAGAAGAGAAAATTCAAGCACACTCTCAAACAGAAGGACCTGGGGGCAACATTGCCAAGAACGTCTATGCTGCTTGGTCTGGCCATAGTGCCGCAGTATCCTGGCTGCATGGATTTAGAAATAGTTAGCTGTTACCAGCTCTGGCCTGATCCTTTGTGGGATCGATGCTGTTCACAGAGAACCAGAGCCAGAGCTGGCCCCATGACTCAACCTGAGCATATATGATTCAGAAAGCTCAGAGCCAGGACTGAGCATCTACAAGTGGAAACAAAGAGAATGAGTCATTTCTCTTTGAAGAAAGAATCACTCAACTTTGAGGAACCACGCAGGTATCTAGAGAAGACAGAATCTTAATAGAGTGGATTCCATGGAGTGAAAATCACCCAGAAATGAATTAGTGGATAATGTCACTCCCTCTGGCCATTTGTCATCTGTCCATTTTCTGTGTCTATAGAGAAAGAATGGCTCTTTCCAATGGTGTGGGTTAGCCACTGTAATACTGCTAATAGCTAACTATTTCTAAATTCCATGTGCTTCGAAATCACCGATTCATAGCAGAACAGAGGAATGGAATTTTTATACGCTACCATACGCTACCTTCCAAAGACTGCAGGATCCAGGCAAGCAATCCAAGGAAGCGATGTAGCCCAGGCCTCAGTAAACTGGAGAGAGTGCACGTCCCGCCCGTGAGAAGCAGCTATGACTTGGCTCCAGCCATGGCGGAATCCCCGCGAAGACCATTCCTTCACCCAGCTGAAGGTTCACTGCCTAAGTCTGGCTGTAAGTTAATATTATTTTATTTCTAAATACCAGTTAGGCCAACACTGTGCAGTACACAGGGGCTACGCTTTCCTTGAACTTGAGCTCTCGATTTGCAAAGTCTAAGTCCAATGCCCATCCACTTACATACAAGAAAGCTGAGGTCCAGTGAAAGAAGTGATTTATCTAAGATCTCCTAGCTGGTTGGACAAACACCTAACAGCATGAGTCAGTTCAGCAGCTGTTTAAATAGTAGTGGTGCCAAGTTACTAGACATACTTGAAATTATATATACATAGACACACACATATGTATATATAAAGACATTTATCATCTAACAGGTACCCAGAGACAGTGCTAGATGCTGAAATACAAAGAAGGAAAAGGATGAACATTTCTTCCATGTCCACTAAGTACCCAGAAACTGTGGTTTAGCCTCCAGTCCGAGGAGTATGACTTACTCTTTCCATTTTATAGATAAGAAAACCGAAAGTATCTGTCACCTTCACAAGGTCATGTGAAACCACATGATAAGAGCTGGGATTCAAGCATAGGTCTATCTAATGCCAAATATAGCTGCTTCTACTGTGCGATGATGCTGCCTCTTTCTTCCACCTTCTTCTGTGAAACCACAAATACCACCCCTGGCCTCTTCCCTCGAGGGCCTCAGAGGCTGTTGGGGGAGCCAGACATGGAAACAGTCGGCTCTCTGGGGAAACTCTCAACTCCACTGAGAACCTAGAGCATTTCTGGGGACCCATCCAGAGCCAGGTCTGGAGGGAGCTCGTCTCTCTGCTCAGGAGAGCTTCACTGGCTGCTCCCCAGCCTACGGCGAACCACAGTGGAGGTATGAACACACTCTCTGACTGCAGGCTCGGGGGGGGGGGGGGGGGCTCTGGCTTCACACCCAAACTCAGATCACCGAGTTCCTAAGACAGCCTTCTGGATGTGAGACGCTGCACCTTACAAGCTTGACAACAACAATGGCCCCCTTAGGGCAGGTGCCCCCTGGAACCCTAGGCGAAGCGCTGTCACACTCAGGGTCTTGTTGGAACCTCACACCCCCAGCGGGAACTGGGCTCGGAGGTTCAGATTTTCCATTCAAACATAATGAAACATGAGAAACTGCTAAGGTGAAGAAAGCCTACTGAGGTTTTCCACCTCCTAGGTCTCTGCTCTTTGCAGCCTGACATGCTAACTATTCAGGCATTTGGGGAAAGAAAGGAAAGGAGGCAACTGGCAGGAAATAAGAGGAAGCCCCCCCAACCCCACCCCTCCGAGAGAATTAGTTACAAATGGATTCTTGTTGGCGACACTTCTATTGGCTCCCCCTTCATCTGTTGAACTTTCACTTGTGTCTTTTCTGTTTCAATAATTTCCATTAAACTACTCTCATTTGTCCCCTCCCATCCTTGTCCCAGGCTTGTATCACAGACTGAGATTTTCAGAAAGAAGTAGAAACACAGCAGCCATGGAAATCCACAGACTGTTCATACCAAAGGCCCCATGAAGGTCAGTACTGTAAAAAGAAAAAAAAAGGTGCAAATGTCTAAAGCAGAATTTAAAGCAAACAGGAAAGAGGAATTTTTAAGTAAGTGAAGTGTCCACACGAGACTGCCAAGGAAGTCCTCCTCCAGAGCACTTCACCATGTTTTGGTTGCTTTACCCTCAGTCCTACCCCGCCTTCCAGCGACAGGAGAGCTGTCTTCGAAGGAGGAGTCTGTCACGCACCGCCTTCACCACCTGACTCCTGGCTTCTCAGTAACGACATCGGCAAAGGAACAAACACGCTGAAAATCAGCTCCCAGCAAAATGGGACAGGACTGGACACCTTCAAAGAAATAGCTTCCCAATGCCCAAGGCAGGGTTTTCCTGTCACAAGGAAAACTGCGCGGGTGCGGGTGGCAGAGCTATCCCAGTGGCTTTAGAACGGACGGCCCAGACAGTCAGGCCGAGGACCAGGAGCAGCCCACACACGTCGTGTGGTTTTGCTTGGCGCACAAACAGTGCTGTGTCCCACCTGAGCCAGACGCCGGCATTAAGAATCCGGGGACTTCACATACAAACTTTGGATTCCTAGCATCTCTAAAAATAACTAACCTGGCAATGCTGAGCCACGTTTCCACGTGACAATACCTGGCAGGCGATGAGCGGCGGCTGCCGCCTTAAACAGTGTGTGAACCCCCCACCCCAGAGCAGCCCGTGCCTGGCTCACGCTGCTCACGCCCCGCAGGCGTAGACACCTGAGTCTGTGACACCTGCCAGGAGAGGCTGTTCTCATGTTCACAAGGACAACAAAATCCCCAAACTTTTTGGATGGTGCACCTCTAATAGTATCAATTTTTTTTAGTATGTGACCCCTAGATAGCACTTTTTATACCAAACACACACAAAAGTTAAAGTACAAAATCCTAAGGTAAATATTGTAATCGATCATGTAAATTAGTCATATTAATTACACTTATTAATTTCACAAAAAAAGTGTGCTCTCTCCAATGTATTATTTTTAATATTCTGCAAAGTGATGGAAACTGTTTCACTGATTCTGAGAGTCTTGCTTTTAATCCTTGCTTTCTATACTAACCAAATGCTGTTGCCAGGTCAAAGGTTTGCAATGAAATCATCTACAAAAAAAGATTCGTAAAGTTTTATGTCTTTATTTCTTCTAAGATAATAACTGATAGATCCCTGCCAGTCCTGGGGCACCTGCCTGGCACCATGGGCGGGGATGGGTGTCCCATCCCCATTCTGACACACTCACCAGGGGACCCCAAATCAGGACAGCTCAGACTCAAAGACACACGCTCTAGAGTCAAGCAGAACCGGCTTGCACTCTGGCTCTGCTGCTTCCTGGTTGTGGAACCAGGTATTGCCTGTGTCAGTGTATGGGACTGAAATGGTGACAGTGATGGCTCTAGTGTTGTGCTATTTAATTGAGATAAAGCCTGCAACTTGTTGACCTCAGAAATCAGAGCGCATGATCAATAGCAGGCAACTTTCATTTTCTTAAATCTATGCTTTCCACTCTCCTTAGCTTATTTAACAATAAGATTATCTCTGATGGACAGAGCCACAAACAACTCTTTGAGAAAACCTGTCACTTCTTACATTTTGGGTTTTTACTTCCTCCTTTCTCTAGCCTCTGCAATCTGTATATAAATATATATTTGTTAAATGTGAAAAAAGATGTCTTTCTATCAATGGAATAGTAGAGAACTGAGTCTTCATAATCTGACAAAGTATTTTCCCCCAATATCTGGTCACCAGTACCTACCCGCCACAAACGCACACACATACATGTTCACCAAGGAATGATTTCTTTGCAAAAGTCAAAGACCATATAATTTTTGGAAAAAAGAGAATACCCTTATTAATCAATAATTGCATGAAGTCTACATGGGGCTTCTCTTCCCATTTCATTCAAGCATTATTTCACAGGCATTCATTTTTCCTGCGGTGTTGACTACAATTCACTGAGTAAAACGGTGATGGAGGAAACAGAATCACAAGTCAGAACCTAACTGAACGGCAAGGACTGACTGATTTGCATCGTTAAGTACCGCTCAGGTGGCAACTTCAGCAGGGCTGCCAGAAGCCCCAGACTGTAGCTGACTCTGGCCTTACTGCTTGAGAATAAACTTGGTGCCCAATCATCATGAACGCTTACTGGGATTAGGCAGATCTGTGCCCTTAACCCTTTCTTTCTTATTCCAAACTGACCAAATACATTTTTCATTTATAACCCACCAGCTTAACGCTGAGCATCAGCTACATTCCAGCACCCTGCTCGGGAGTTCAGGGCAGGGGACCTGGTGAGGCAGAACGTCAGTGGTCTTTGCTGGTTTATATCTGTTGCAAGTATTTCTCCATGGTCATATTTTCAGATGGTTTCGGGCTGAATTCATAGATCTGCTCCTTCCTTGCTGTGTAGTTTTGGATTCATCCTCATCTTTAAAATAGAGATGTGGAGTAGGTGAATAAAAGTGTTCGTTTCTTTTTATCCCTTTTGTTACCTGGGGTGCAGAAGATTTATTCCTGTCTTTTAGGAGTTTATATTCCTTGAAGAAGCCAAGTATGTATGTATGTATGTATGTGTATGTATGTATGTATATGTGTACATACATATATAAATAATCAGACAATATTATAATACAGTAATAAATCAAGTGCAGTAAGTACAAATATTAAAGCTACAATATCACTTTCTCAAACAGTAGAATTCTGGGATGGTGTACTCCCTGACAGCATGAGTTCACATATAATGTGATTTCTAAGTGGCAATTGCCTCTCATTCTCTGTCTAGCCCTGATTCTCAAATAGAGGTGGGATAAAAGAGATTATCTTTCAGGGAAAGGAAAGAGAAGAGAATGGAAGGCGAGCAGTAAAAGGAGAGAGAATGGGTCCCGTGTGCCCAATATTCTCCTAACTTGATCATCTGGGATCATCAGCTATCATCAGTGGGCACCATCCCACCGAGACATTTCTGAAAAACCTGCCCATTCCTGCCAAGACAAGGAGCTGGAAGCATCCTCAGTGTGGTCCTGAGGCCTGAGGACAATCGCCACCAGGTGGCACCAAACAGCAGCCAGGCCTGGATGGATTTAGAACTTGGAGCTGGCTCACCTGGGGGGCTCACTGAGCCATGTCCTCAGAGTCATTTTCTCAACCTTGTCATGAAGTAACCTTGCATTTCACACCATTTAATATTTTAGGCCCACTTTCTCCAATGCACGAGTTTTATTACAGTATTTAGATTTCTTATGGAAGCTTTCAATTATATTACATTCCCTATTAGATCTAGACCCCACTTACCCTTTTTCTCAGCCCACACAGCCCTCTCCTGAGCCCACTTACTCTGACACTCACTGCGTGGCCTTCTCAAATCCATCGTCAATCTTAGAGACTTTGCACGAGCTGTTTCCTCTTCCTAGAATGTTCACGATATATGCATCCGGCTCCTTCTATTACTCAGGTCTCAGCTCAAATGCTACCATCACAAAGAACCCTTCCTTGACCACCACTGCTGAAGTAGCTTCATGTCTGCAGTCTCTCCCCACTCCATGAAGCCTTCTTTCCTTCATAGCACTGACATGATCTGGTACATACGTTCGTGTTTTGTCTCTTTTTCTCCACCAGAGTATAAGCATGCGAGGGCAGGGCCCTTTCTGCCTTGTCACCACCGTGTCCCCACAGCATTCTAGATGGCTGGTGGTGAGAATGGTAAGTTCGTTTGGAATGCTTCGTGGCATCACTGTCAGAGCCCTGCGGGGCCAAAGACACTAAGCCGAAAAGGAACTCTACAGGGAAAGCACAAATAAGAAAGCTGTTGGAAACTAGGGTGAGTTGGAGAAAGTAAGAGATTATTCCAGTGAATACCACTGCCAGAATTAATAGGGATAACAATAATAACAGTGATGAGTAACAAGCAGGACACACTCAGCGCTGACTCTGCCAAGCAGGCTCCCAAGCTCTCTGTGGGGGGTCAGTGAACGTAATCCTCTCAACAACCTGACCGCACAGATACTATCATTATCCCTATTTAACGGATGAGGCAATAGAGGCTCAGAGAAATTATGTAACTTGCCTGAGATCACACAGCTAGAAAACAAAGGAGGTGAGATATTGACCAGGATAATCTGTTTCCATTCTCTTAACTGGTACTTCAAATCAAATCATGGAAATAGCAGACACTCATAAAAGTCATTCTTAAAAGAAAGAGAAAGAAAAGCCAAGGACACCGTAGCTGGGAGAGACAGGTATAAGCAACTAGTCAAGAGAAGGCAGGTCACACGGTAAAGGGGACGATCACATTCAGGTGGTCAAAAGGGCAACAGATATAAAGCAAGAGGGGTTTGGTGGGGGTGAGTAGGACTCCTGAGAGGGTTCACGAGCTGAGTTTGGGGGAAAAGGTCTCACGCCACAGGTGTCATGTTTTCATGCACCACGAATGAACACCACGACCTCAGCACATCCTGCCAGGCTGGATCGCGACATCTGGGCAGATCTGGGCCAGGGCAAACACCCTGCAATTTGTTCCCACACACTGTGGCTAGGTTTAACCCTCAACCTCTGCTTACACCCCAGCCCAACCAAAGCATGTGTGGGAAGGAGGGTAAGGATGGACACCAAGGAAAAAGGCGAGACTGAGCTCTCCTTCCTGCTTCTACACGATTCAAATCAAGGCCAGAAACGGGAATTTGTCCTGTTCTGCTGTAAGATGCTTTACAAATTCCAAAGAGCATGTTTAAATTGCACTTGAAGCTGATGCTCCACTCCAGCATGGTTATTTATGGTGTTTATTGAACACAGCCACTGTTCCCTGCCTCTCTGCACATTTATAAATACAGTTTCTAAAAAACATCCATTATGGCTTATGATCTATAATTAGAAACAAGATGTGACCAGCCGTGCATTCACCAACGTTACAGAATCATGTAAAGTCATCCTGGCCCCTCCTGGAGGGCTGGAGAGGCCGTCACTCAGCACAAGTGCCCAAGGTGTTAATCAGGCCTCAGTCCCTGGGCTTGCCAGCAAGACTCAGTTCAGTGGTTAGCACTGTGAACACGCATTCACTGCCTCTCCTAAGAGAACAAACCCAAGGATTAAGGATAAAATCTGCAGTGCCAGTCCTCAGAAGTTTCAGAATTAACTTAAATCATCACGAAGGCAATGAGAATACTAATAATCTTTATTGCTCACCTATACAGATCTTTATGAAATACTGAAGCAATCCAAAAAAGTGTAAAAGTGAATGCTGGAAAAGCACCAACACCCACCACCCCATGAAAAGGACAGACAATTGCGCACACCGTTGAGGAGCGCTCTGTGTGCCCACCTGGTCAAACCTTACTAGGATTAACCAGCACTCTGCCTAGAGCTTGGTCATTCCCAGGACTTTGTTATGTATGAATCCCTCAACAATGAACGGCGTTCTTCCGCATTTTAAAATGGTATCAATGGCATAAGGCTACACACACATTTTGTAACTTCCTTTCTTCAACTCAACCTTGTTTTGACATTTACAAATTTGTTCAATTTCTGTACCATCTATTACAGTATCCTCTCCTGGACAGAAATTTGGTTCCCGTTATTTTTGCAATCATAATCAATGAAGTTACGAACATTCGCATCAGTGTATTCTTGTAAGTCAGAGAGTATGCGCACAGGGATCTTTACAAGAGCACAATTCTCCAAAGAGCTTGTAAGTTAATACAAATATATGCTCCAGCTGAAAGTGTGCATTTTTTTCCCCTGCAGTTTCATGTCTTTGTCAATACTCGGTATTGTCAGAAGTTCTGTTACCATGGTGGGTGTGGGAGGGTATCTCATAAGGTTTTATTTACACTTCTCAGATTAGTAATGAAACTCATATTTCCAAATGCTTCTTGATTTTTCTTATTTCTGTAAGTTCGGTATATCATTCTGTCCATTTTATTTGTTTTTCTTTTTCATATAGATTTTTAAGTTACTTATATATTCTATACATTACCTTTGTTGGTTTATACCTGTTGCAAGTATCTTATTTCCAGTTTTATAGCTTATATTTTCATCTTTTTTCGAAGGCAGTTTCTTTGATGAATAGAACTTAATTTATGCTAATATAGAAAGATCCCCAATCTTTTCTTTGTGTTTTTTAAGGGGTTGTTTCTACTGATTCACCATTAAATGTGAAGCTTGCTCTAGGTTTCTAGTACAAATCCCACAGTTGCTAAGATTTTTTTCTTAAACACAGTGCATGGATTTTATTGAAAGCTTTTTTATGTGGAATTATTCTATATATTTCTTTCCTTGCATCATTTAATGTAATGAATTATATTGAAAAGTCGGTACTGTTAAACCATTCTTGAATCTCTAGGATAAAAGTAACCTATTCATGATATTTAAAAAAATAATAATGATAATTTTAATGTTGCTTTCCTTGTATTTCCTCTGAAAAGAATTTTTTATATAAGTGACATAAGACTGTGATTTGCCTTTATTAAATTGATTCTGACTAGTTTGATAACAAATTTATACTACCTATAGTAAATGAAATTGGGAAGTATTACCCTGTTCTGATTCTGTGAGATACTTTGTAAAGACCAGTCCTTTGCATCCTGGATGTTCAGCTGACCTTTTGCCCAGTCAAGCCCACGCTTGGGCGTCAAGTGTCCACGTGTACGGTTGCATGAGTATAAAATTCTCACTAAATGAAAAATTTACCTGTTAAATATCTACTAGATTTTTAAAATTTCCTCTTGGTTCAGTTTTGGTAAATTATGTTTCTTCATCAAAGTTTTCAAATTTTAAGATAAAAAATATCTTTCCATTTTAAGAAGTATTTGTTATGTCTATACTTCAGTCCTCTTTTTATTTCTAATAACGACTGTTTGTGCCTTGACTCTACTCTCCGTGATTAATGCCAGTAGAGCTTTGTTTACAGAACGAATCTTTCAAAGAACTAACTTCAGCTTCTGATGATCCTCAAATTTCTGTTCTCATTCGGTTTATTTTTGTTATCACCTTTAGTTTTTAATCCCTTTGATTCACTCTCTTTGTTTTATTCTGAAGTTCTTTTTGCTAACTTCGTAAGTTGCATGCTTTTATCATTAATTTTAGCCTTTCTTCTATTCTCACAAAAGATTCGAGGTACCCCAGAAAAACAATTTAAGCTGTATTCAGCAAATATAATCCCATATTTTAACTTCTAAAATATCTGTTGGGATCCAACAACTGTATTTTCTGAAACCCTTGCGCATGTTATTCTGTTATCATTTTTCTGATTCCCATTCATATTATTTAGAGATTCTGAATAAAAGATTGAGGTCAATGGAGCTACACCTGGAAACCCACTGAGACCTGAGTCTGGCCACATGGGCCAGGAGGGTTACGTTTTTAAAAAAAACTTCGTTATTTATTTCATAGTCAGGTTCTCCCAGCTCACAAAGTAATATAAATCTAATTTTTCCTGCAATGTTTTTATGTGAAGGGATGACATTTAATGAGGAAAAAAAATCCTGTTTAAAAAACTGAAGGTGCATTTTGTTCATAATGTCTCAGGCCTTGAGATGGAAAGAGTTCAGCAGTCTTGAGCTTGAATCCTGACTTTGCTTCTTCCAAGTGTGACCATGAAAAAATTTCTTACTTTTGTTAGAGTGTGAGCCTGATTCTTTGTGTCTAAAAAATACGTGGAATATAACACATGGCTAAAGATTAAATACACACAGAATGAACCCACCTAACAGAGTGCACAGAAAATAATGTAGATTCAATATACGATGTGATCAGCCCTGTCTTTTGTCTTCCATTTCCTTCCCCAAGCAAGACAGAATGAGAGCTCAGCAAATGAAAGGATCCCCTCGTCTACTGTCTGTCTGGCCATGTTTCTAAAACCATGGCATCTATTCACCAAATACTTACCAACTGCCTCCCTCAGGCTGGCAGTGACAATCAGGGTTACGTGGTGGGAAACCTCACGGTGAGTCTAACATCTGTCTCTAGGGGTTGGGAACTTAATGGACGCAGGTTGCTAGATGTTTTGAGATAATAATCACTATTCTGTGTGCTTTGCATATGTTATCTTCTTTAAAGCCTCCATCAACTGCGTAAAGTGTCTGCCCCATTCCTGATGCGGGAGCGGAAGTCCCAAAGCACACATCCAAGCTGGATTAAAGCCCAGGTCATTCTACTCCAGATCCTACTTCAAAAGTCTTAAACAGTGGCTCCTACTCAGAGTACAGTCCTTAGACTGTAGTGTTTTCTTAAGTGCCTTGGGATCAGTTAGGCCAGAAAGTCATAAACATGCTATCCCAAACATGGCTGAGCACCGTGATTTGGGGGGAGGGGGGCCTGTGAGTTGTTGGGCGAATCGGGCACTGCTGTGTTGAAGGCAGCCGTGCCGTGACTCTGCAATTCCAGATCACCACTGTCAGCCTGCTTGAAGTGTTCTGAGAATATCAGAACAAACTCATAAATTTGCAAATGGCCACCATGTTGATAATTCTTTTAAGCATAATCCAACTGACTATGGGTGTTGACCTTTCTTAAAAAATATTATTTTTCAATAGCACACCTCATTTACAGAAATATATTTTAACATATGCACCGGCATATTTTTTTTAAATCATCTTCAGCCTGTTTTGTCATGTTAGGATATTCGTATTGTAAGAGTCTGACATGCTGGTGGCCCTGAACTAACCAGATGGTTTTGGGGATTTCTGTGTCTGCCTCTAAGGGAAAACTCAGAATTCCAACCTTTATTCAGTCATCAATCATTTATAGAAAGGCTACTGTGAGTAAGAACAAGGCATAGAAGACATACTACATAAAGCCACAGTCCCCAAACTCGAGATTTCATAGTGCAGTTGAGGGAAAATAAACAGATAATTGCACATTCTAAGTGCTGAAGTGAGAGGATGATTCAAGGTGTTTCAGAAGAGGAGGAGGAGAGCTACTGTTGGACAGAGATGAGAATGAGAGACGAGATGTCTAAGCTGAGCCTTGAAAGGCAAGCAGAATTTCACCGGATGGAGGTAAGAGGGCATCACAGGTCCAGGAAATACCACAGAAACACTGAGGTGCTCGGAGCGGCTGAAGCACAGGGCTTAGGGAAGAGTGAGCTGAGGAAGAGATGAGTTTATAAGGTAAGCTGGGATTCCTCTACGAAAGTCCTTAATTTAAGTCTTGCTTATGTTTAGTGGGAAATCACCCAAAGGCTTTGCAGCAGAACGTGACATAATTACATTCCTATTTTGAAAAGAAGACTCTGCAGACACGGGTTAGCAAAGATTGGAGGAGGATTGGTTAGAAACAGGAAAATCACTTGGAGGTCCTGGAAGAGGGGCAGTCTTCCCACCAGGTGACATCCCAAGGTCTGTATGACAAGGAAGTTTTATCTCATTTACTGAGACATTTTGATGATTTTTTTAAAAATATTTTTTTATGAAAAATGTTACATCTAAATCCCGTCACACTGAAACGATCAAAGCAAGAGATACCAAGGATAATAGCAGCAGAGTCTGCAGAGAAGAGAGCGTGCAAAGTGGAATCAGCAGGGTGTGGTGACAGCCTGGGGATGAGACAGGACTGAGATACTGATCATGACTGTGGACTCTCTGCTTCGAGCCAGCGAATGGGTGAGTTTTAAATAAATACACACTCACTGAAATTAAAACTGGCCTCTATCCTCTCTGGAAGCCAGAGGAAAGAGCAGGAAAATGACCAAGCCTACACGACGACCGGGGGAAAAATAGGAATAGAGAGAATTAGCAATTTAAAACCAAGTTTCCCAAAGCTTATTACAGGTACATCGTGATAAGCATTGAGTTAATTAAGGCAAGAATTACAAAGGCACCCTGCAAGTTTATTCCATTATGCACAAAAATTGGAGTCAGATGGTAGAAGATGCTGTGTAAGTACTTGAAAGTAAACAGGCCTGATCAAAAGACATGAGTTCCAGCTCCTGCCCCACTGTTGACTCATCTCTCTGAGCTTCTGCTTCTGTAGCAAGAACATGAAATAATAACCCCTGCGTGGTGCTGATGCGAGGATCAAATGAGATAATGGATGTGAGTGCGCCTGCGAACTACAAAGCCCTTGACAAGCATGAGGTATTATTATGATGGTATTATCACAATAAAAGGTAAATGTGCTTGGAGAAAAGCACCCTAGCTTCCAATTACTTTGTCAAAATATTTATTGAACACCTATGTGCCAGCCTGCTGCTCTGAGCCCTGGAGGACGGACAAGGGCCCTGCTCTCACAAAGCTCTCAAGGAGCCAGCATTCTCACATGAGACTGAGAAAGTCACAAGTTATTCAAGATGCCTTTGGCAAGAAAAAAAAATCCCCGTTGGGAAGTTCCTGGATCCAGCACTAGGCCAGGGTGACACGTTCAAGCCTCTCAGTGACGTCACAGTGCTCATCAGCTCTAAGCTGGCATCAAGGAAGGATGTGGAGGTGAAGGGAATTCAAGGATCAATTATTAGATGCCAAAAAAATAGAAAAAGAAGCCAGTGTCACAGCCATGAAACAGAATTCAAAATTGAAGGCTAGCCTGGACCAGTCAAGAACCAGCATATGGAGACTCAGGGAAAACGAGGCACAGTCTGAGTTAAATATTATTTGTAGGGTCTAACTTTGTAGATTTGAAGACTAGATTTGCACTCAGCTGCTCAAGTTGAGAAGCAATGCAGTTGTTATCTGTTCCCTCGGAGTCCCTCAGAAAGGATCTGGGCACAGGAAGGGACCAACCTCAGCCTTGTAATCAACACGCCACAGTCTGCCTGGCCAGCCCTTTCCCCTAACTCGCCAGACGGATTTTAAACTGTCGTCTGGGCTGCAAATGTCAGTCTTGGTGTGGATGCATCCTCCTGGGCTGTCCAATAGAAATATCACATGAGTCATGAGTAACATTTCTAATTTCCTGGAAACTACATCGATAAAGTAAAAAGAAAGGACTTAAATTTCAATAATGTATATTTAATTCAATATAGCTAAAATATCATTTCAATGTGCAATCATTTATAAAACATGTATTAATGAGTTATTTAGAAACATTGCAAGAAGCCACGGTCACGTTACAACATTGATGATAATATCTTAGCACGATGCAACGATTAAAGGAACATGTAGTCCTACCAAGACAATAGAGCTGTGCTAAAATATTTCACATTGCTTCAGTTTTAAAACTGTAACCAAATTAAAATTAAAAATTAAGTTGTTCGGTTGCACTAGCCATATTTCAAGTGTTCAGTGATTGCACGTGCCTAGCGGCTACCACTTCGGACAGCACAAGTCCAGAGTTTACAAGAAGTATGAGAACTTCAAGGGAGCTTACAGATCATCAGATTCAATCCCTAATTTACATATGCTTAGGACGAGGGACGAAGGCAGCAGACCAAGTATCATGCTCTACATTGGCCCAAGTTGTATGGTTGTGCTTTAAAATAACTTTAAGGAGGATTATTTTTGCCGCTTCACATCTGAGGAATCTGAGGCTCATACAGATAGGAGGATTTACCCAAGATACATGGCAAAGGAATGATACAACAGGGCTCAAATCCAGAACTCCCAATTATTCCTGTTACTGAGAAACACGCAGTCATCGCTCAGGATCAGCAGCAAACTGGCTCTAGGATAGATGCTCAGGTCCCTCATGTAAGAGTTGCAGCAACACAGCCCTAGAGACCATCATACAAGTGAAGTAAGTCAGACAGAGAAAGATGAATATTATATGATATCACTTATATGTGGAATATAAAAAAGTGAATTTATATATGAAACAAACAAAATCACAGACATAGAAATCAAACTTAGTGGAAAGGGAGGGGGAGAGGGATAAATGAGTATGGGATTAACAGATACAAACTACTCTACATAAAATGGACAACAACCAGGATCTGCATAGCACAAGGGGCTAAAATCAATTATTTGTAATAACCTAAAATGGAAAATAATCTGAAAAAATATACAACTGAATCACTTTGCAGTACACCTGAAATTAATACAATATTGTAAATCAACTATACTTAAAACAAAAAAAATTAATCCCAGCTACCTGAAATTAAGAAAGTCTTCTTTCAACAAACTTTGTATCAAAAGAATGTCAGACCTAAAACAGTCACCTATTCAGAAAACAGTAAAAAGATGAAAGCTTTATTACAAAGCTTGCGGGATATCATCAGAGGAAAAAAATCTGTCTTTAAATGATGAAATTCAGTCTTTTTAAACAAAAATAACTCTTAAGTGAAACAAGAAATTAGGAGAAGAGTATCAATTTAAATGCTAAAATTGGAGAAATAGAAGTATACCTCAAGTTCTGGATCTACTGTGTGAAACTGTCAGAAGCCTAATTAAAGACACAAAGAAGGAGCAAAAATCAATACAACCAGGAACGGAAAAAGAAGACAAAATCATAGATATTAAAAGATAAAAATAATTCTCTGGGAAAGCATTGACAACTAACTTATAAATCCTTAGAAAATGAATAGTCTTTCAAAAATATTAATTACTATAATTGTGCCTAAAAGTAAAAATACTGAAAAATGTAGTCAGAAAAGATTGGAAAAGAGAAAAAAAAATAATCTTCAAAGGCATCAAGATCACAAGACTTTATACACAAGTCTAAGTTTTAACAGACAACTAATAGAACTTAGATGTTTCTGTATTACAGTACAATATGGCAACTCAACAAAGCTAGCATCGTCAGACGTAGATAACGGATATAACAAAATCATAGACCAAGTCATGTGTGAGAAGAGATGAAAATCTAAATAAAATATTAATATAGTATGCAACATACCAAGAAAAAAAAAGCAACCCAATTTAAAAATGGAAAGAAGATCTGAACAGGCATTTCTCTAATGAGGAGATACAAATGGCCAACAAGCACATGGAAAAAAACTCAAACATCATCAGACATCAAGGAAATGCAAACCAAAACCATCACGTGATACACTGTACCCACTAGGACAACTAGAATCAAAAAGTCAGATAACAAGTGCTGGTGATGATGTGGAGAAATTGCAACATTCAAACATTGCTGGTGGGAATGTAAAATGGGGCAGCCAACTGTACAAAGCAGTTTGGTGGTTATTCAAATAGTTAAACACAGAATTATCATATGACCCATCAGTTCCACTGGTAGGTATCCCCCTAAGAAAGTTAAAGATACACACTCAATCAAAAACTTGTACAGAAATATTCTCAGCAACGTTATTCATCGTTGCCAAAAAGTGGAACAACCCAAATTCTATTAAGTGATGACTTAAAAAACCAGTATGTTATACGTATACAATAGATTATTATTTTGCTATAGAAAAGAATGAGGTACTGATATGTGCTAAACTTTGGATGAATCTTGAAAACATTATGATTACTAAGAGAAGCCAGACAGAAAAACCACATACTGTATGATTTCATTAATAAGAAATATCCAGAACAGGCAAACACGTAGAGACAGAAAGGAGCACAGTGCTTGCCAGAGTTTGAGGGGAAGGAATCATGAGGAGTGACAGCTAAATTGTTATGGCATTTCTTTTGGGGGTGATGAAAATGTTCTAAAGTTAGCTGTTGGTAATGGTAGCCAAACTCTGTGGCTTCATTAAAAAATCCACTGATTTGTATACTCTATATGGGAAAATTTTACGATATTTAAATTGTATCTCGGTAGAGCTGGTTTTTAGTTATAAAGAAGACAACTCTCAAGAGGATGCTATACTATGCCTGAGGAGAGTTTATTCAAAGAATGAAAAAGATGCTTCAACATCACTAATAAAGAAAACAGTCAACACAATCTTCAATATCAGTGCCTTACAAGAGAAAATCAATAGATGCAGCCTTTTATGACTTGCTTTTTTCCAATGAAATTTATGTTTGTAAGATTAATCCATGCTGTTGGAAATATCTGTTGTTCACTTATTTTTAATAATGCATAATATTCATTGTGTGGATATAATTTATTCATCCATTTGTCTGTTAATGAACATTTAGACTGTCCCCAGATTATGGCCGTTACAAACAGTACTGATGCTACATGCCTTACATGTCTCCTCTGCACATATTCATGAATATCCCTTTAGCCTGTATCTAGGAGTAGGACTACAGGATGGTAGGGTGTGTATATTTTTATTTGCCAAAATACAGAGCATGATAGCATTTTTATAAAGCTAAAAAAACAGTAAAAAAAAAATTTGTTTCAGTATTTATGTATGTGTGTGTATGCGCATGTGTGTGTGTTTAAATTATATATTTCAAAACACAAGAGAATAATGAATATGCAATTCTGGAAAGACTTTGCACCCAAGAGTAAGGGACAAAAAGTATAGAATAGTGAGCAACAGAAAGATAACCTCAAATTATGGGTAACGTTCCTTATTTTTAAGCTGGGTGGTTTATGAGCATTCACTTTGTGTACCTCCCAATGTGTATACACTACAAATGCTATTTTGTAGGAATAATATGCTAAAACAATAGCTGCTTAAAAAATTGTTGATAAAATTTAGCAACTATTCCAAATAAAAAACCCTATATAAACTAAAAATATTTTAAAAAATCATTCACTATGCTAGTCAACCTACAAAAAAACAGTAGCAGCAATCTCAGTGGGTGAACACTGAAGCTGTTGATAAATTAAGTAAAAGGTAGATATGACTCCTTATCATTCTTATTATTCAGCAGGATTTTTGTTGACATTATAGCCCAATAAAAAGGACAAAAATCAAAGGTTTTGCAAATATCAGAAAAGACTATTAAAAATGTGTTCTTGTTAATTATATATGTATATATTTATATAAATGGTTCTGTGCAAAAATCTATTTCATATACAAAATATCCCCCTTAGATATAAAAATACTGATTATTCAGAATATTTGTACAATTGTGATAACCAATACATTTTTATGCTGAGAACACCAAATAAAGGAAATGCCTATTGATGAGGGAAAGGATGGGTAAACTGCAGTATATCCACACATCGATAATTAAAACCGTAATACCATGAATATCATGGATAATTTAACACCATTAAAATGGATGAGTTTGCTGACTTGAAACTGACATTTTGTAAGTCAAAAAGCAGGTGAATATTGGCAATTTCATATCACTGTTATGACTTCATATATATTCATACATATATATGTAATATAGACTCACATGCATGTATGTGGATATATATACCAACTGCTACACACATATATGCACCTACATATTAGAAACACATATAAACACAAACCTACGCTTACATATTCTTGAAGTATTTATTTGTAAATTTTTATATTAGGTGGTTATATGGAGAGTGGGTCAAACTACAGGAAAAAGTGGAAGAAAGGGGAAAAGGAGAGATAAGGAGAAAAAACCTAATTGAAAAACAGCTGCCTACCGTAAAGCAGCATTATAAATGTCTTTTTTTAGTGTAAAGCACGTGTGTATGTGCAAAAAAAAAAAAAAAAGGCAATGCACATGAAGATGACCACCAGGATGACAATGGCTTCTCAGGCTGTAGGGGAATGAATTTCATTTTCCTCCTTAGGTGCTTATGTTTAAAGTTGTTGTATCAGCAAATGTTTTGTTGCCGTTGTTCTTGTTCATATTGTTTTAGGTAAAAAAGCAATAGGGATATTTCCATCATGGAAGAGAAAGAAAAACTATGGAAAGTTCATTAATTTTTATAAAAAATAAAGCAGAGGAAAAATCACTCTTAAATTCCACTAGCCAAGATAACGCCTATTAACATTTGTGTGCGTTCTTTTTTTTTTTTTACGAGGGCATATGCTATACATAACATTTCGTATTTTCATTTTTTTACTTAACATTTATCAAAATATGATAAGCATGTAATATTTCATTCTTTGGGCGTCCTAATTTACTTAATCACACCCCATGCTAAATAAACACTTGGTTACTTCCACTTGCATACTCTCTTAATTAACGACTAACAGCACAAGGCACATTCTGTGTGTAAATATTAGTTTACATATTACACTGTTTCCCTAGGAGATCCTCTTAAAGATGCAACACTGACTCCAAAGGTATGAAGATTTTCCAAAATCTTGATACTTTCTGTAGAGACCTTTGCTTTACTAGCAGTTGACAAAGTAGCTAAACCAGTGAGCTAATCACTGCCAAGAGCAGCAGCTCTGTCTCAGACATGACAATATTCAATGCATTGTATCTCTGTACACATTACACACTGTACAATCTGCATCACTGTACTGGGGAGACCCAAACCTGCATTTAAGTGGGAAACTGTCAACTCTCACCATTTGTTCAGTTAGCTCGTCAAAGGTGTCCTTCAGGAAGCACATGCTGGCATGTACTTTGAGCAAGAAATTTTTGTTTTCTTTTTTGGGATAATAGGATAGGTGCAGGGAACACTAGCTTTGCTAATTTTCTATCAAGATTACAGCAGCCTAATAGGGACCATAAGAGAGTCAGTCCCCATTTACCAAAAAGGGTTATAAACCCAGGAGGATTCTGAATGAATTTTCTGCTGTTTCAAAGTTTCATGACAATTATGTTTTGTTTTCATTTTAATGGACAACCCTTTAAAAATACTGTGTGCCTTGGGTAAAAAGATACTGTCTTGCAGTGGTAAATTACAATTGAGCATTATTTCTCATGGAAGAAGAATTAGATTCTTAAGTAACTGTTCTTCAAACTAGTAACTTCAGACCTTGTGAGGAGCTTGGCCCTATTCTAAGGGAACTGTGAGAACAAGAGAGAGAGGAAGTAGTATCTTTCCACTTCCCCTCACTGCCAGGATTTTAATAATTTCTATGAGAGAGTGCTCTGAATGCCACAGCTACATGTATAAACTTTGTTTCCCCTTTTCATGTTATTCTAGCTAATTATTTTGAATATCTAATATGGGATCTTTTATCTGTCCAATGCTCACTCCTCCTTTCATATTCTCCAGGTATGGATCACCCATATCATTATCGCCTTCAACCTGAGATGCTAGTCGTGGCTCTAGAACACATGAGATGTTCACAAATTTTCTGGTGGGGATATTTGGCATAAAAGTTAAGAAGCACATAAAGAACTGCCAAGATGGGCAGCAAAGCCTTCCTTCCTCACACAGATTTGAAAGAAGCAGTTTCTACCATCTGTATAAGAGATGAGTCAAAATATCAGAGTGTAAAACAATTAGAGACCAGCTTGTGTTCTTTTTCCGTGGAGGATCAGCATTAGGGAGATAAGAAAAAATGTCAACGTACTCTAAAGTAAGTCTCCTTTTGTTCTTTTCAAGATGGTCTGGAACTTTCAAGGGTTCATGATTGCTGGGATAAGGATCATAAGCACACTCGCTCTCTGTCCTCTAGTCTCCCAGTTCTGTTTTGCATTCAGCTAGAATAATGAAGAATAATGACTCAACAAACTTGCCTGCAGCTTACAGAATGATAAAGCTCATGCACCATTCTGAAAAAGTTGGATTTAAATCAATTGGTTTAAGTCCTTGACTTCAGTGGGGGTTTTTGTTTGTTTGCTTGTCTGTTTTTTGTTTTTTTGAAGTCCCTAAGGAAATTCAAATATGCAGCCCTGATTGAGAGTCACTGAGCTCAAACACTGGCAAGTAAGCAATCGACACCAAAAGAACTTCACAATCCAGTGAGAGACAAGTTATCCAGTTGCTACTGTGCAACTTCTCCTACTAACAGCATCACTACAGTAATTTTTATAAAGAAAGCGAACATCGTGTCAGTACATGTCATGTGCATCAAACCTAGGGGTAGCATATTAGCTCCATTTTTCCAAAGGTAAGTGTAAAAGCATTTTTAGCAGGCACTTGTCACACATTCACTGTGAGTCAGGCACTGTTCTGAGCACTGGGGACCTAGCCCAGATTAAGAGGCGAGATCACAGTCTGGAGACAGAAGTCACGAAGTTGCCTAAAGTCCAGGAGGCAGAGCATTCTCTAAAACCTCCTGCTGCCAGCATCCGGATCCCGCCTCTGCCAAGTAGACACGCAGGGGGCTGTCTCCTTGACTCTGGCTTCTCTATCTACTGTTGTTAGCAATAGGAATCTACTTCATCTGCTTGTACTCTTAGGAAACATCTACCAGGTTTTGGGAAAATGAGAAGGATGTGTTTCCAGTTTAATGCAACCCTTCCATTACTCTTTCAGTCACTAACATCAATCACGCTTGAAGACCATTATTAAGTCATGCTGCAGTCTTCACCCACCCAGATTAAAGAACTCATCTCCTCTAACCTTCTCCTCAGAGGAATGACCTCACAGACCTTTCATCATTTTCACTGCTCTTTTCTGTGCTCTCTTCAGCAGTCATTACGTTTTGTATGAATAGAAATGATGGCTCTCTTGTAGGAGCCCTTTCTGAAGGTGCCTTTGTGGGCTTGCCCTACAGGCTCTTGGGATCTGGG
This sequence comes from Camelus ferus, assembly GCF_009834535.1. Lineage (NCBI taxonomy): Eukaryota > Metazoa > Chordata > Mammalia > Artiodactyla > Camelidae > Camelus > Camelus ferus. The sequence goes on from NC_045705.1 coordinate 43,339,523, forward strand.
CAGACTTCACCTGTGAGGCACTCATATTCCAGGAACATGACTGAATATTTCGTAAAGTCTGATTCTGATTTAAACATCATTTATTGAGCACTTGCTGTGTGCTAGGCAGTAACCCAGGGGACTTTCACATGTCATCTCACTTTACAATGGCCTTTGGAGGAAAACACTGTAAATTCTCATCGTACTGAGAAATAAACTGAAGCTCAAAGAGATTGACTGGTGATCTGTCTAAGACCATAGAGCCAGGAGCCAGAAAAGCAGCCGTGAAGAGGTCAAGACAGCAAGCCAAAGCAGTAAAACAAACAAACAAACAAACAAACAAACAATTCAAGGGCTAATTCCCCCACCATTCACACCAACCTACTTAATCTAGGAGGGAACTATTAAGGAAAAAATGAAAACAAAGCCTTTTGAGGGGAACAGAACACGTAACATTATAATTGCCTCCTTCCCCCTTGCAATGCGATTGGCCAGCTGCCTGCATATGCTAATGAGCAATTTGTGGCGGTGGGAAGGGCACTGGAGAGCAGTCCAGTTAGTGCCCCCGTAGTCAGAGAGGTCTGAAAGCTACTTTAAGTTAAAGAAGGAATTACTGCCCAGGACTTTTTGTCAGAGAAGTGTGCCAATTTAGCACTTCTGCAGCTGACACTGTCAAGCCAAAGGGACAGTCTAATAGCTTCACTTACAAAAGACTCTGCCAGTGTGTGTGACAGTCAGGTTCTTTCCAGACAGCGAAACTGTCCTTTATCCTACCCTGCTTGGCGAGGTCCTGCTGCTCTGATCTCTCACCGGACTGATTTACATTTCTTCCCAAGTGGGAACAGGAAAGCCATTTGTAGGGACAGCAGCCCCGATCCCTTACCGGTACTGGAATGGTTAAAACAAAAATAGCCACCTGGGTCTTGAGACAGCTTAAAGTTTTCCTAATTCCAAAGCTAACAGTCAAAGTTTCAGGAAAACTTACTGTATTTCAGAAAAGGAAGGATTTTTGCAGTAGCACCAGAAAGAGTCAATCATTAGTGATTGGTTGTTTTCCAAAGTTTCCCATTATGTCCTAATTAAATTGGGAGACAGAAAGAAAATGATAGTGAATTTCACACAAGAAGTTTCCAGATGAATTCAATAGTTCCAACATGAGTTCTACTCACTTCTGCACAAGAGTGAGGGAACTTGACAAGGAGAAGGCTCACCAGGGGAGGGAGACCCGGCAGAGCCACACAAAGCAGAGCATATAAGAAAAAGCTGAATGACTTAGAGATGTTTACCCCGAAGAAGGACTTAAGACTGTGGGGAAAGATGACAGCATATAAGAAGGAGAATTGGAATTTTTATCATCTTCTCACTAAAGTCAACAGCTGTGACACCAACACATTTTTATAAAAGATGTTGTTGAAGAGGCTTCACTCTTGACAATGGTCCTTGGGAGAAGTGATGGTCCCTCTGTGCCAACTCTGTTTTCTGGTGTGTCTTCCCGACGGTCCACAGAACAACAGGTACGGATTAAAAAGCTCTAAATTAGACAGTAAGTTATTCTTTATTAATTCCTCTTTCTTTCCTTCTGGTAAGAAGGAGTAGGGCTCAATTTCTACTATTTCCTAATGATATTAACAGAGAAAGTCGTAGGAATCAATAGAACACAACTAGAATCAACACTATTGTTTCATTTCTGCAGTATGTGTTTTACTGAATGGCCTTCTGTTTAAGGCAACTGCTAACGGGTTTCCAGTTCTAGTTGTGATAGCAAGCATCCTTGTTAAGTACATTTATTTAAGTAAAAAGAGTTTAATTAAAGAGGAATTATAAGTAGTTAATTGTACAGGTGCAACTCAGATGATGTCACTGATGCAGAAGCATTATGCTAAGTTAGCACTTGAATAAGATTCAAAAATTCTTCAGTTGTTGACAAAATAGCTTCTTGTCAGTGATTTTCAAGCAGTGAGTGGCTTGATGGCTGGTATGATATTCTGGAGTAACTCCTATACTGAATAGAAGCCAGGACTCAGTGACCTCTGATGTATCTTGAAGCTTGAGATTTTATAATTCTTTGCTTTATTTTCTTTGATTCCCTACTACTCAGCTTTTGATATGCTAACAAACAAACCCAACTTCTCCATGGACAACAACAACAATAAAACATTTATTTCTTGCATATAGTACGTAAAGACTGCAACTCCGTTCAAGCTCTGCTCCAGATTTACTAGGAATCTGCCCCACATGTCTCTCCCATTCTGGATGTCAGGACAAAAGAGCAGCCCCTTTGTACAACATGCTTCTTATCATAGCAAAGAGAATCTGCTTGGATGAACCTACATCCTACTGACTCAGATGCTAATGGCCGCAGCAAGTTACATGGCCAGTCTTGCTAATGGTACCTACAGGAGACACCGCAAGTGATGCAGCAAAGGACACAGAGGTATATTCCTCTTGCAGGGATGGGAAGGAAATGGATAGCTATGAACAATATTACAATTTACCACAGAACCATTCAGGCCGGGGACATGTGGATTATAATTAAAATTTTCCCAGCAGGGTGTAACTTCAAACATCAATACCTCCAATTAAAGCAATGCTGAGATATGGCTCTGTCATGTCTCCACATAATTAAAAGAAGCATAGATAAAATAAATAGAAAAGCTTTCAAGGAACTTGGGTTATGACAAATGTTAACATGAGGCAAAGAAAAAAATTTAGGGTATTAAGAGGATTTTGCTTTTAGCTTTTTTTTTTTTCCCCTTTTGTTTCCTTCACATGCAGGCTGTAAGGCAGATGGGCACATCAGAAAGGGCAGGGAGACCCACTACAGGAATATGTGTAGCATTGAAGGGATCCCTTTCCACAGTGGGTCTCTGTCTAAGACGCCTTCCAGCTCTGATATGCCTTGAACTGAGATAAGAAAGGGGGGGAAAAACTGTCAAATAGACAAGGGGATATTCACTACTATTACTTGTATTAGCTCAAGTTAATATACTGTGTGCATTAATTCATGATTACTGTGTTTAGTAAACTCTCCACAATTATTCTACAGATGATGACAACCCAGATTAGGTTATACTGAAATGGAAAGTGAGACAAACAAACACCTAATTATAACAGAGGTATTGTAGAGGAAGATGCTGCTTATGTCAAACTCCGTGCCACAAGGGAGAAATTTACTACAGCATGCTCTTTAAAGTGATTTTCGTGTAGTGAAAAGGGAAGGAGCTTTAAGGTTTAATTCCCAGCTGCTTCCATCACTAGGCTGGCAATTTTGAGTAAATTTCCCATCTCTACTGATGACAATATGCTCCTCTGTAAAACAGGGACAACAATACTTACTTCCAGTTTAACACATTTGGATTGAATGCCTATTATGTACTGGGCATTGTTCTAGTCTCAGGATATTCAGCAAGAAGCAAAATAGGAGTCTGTTCTTCTGAAGTTTATAATCTAGAGAGAAACCCAGACAAAAAAAAAAAACTGATACATTAGTATCTACCATAACGGCGGGTGGAATTAAGTGAGATGGGGAAACTATACTGGAGGGAAAGCAGCCAAGATCAGCGGTGGGGCGGGATGGACATCAGGCCGGGCGGTTAGGGCGGGCCTCTCAGAGCAGAGACCAGAAGGGAGTGAGTGTAAGGCTTCCTGGGGGATGGCTACTGGAGGCGAGAAGATACAGGAAGCACAAAAATCTCAAGGAAGGATTGAAGTTATTACAGTCAATGAAGAAAGTCACTGTGACTAAAACAAGTTAAATAGTGGTGACAGTGACAGGAGATGAGAACAAAGAAGCAAACAGGGGCCAAATTCTGCAGGATCTCCAAGTGCAGGTGGATATTCCATTTCAATGTGAGTGCCAATGATAAGTCAGGAGGTAGTTTTGTAAAGGAGAAATATCTTACAAATTGTACATGGTACGTAGGATTATTTAAGTAATTTAAGAAATGTTTAAACAATTAAGAATTATATATCTTCCCTCCTTTACCTCTGTCATACTAACAAAGGATTTTTGGATATCTGACCAGACACATTGAACCATGAGGCTCTTGGAACACAGAAAAATTTGTGCAACTTTTAGGGGATATTTTTTTTCTTAATACAGTTAGTAGAAAGAGATATTTGACTTCTAGAACTGGTTTGGTTCTAACAAACTACAGGGTGCCCCCAAGCAAACCTCATAACTTTCCCCCGAATCATCTGTTTGCCAAAAAATTGGATTGGTTACATGCAAGTTATTTTGCTCCTCAAAGACAGATCTGGCCCAGGTTTTCCAGTAACTTCTGACAAAGGGAATGCCAAGTTAGCTATGAGGATAGTTGTCTCCCTAATCTAAGGCAGTGTTGAAAGTCTTTCAATCCTCAAATAAAAGCAAGTACTGTGATTACCAATACAATGTGTGGAACTGACACCATGTCTCAGAAATCCTTGGTTAAAATATAAACAAGAAACCTTAAAGGAATGATATCATAGACCAATGATGGTGTTGTGTGGACAAGGCACCTAGAAGGCCCTGACTATCCATCTGACACAGAACGATTGAGCTTGATCCAGGAAAATGGATGGAAAAGCATCTGAGAAGGTTCAGATTCAAGGACTGCTGGCCTAGAGTTCCAGAAGCATGGGGCAGGAATGAGAAAACTGATGGAAATACGACATTTCTCATTTCTCTGTGCCTCTGCAATCCTCCACCTGAAATGTCTCCATTTCCAACATTTTTTTTTCGTAAAGTATAGTTCACTTACAATATTGCATTAGTTTCATGTGTACAACACAGCGATTTGATATTTCTATAGACAGCACACCATACAAAGTTATTATAAAATATTTACCATTTCCCTGTGCTGTATATTACATCCCTGTGACTTCCTTCTTTTATAACTGGTAGCTTGTACCTCTTACTAGTTTTCACATATTTCATCCCTCCCCTCACCACTGGTTTGTTCTCTGTATCTGTGAGTCTCTTTCTTTCTTTCTTTCTTTCTTCCTTTTCTTTCTTTCCTTTCCTTCCTTCCTTTTCTCCCTCCCTCCCTTCCTTCCTCTCTTTCTTTCTTCCACATGTAAGGGAAAACATATAGTATTTGTCTTTTCCAGCTTATTTCTCTAAGTATAATAACCTCCAGATCCATTCATGATGTCATAAATGGCAAGATTTTAGTCTTTTTTATGGCTGAGTAATATTCCATTGTACACATATGACAGATCCTCCTTATCCATTTAACTATCTATGGGCATTTAGGCTGCTTCCATATCTTAGCTATTGTAAATAATTCTTCAATAAACATTGGGGTGCATCTATCTTTTCAATTAGAGTTTTTGTTTTCTTTTAGTAAATACCCAAGAGTGGAGTTGCTGGATCATATGGTAGTTCTATTTTTAATTTTTTTAGGGAACCTCATACTATTTTCCATAGTGGCTGCACCAATTTACATTCCCACCAACAGTATACTAGGGTTTCCTTTTCTCCACATCCTCGCCAACACTTGTTTTTTCTTATCTTCTTGACCATAGCCCTTCTAACAGGTGTAAGGTGATACCTTGTGGTAGTTTTGGTTTGTATTTCTCTGATATATATAGTGATGTTGAGTGCCTTTTCACGTGTTTGTTATGCATCATATGTCTTCTTTGGAAAAATGTCTATTTTGGTCTTTAGCCAATTTTTTAATCAGATGGTTTGTTTGACATTGAGTTGTATGAGTCCTTTGGATATTTACCCTTTATCAGACATATCATTTGCAAATATCTTCTCCCATTCAGTAGGTTGCCATTTCATTTTGTTTCCTTTGCTGTGCAAAAGCTTTTTCATTTGATCTGATTTCATTTGTTTATTTTTGTTTTTGTTTCCTTTGGCTGAAGAGACAGATGCAAAAATATATTGCTAAGACTGATGTCAAAGAGTGCAGTCTACATTTTCATCTAGGAGTTTAATAGTTTCACGTCTTACATTTAAATCTGTAATATATTTTGAGTTTATTTTTGTATAGGGTATAAGAAAATAGTCTAGTTTCATTCTGTTACATGTAGCTGTCTGGTTTCATAACCCCACTTATTGAAGAGACTCTCTTTTCCCCACTGAATATTCTTGTTTCCTTTGTTACAGATTAATTCACCATATGTGTGTGGGTTTATTTTGGGGCACTCTCTTCTGGGTCCATTGATCTATGTGTCTGTGGCAGTAACCATAGGTTTTTTTTAATATTTAAAAAAAAATTTTAAGGGGGCAAGGTAATTAGGTTTATTTATTTACTTTTTGATGGAGGTACTGAGGAGTGAACCCAGGACCTCGTGCCTGTTAGTAAGCAACATGCTCTACCACTGAGCTACACCCTGCCCTTTAAAAATTTTTTTAAAATACCATACTGTTTTGATTACTACAGCTTTACAGTATAGTTTTTAGTATAGAATGTGATACCCCCAGCTTTGGTCTTTCTTTCTTATCTTTCGTAAAAGTCCAGTTCAAATGTTGCCACAGTCATGGAACCTCCCCGATTCCCCAGCAGAAAGAATCTCTCATCTGAACTTCCATAGGCTGGCTGTGCCTCGCTATGGCACTTAGCACTTCTGGCCTTGAATTTTAGTTACCTTTTGCCCTGCATGTCTTACATCCCCTAATATTATTAAAAAAAAAAAAAAAAACAACTTAAGACTAAGTTTTATCAACCTTCGAGTCTTCATTCTGTAAATCTGGAAGCTTTTCACAGAGTTTCACCCATATTAGGTAACCAATAACTAGAAGGCTTATAACACAGAAGGCTTAGGTAGAAGGAAAGAAGTAAGAAGGAAAGAAAAAGTGAATTGTTGGCAACAGTTCCTATTTGCTTGTTTCCCCTTATATACTCCTGTCATCTTGGCAGACATGAATAATACAGATTCCTCAGATTGCCTGGGAAAGCAAAACTTTTGTCATTTTTTTTTCTAGGAACTGCTCTGTAATTTTTCATACCAACCCACCTGGTTTTATTCAAATATTACACTGATCTTTCTCCTTCTCTCAGTATAATGAAATAATAAGACATGTTACAAATAGAGAAAGATTTTATTTTCCAAGAGGTTCTCAGAATATGCTCTCAATAGTTAACTGCAAACCTGGCAGTGGGTAAAGGCCAGGCAGTGATTTATGACTCAATAAGAATTGAGAGAGTAATGTGCTTAGTGGCATGAGTTAAAATAATGTTGTAATGCTCCAAATCTTTAAAGTTCAACAATTTAGGTTAAGGGAAAGCAAGTTGTAGTTGATAAACAGATAGTGTCTCAGGTATCTGGAAGGACAATCAAACTAATGATGAACTGAGTCAGAGGCAGAAAGGGGTTTGCTAATCAGGGAAAAGAGTCAATTGAATTTTTTCCAGAGACTGGAAGTATTTGCTGAACAGTGAGTCAAAGCTAGTCAGAGGGGTTTGAAAAAGCAGACAGTAGGCTTTGTGTCTTGCTTCTCGGAGCTTAGACAGCTCAAAGGCCATCAGGGAAAAATATATATATACCTGTCTTGCTCTCCAATGATTCTAATGCTGAAGTCACTCCTGAAATTGAACTCAACTGAACTCCATGGGCTCTAGGGATAGGCTAAAATACATGTTTTAAACTTTGTCTCATTTCTATTGGCTGACAAGAGTCAACATGGACTCTCAATATGAAGTCAAAAATTTAATTTTTTAGACTTCAATTACAGCTTTATATACTCAGTTAGGAGCCTGAATATACTGGCTTTTCACATACTCATGCACGTGTCTGAATGTGCCTGTATGTGTGTGTCTGTTCAGTGAGGTGATGAACTTGGGGATCACACAGAATTGGTTCCGTGTCTCTTTACAGTTATTGACCTTGGATGAGCCCTTAGGCTCTCAGAGGTTCTTTATTTCTATAATGAGAACAATGCTGGTCCCTTCCTCACTGACTTGCTGCAATTACTGAATGTGATAATAAATATACAGTGTAAGTAAACAATAAATGATCGCTATTATATTATTATATCACGTTCACTTAACCTTTGAAATTAGTTTCAGTTATTTAAAGTCTGTATCATTGAAGGGAAATGTCATGCCTTTGCCGTTTATTAACCAACATTTCTAGCTCACCAGCTAGGAAATATGGCTCGATGGATCAGAAAGATCTAAGAATAAATCAAAAAGGGGCACAGACCTAAAGAGTTTTATTAACGTGTATTCTAGTGGGCAAGATTGAAAAAATGGCAAGCCTGATAATTTTACCTCAGGCTCAGTTTTATTCATATTCCCCAGGCTACTTTCCCCTGACCTTCTGATTTCATTTTCAAGCCTATAATCTTTTTCTCAAATACAGAGAATAAGGCCATTGAATAGAGCCTCAAAATGAGTGGAACACAATATGATCCATGTACAGACCCACTTTTTTTCCTCGAAATTTTCCAGCTGAAAAGACTGACAAACCTTAGCAATTGGTGAGGAAGCAAGTCTGGGTAGAATTTCTCTGAGGATTTTTGCAGCCTTAACCAGATGTGCTCTTATCTTGGATTTGGGTATGATCCTTTTTCTAAATATAATGATGAGGACTGATGGCAATGAACATTTATAAGAGACTATCATGTACAAAACAGCCTGCTATGTATCTTATATTCACCACGGTGTTTAATTTTCACAACAATCATGGTGATGATACTACTATTTTTATCATCTTACAAGTGAGAAAAGTGAGACCCAAAGAGTTTAAATCAACTGTCCAAGAGACACAATAGTAAGTGGCAATGCCAGATCGAAGTTCTAGAGTCAGAGCCCTTAACCGCTGCACAGTACAACCTCTGGATCAAGACCTCTTAGCCAGCATGTTCTGAGCATCCACTCTGCTCTACTGTGCCAGATGCTGGCAATATCAAGATGAGTAAGATGGCTTTGGTCCTGGAGGAGCTCACAGCCTAGTACAAGAGGGAAACACTTAAATGCACGTCAGCGTGACATGGGAAGCTCTGATCATGAAGGTGCATGGACTGCCAGGGAACTATGCAGGACAGGGACCACCACTGACCTGGAGCTGGCAGAGCAATGTCATAGAAGGGGTGACATTAAAGCTGAGTTTACAAAGAGCAAGAAGACTCTGGAGTACGTATCAGGTCATTTAAAACATGAAGACAAAAAATATAACAAGAAGGGTACTGGGAGACCTACATGTGTGGCTGAAATACATAATCAAAGGTAAGAAAAAGCAAGAGATGAGATAGAAGTGGCCACGTCACAGAGAACTTAAAGGAGTCACACTGCGAACACTGGACTTTACCCTTCTGAGTGCAGGTGAAGGGCGCCACTGAGGCTTTCGGCCAGGAGAGCGATGTGATTACGTTTAAATCTTAGAGGCGTTCTTCTGGAGACGGTAATCTTAGAAAGATCAGTTTGCACCAGCTTTGTGAACTTGGTCCCTTCCTTACTTCAATTCTCCGTTTGTAAAGTGAGAATAAAGAGTAACTACCTCACTAGGGCGTTAAATGCCTTCATGTAGAAAACCACACGTGCAAGTACCTGGCATAGAGTCCGCCCTCAGTAAGCCTTAGATATTATTTACCTTTTTATTGATGAAGGTAAAAAGGCATTAATCAAGTGCTACCGCTCATTATGCTCTTCAGAAGAAGAACCCAAAGAAGGGGTGGTAAGTGCCATCACTGATAATACGCTGCATTCAGAGGCCCACTGTGTGTCCCAATCCAATGTAAATAAGGGGGCAAATAAAGCAACCTAGAAATGCAGAAACAGCACAGAGCTACGTACACGTTTAAAACGCCTTTAGATTCAGGACGCTGCAACACAGCATCCTCCCCTTTGATAGCACACCTTACTTACCTGAGAGGCAATGCTTACTCTGCTGCACTGTCATCATTGTTTTAAATGTCTGTACCAGGAAAGCCTTGGGCTTTGAGAAACTTGAAATCAGGTTCCCTATCTTTGCATCCATAAGCTTAGAAAGGTGGGTGTCGTATCTTTTCCTGTTGGTGGAGTAATTCACATTTTAACTGAAATGCAAGCAAAGGGGAATGGGAAAGGCAGGCTATTCCCCTGGGTTCTGACTCCAAGCTACAAAGAAGTATGGCAAAGAAGATTACAGTGAGCAGAGCAGGGTTTAGGAATCTCACTAGATTTTTTTTTCCTGAAATTATGGAATTCTAGGACTGGAAGAAAACCCAAGGGCCACTTTCCAACTGAGGCTGCTGGACTTTCTTTTTGTTTAAGTGAAGGAAGGGTACCAGGTACTTTTGCAAAACCCTTCTTGCAAATGGAGTTCAATCCAGTCATTTCCATTTCTAGGACTCATGCAGAATCTGCTGAAAAAACCAAAATGGTCCTGTAATTGCATGGGATTTGGTCTTCTAGCCATTCTACTTACATGTTATCTTAGTCCAGAAAAATGTGGACATGTTTTCATAGAAAATAAGCAGGTCCCTGAAAATTCCATAGATAGTGTTATCTATAATTTGACTGATATTTACTCTCATTTCTATTAGCTCAGAGATCCTTGGCATTTCTGTGAAGTTCTGAAAATGTCTGTTCTTCTAGCTCATGGATGAATAGAATCTGACTAAAAAAGCTCAGAATTCCCAACAGGAAAATATTTCAAGACTCTGAAAGCAGAGAAAAGTTATTTCACATCTAATTTGTCTGTTCAATGTCTTTCCAGGCAGAGTTCCTCGGGAGAACTTTGGTTCATCTGTTCAAACATGCTTTCTGATTGAAAAAAAAAAAAAACAAAATCACCCCTCATTGACAGAACCTGTCTCTAGGTGGACATCCACTTTGCCTATCTTCCCCACAGGGCATCATGGCTCCTGGGCCTCCTCTGCCCCACCCTCACCCTAGTACAACTTTCCTATCTAGAGATGGCTCTTAAATATTTTCAACCGTGGCCCTGTAGTGGTGCTTTTAGATAGGGCTTCCACCCAAACCACTTCATCTTTTTTTCACTTTCCAGACAAGTGGTAACTTACTACTCAGTTGACAAACTGAAACTTGCCACTATAGAAGCAAACTGAGGATTGGATATAGACGAATTCATATTTTTAACTGAAATTCAATTAGCTAAAAGTTTTCTAACTGACAAATTATTGACCCAAAATAATGCCATTACAATTATCATCACTACTAAAGGTTAGGCAAACAAAAAAATCACAAGAAAATATGACATTAATAAAATAGGTATTAGTAGAGCTAAATTAGTGGTGTTTTATAATTAAGAATCAAAAAGTATAGTGGGGGAAGGTATAGCTCTATGGTAGAATGTGTGCTTAGCATGCACAAGGTCCTAGGTTCAATCCCCAGCACTTCCATTAAAATAAATAAACCTAAATACCCCCCTACAAAACAAACAAAAAAGCGGGAAAAAAAACCTAAAAAACAAAAAATAAACAAAAAAGAATAGTAGTAATTAAAAGCCATAACCAACCTGAAACACTTGTACTATTCAGTTAACAAAGCACCATTCCCGCAAATTCTAAGAATTCCGTCTGTGTGAGTTGTGGCATTTCAACATGACCTGAACTTTGGTGGCAGCCAGAGATTTCAGGGGAATAATGAACTGATTCTTGAATAAACTTGAGAAATGTCCAATTCCACAATAGAAACAGCAAGTATTAGTAAGCCTTAATACATATTTTAGCATGTTAATTGCTATTAGCCTTTGGCCAATGCAGTTGAGGACAATACCATTGTTGGTTTCATTTTCAGTCTACTAGGAAGCTTACCAATGGGACTTAAGATACATATTTCAGATATATTTTGAGAATCTCTATCCCAGAGCTATTTTCAAACTGTGTTTACTGGAGCCTTACAAGTTGCAAGGGGGCTTAGGGAAAGACAGTGGGCTGGAGAAAACTCTTATTTCTTCTCACGTTGAGGCAGACCAACTCTGCTTTCATTACATAGCAACTCAAGAGTTCTAGGTGATTCTCATTCACCTATTTTAGTGTTTCTCCATCTAATCACACCAAGTCTGCCCTGTTACTAACAAGCATCTTATAATGCTTCCTTTACTCATTTCCCGAAATAAAATTTAAAAGTAATATAATATACCCACACACATCATCTGACAAAAATAACATAACCTCTAAATTTAAGATACAAAAGAAAGTAGTTTATAATTAAAATCCATAATCAATATATAAAAGGTGAGCCATGGCTACTCTAGAAAATATAATACCGTTAGACACTTACCCTGGATACATTTATATGATGTGTATTGTTTTGCGTATGTGAAATAGGACACCATTCAATTGATTTACTTTCAATGCTTTTCCTTAGAGTTGATACTTCGAAGGAAGATCTAAATATGCGCCCCTCTGTCTATCAATCAATCATAATCACCAGGAATGTGACAGCTGCAAATGCAAAACAATGCAGGTATAATTTTCCTGAGCCACAAATAACATAAGTAGTGTTGCCATCAGTGACATGATTTTCCAAGAAAAATTAGAGCACTTCTTTTCTGCCAGGTACTGCTCTAAGCACATTACATTATTGACTCATTTAATGCTCGTAATATTTTGAGCTAGGTACTGCTCTTATCTCCAACTTACAGCTAAGGAAACTGACAGACAGAACGGCTCAGTATGCTGGCCATCAGCACACGCAGCTCGTAAGTGTAGGATCTGGGATTCAAAGCCAGGATGCTTGATTTTAACCCTTCCATTGTACCTCAGTGAGCAACTCCTGGTAAAGCTCCTAAGAAAACAAAAGTAGACAGTCGTCTCCCAAAATGCAACTGGAGTTACTGCATTTCTGGAAAAAGCAGTGTGTGTTAAAACTGCATAGGGAATACGACCTGTCACATGTGGAATAAACTGGACTCGAGGCTCAGATATTCACACACTGCTCTTTCATCTACGTGAATGTCTGGGGAGATACTTAGATCCATCACTTAGGATACAGGACAAGTCTTCACTGCCTGGAACCACCATCCTCGACGTTGCAGGACATCTGACATCCAGGGCTCCTGCCCAATAAGTAACAAAGTACCCTCTCTAATCACTATGGAAACCAGAACTACCACCACAGATTTCCAGCATTTCTCCTTGTGGCAGGTTCTCCTCCTACTGATCATTAGGATCCAAACTCTGTTGCCCAGAACCTCTGAGGACATCTTATGCTCTCCCCAAATGCAGTCAGAACAGCTCTGCTTTTATCCATATTATGCACTGGAGTTCCAGGCAAGATGAGGCCTGGAAAAATACAATCTTTTTTGGTACTTAAAAGAACTTTTTTTTTCAAATCTGTTGCTCCAGACTGAGACTGAATACTCATCTCTTTTCACTGGGCGTAACAGAAACACCTGCGTGTGGTCCCTACCATCCCTTCCAGTCCTCTTTCCCTCCAGGTGAGCACAGTGCTGATGCCCCAATCACCTGTCACTACAAAGAGCTGGAGGGACAGACTGCAGGCACAGCTGATGAACTCAGCCCTCAAGCTGCTAGTTGTCCCTCTGTCCCGAGTACTGTCCATGGGGCCTGTGTGCCCCTCATGACTTCAGCTGGTTGGATGCATGTCTGGTCTACTGAACCTCAGTGGTCCTTTGTGATGCTGGGATCCCCATCTGCCACCAGGGTTTCAGCTGGAGGGCACTGCACTGGACTAGAAGCAAAAATAAGCCTGCTATTTCTAAGGGAGTCCTCAACTGGGGATCAGGAGACAAAGTTCTCTGCCACTTATTAGCTGTACGGCCTTGAGCAAATTATGCCCCCTCTCTGCACTTCAGACTCTTCACGTATAAAGTAAGACTGGATTTCAAGATTCCCAAAGCCTTTTTTATCTCTGACTCTCTCTGCTCCTCTGATCCTCCCAGTCAACTGTGGGTAGAAAGGCAGCGCCCCAAGGCCAGGTCTGTTGCACAGTCAGCTGAAGACGAGCAAGAAGGACGTTTCTGGCTCCATGGCTTGAATTTGTTACATTTGTTAAAGGGTTATTCCAACCTCTTTAAAGCATCAGCAGGAGATGGCAGCTTGAAGGGATGGATGGAAAGGTACGAACAATAGCAGTGATAACAGTGCTTTAAGGAAAATGTGTTTCAGAATGAGCCTTTGCCTGGACTTTATTGTCTACTTGTTCGGTGCATCCTCCTGGTAACAGAAAGTAACTTGCCTGGGAGGCTGTCCAAGGAATTTTAAAAGAAAGCCTCGTGAATAGACAAGGCTTAGGGAGGAAGATGAAAAAAAAAATGAAGCAGGGAGAATTTTATAAGATGATGATTAAAATGTCAACTATTCCTTCTCAGAAAGAAAATGAAAACGCTGTAATAAGTTCTGGACAGATGCCAAATGCTATTGTCAGGAGATGGATGGGAAAACGTCACAGCCCATTAGGGGCCGAGTTTCCAGTGAATCATTGGCATGTTGCTTATTATTAACAGGCCAGGGCTTGGAGTGGGAAGCTTCCAATTTGAGTGTCAGCTTAGCCTCTTACTAACTGGGTGACTTTGGGTATATGACATAATTATTTTACGTCCCACTTTACTCCTCAACACATCATTATTCCCAGTATTCTCTATCATTAGCTGTTGATACTTTGTGTCAGTAGAACTCCTTTCAAAGTTTAAATCTTGGTAAGAGTTTTAATATCAGAAATAGATAAAAGAGGAGTTGCTCTCAGACCCCTGCTACTCCCTGCCCTCTGATCCCCAAGGTGGCCCCTAGATCACCTCTTCAAGAATATTAGGAATGTTCAAAAACCATCAGGTCCCATCCTCCCTAAGATTTCTTCCTTTCTAAAGTATTATCTTTCCTGCATTCAACAAACATCTATTGTGAGGCACCAGACACCAGACTGTGAAGCCAGTGAATGCAACTATCTCTAGGTAGTGACTGTTCTCTGTATAAATTATTAAACTGATACCTGGTTTATAAATTAGTCTCCTGCAGTTAGCTACATGTGATCTCATCATTAAGAACATAGGATACCCAACAGTGAATTTCAGATTTTGCAAGTTGCAGAGAAGACAGAGCTCAGATCATGGTGAACCTTACTAAGGAAAGCACCCCTTTGCAGGGTCCACAACAGACAGACTCAACACCCATGTTCAATAATCCTCTTTTATAATGTGACCCATTGGTCCCAGCATTTCCTGGTGAACATCATCAGAGGCAGCAAAGCCTCTGACTAATTTGGAAACAGATTAAATGCATCCATAAAGTCCAGTGATCAAGACAGACAGTGAAGCTAGAGAATGACTTTTAGCTTCCAAAGAAAAGGATGACTAAACATTAATGAGACTGGTGTTCTCCTGAGCCTCCCAAACTGGCCCTGAGCTGTCACGCTGAGATTTTTTTGAGCCATCGACATGTCCCTAGAAAATGTGCCTACATCCAAAGTAGATTGCACTAAAGGAGAAATGTCTATTTGGAGATAGATTGGGATCTGTTGAAAATGTAGTCTCATTACTAGTTACTAGTTACTACATGTGGCAGTTTTAAAATATAGCCAGAAATTTTTTTTGATACTTTCTAGCAAGAAGTAGGATGCATAGTATCTACTCTTGATTCACAGGGCTGCCTGTGATAACAAATTTTGTAGTATGACCATAAGTAAATATATGTGATGATGAAATCTAGATCATTGAGGGGATGCAGCTTCCATTTTGTTTAACTATACACAAGCATTTGGACCTCTGCACACTATGGGAAAGATCTAACTACTCTGACACCACCATGCTGCAAAGAAGCCCAAGTCACATGAAGATGTGCAGTTCCTCTGATTGGTAGTCTCAGCTAAGCCTAGCCTTTAAGTTGTCCCAACTCAGGTTGCAGACATGTAAGTAATAAAACCTTCAGATGACTCCAGACTCAGCCATTCATGCCACTTCTTGTCTTTGGAGTCTTTCCAGTTGAGGTCCCAGACATCATGGAACAGAGATAAGCTACCCGTGCTTGACCTTGCCTGGAATTCTTGACACAAGGAGCCATGAGCAAAATTAAAATGTCATTGTTCTATGCCAGGTGGTGGGGGGGTGGTTTGTTATGCAGCACCAGATAACCAGACAACAGATGAGGTCTGAATTAGGCTCCTCTCAGTGTCAGATGTTGTTCTTATCCCTTAGCTTAGGAATACAGAATAGGAACCTTTCCAGGGTAGACTTTATCCAATAAAGAAGAAGATAGATCTGACCTATAAATAAGGGACCTTTGCAATATTGTCCCTAACTTCTGGAAAGCCATCACTTTAGGTGTAAACAAGGAGTCCAGAACTGTAAGACACAGAGAAGCTCCCACATTCATCCATACTGTTCAGTGACCCTCACTAATGAGGCACACTCATGTGAGGCTCTTATTCAATACAAATGGACTGTTAACAAAATTGATTGCTACAGATCAATTCATTACAAATCAAACCACCCAATGACTAATTCTCCAAAAGTCATCAAATACATTTTACTAGGTCTTAGTTTACCACTCTCTTTTTCCCACAGAGCAGAAAGCGGGAGGAGACTATCATCCAAATGACAGGTTTTCCTCTTTTAGCGTATTGCTAATCCATTTTCACTGCTGGACAGCGATCCGCCACCATGCCCCAGAGGGGCAGGCAGAAGAGAGGTTCCTAGACCCAGACCCTATGATACAGTAAGGTAATTCTGGATAGGTTTCAGAGAATTACTCAGCAAGTTAATTCTTAGTGAATTTTTCAAGGAACCCATCTTTTTCTGCAGTGGTCCCTTTGCCTCATTCAGTCCAGTTTAAAGAGTCTCCGAACTATCATTCCACCCAGAGGCAAGAGCCTCAGTGCAACGGCAAGGAGGTTTTCATCCTTGCCAACTTTGGAGAGTTTTTATCTTTGGCAACTTTGTAGAATTTTTCTATGGTGGTAAGAAAGGAGGAGAGGCATCCAGCTCTCAAAATTGTGCCCAGTTCAAGTCTCAGGGAATATGTGCATTTGCCTATGTTAGTAGATGGGGACAGCTCCTTGGGTACACGTGAGCAAAAGTGGTCCCCTTAACACTAAGAAGTCACTACCTTTGATTGAGGACCCAGCTTCTGACTGTATCATTCTCCCTAAATTCACAAAACCATAAACCCTGCTAAACTATAGCACTGCATTTAACAGCTGGTTGGACTAAGCTAGGGAGCAAGCACGCGTAGCAGCATCCATCAGGACGCAGTAAGTAGAATCCTTCACGTGGAAAGAGTGCAAAGTTCCAGATGGAGGGCAGCGGTATCTGCTGCCTTCCTCCTTATGTGTATCTGACCCAGTGTGCTTTCCCTTATTTAATTCTAATTGTACGAACCAACACATTGAATAAAGTTCCATGGCCCCATTTAATGAAATTCTCTCATTCAAACTGAGATGTCCGTATGATGACTGGCCTTTTAAACTCAGCAAGGTTACCCCCGCCCTCAACACTGTGATTGGCAGATTAAAAACAAGCCACAGACAGCATCTGGTAGCCCTGAAAAACGCCCCACACTTCTCCCAGTTTACTCTCAGCTCACTGCTCTTGCTCTTGGCTTCTCTCACTTCCTCGGGTCCTTAGGAATATGCCACTCCATGGAGATCTCTTTTTAGTTTCTTGGTCTTTGCTGTCTCCTTGGCACCTGCTGAACCACACTTGCTGATTAAGTCCCAGATTAGCACTGTGATTACAGAAGCTATCTGCCTTCAAGTCGTCTTCCACTGCTCCTCAGTCTTGTTACCTCTGGTAAGGTGCTGAAGCTCTCTGTGCCTGTGTCTCCTCAGCTTCAAAATGGGGCTGATAATAGTACCGACCCCCACCCCCAAAGGCTGTTGTAAGAATTAAGAGAGACTTTTTAGCTAAACGTCCGTAAGACAGATCCAAGCGCAGAGTGATTACTTAATATATGTTAAAACCTGCTGCTGCTGCTAACTCCAGCCCACCAACAACGGGAGGGGGACTGAAACCTTCTATCAGTGTTTCCTAAAGTGTTCTGAGGGACTGTGATTCCTTAAGGGTTTAACAGGTTTTATGAGGGAGAAAGATCTGGCTTTAAACGTGTGGGGAAATTCTAGGTTAAATTAAAGTTAAACTGATTTGTTAAATGTAGGCCGACCCGAACCACTACTAAAAAGTTGTTGCTGACTCTCAAAGCAGACATCTAAGAGTTAAAAAAAATTTTTTTTGTCTTGTCCCAAGGAGTGAGCACTGAGTGGATACTGGATACTAATAACATCTAGGGCTGTTTCATATTTCGTATAGTAACCTCAGGTGAATCACTGAGGACTGCTTGGCCAGGCAGTGTGCACTGCTCAGTCAAATACACTTTCTTATTTATTTTTTCTAGCAACTCTGTGAAGATAAGAATTATCCAAACTTTATAGATGAGGAAATAAGGCTTAGAGAAGACAGGTGGCAACCCCATGCTAATCAGTGTCGGGTCTGAATTCAAACCCAGGGACTCTGCCCCCGACCCAGGCTTCACTCACTGGGCGATTCGACTTTCCACGTCACCAAATGCTACTGCTAACAATTCAAAGTGCTTTGTTCTCAGAAATAATCAGTGAACTATGAGTTGTCTCTGTGTTTCAGAAGTGATTGTTATCAATTATGAAATTATTAACAACATTTCCCATCTGCCTCTAGTTTCCAGCTAAGAATGTTAATTAAAGCACAAACCCATCCAAGAATTTGGGAAATTTATGACTGAAGATGTTTACCAATGATTCTGGTAAAAATGCCGAGCATGTGCTCAGTAAATAATGCAGATATTGATTTCACATCTCACTAGATGTCAATAATTCTTCCTTTAGAAAATTCTATTTACCTCCATGACAATGTGAGGGAGCAGCAGGTGTTTCCCTCCCCGAGTGATTCATCTAGTTCCTCTGTTTGCCTCAGGACTGAATCTAAATTATCAGCTTTTTATATGCGTCCTGCTGGCATGTAAGCTACAGAAGACAGGTTATATCACCTCAGAGGCGCTCACCAAACGGTCAGAGCAGAAAAACAGAACCCGGGCTAGTGGCAGAATGTGAAGGTCCAGGCTTTTAGCAACCAGGAGTCTACCCGTACACCACTGAGGGCTAAGGCACTGGAGGTCACAGCCAAGTTTATCTCTAGCCATGTACAAAGAGCTCTACTTAAAGGCAGCTTCATCCAAGCTGCTCTGTAATACCTAATTCTTGTGAGAAAGAAAGAGAGAAAGAGAGAGAGAAAGAGAGAGAGAAAGAGAGAGAGAGAGAGAGAGAGAGAAAGAGAGAAAGAGAGAGAAAGAGAGAAAGAAAGAAAGAAAGAAAGACAGACAGACAGACAGACAGACAAACAACCCTGTTCCATAGATACCTCAAGCCAAACAGTCCTCTGGGAAGGGAACAGTTGAAAGGCTAGCAAATCACTTCCAACAGCCAATGCAGAAGTACCTTTTAAAAGCATCATAAAAGCTTCTCCACATCTTGCTTTTAAGTACTGAGCAAGGACTGCAGGCTTCTCTCATTGTTGGCTTCTCCGACAGCTTAGGCTTTAGCTGTTCCCGGCTTAGGAACTTAAGCATGGTCGGCGGGAGCCACTCCTTCAAGCCTACCACCCTCATCCACAGCCAGAACACCAGCCCTTTTAATGAACAAACCTCCATAGGACTCGCTTTCATCCCTTATTCAGTGCCTTTTCCCATCAAGCTCTTTCATCTGTTTCTGGTCTTCTTTACAAATACTTTCCAACATGATGTCTAGGACCTACTTGGAGGGAAACAGCCCCCATCCCGTGCTATCCTCAGCTCTTCTCAGAATCCTTCCACCTCCTGGTATGGACTCATTAATTTTATTTAATTAAAAAATTAATGGAGGTACTGGGGATTGAACCCAGGACCCTCACGCATTCTAAGTATGAACTCTACCACTGAGTTATACCCTCCCCTCAACCAGTCTCATTAATTTTATATTCATTCCTTTGTCTATAAAGTGAGAAAGAGTTGGCATCCGGCATTCGTTATGCATTAGACAATGTTCTAAGTATGACACTGTAACCTGTTTCTTCAACAACCTAAATGTCCATTGATGGATGACTTCATAAAGAAACTATGGTACATTTATACAATGAAATACTACTCAGCCATAAAAGAGAACGAAATAATGCCATTTGCAGCAATGTGGATGGAACTGGAGATTGTCATTCTAAATGAAGCCAGAAAGAGAAAGAAAAATACCATATATCACTTATATGTGGAATCTAAAAAAAAAAAAAAAAAAGACAAATAAACTTATTTACAAAACAGAAACAGACTCACAGACATAGAAAACAAGCTTATGGTTACTAGGGGGGAAGTGGATGGGAAAGGATAAATTTGGAGTTTGAAATTTGCAGATACTAACTAATATTTACATATATAAGACAGATAAACAACAAGTTTATACTATAGACCACAAGGAACTATATTCAATACCTTGCAGTAACTTATGGTGAAAAGAATATGAAAATAAATATATGTATGTTCATGTATGACTGAAACATTATGCTGTACACTAGAAATTGATACATTGTAAACTGAATATACTTCAATAAATATATTTATATTTATATATAAAAGAAAATCCCTTTTCCTTTCCCTAAAAAGGCCAGGGTCATTCGTGCAGTTTTCTTTGCTAATCCTAGATCTTCATCTTGTTGATCCTCATGTATACCCCTTCCATCTTTTGAGGTTCATGTCACCCCACTTCCCCACCTCTGCCCTAGCTCACATTTTTATCATCTAGAGATCTTCTGGTCACTCCACTGAATCTACTAAGCACTTTGGAACATGCCTCACAGTCCATCTCCACGCCTGATTTCTACCGTTACAGAGATGATGTCATCATTCATTTTTTTCACAGAATTTTGGATGGCTATTCTAACTACCTAACCGTATAACTTCAAAGTTCTCATCCTTCTGAATGCCAACAAATTGCATCAGCCCTTTCCCCTCTCCAGTACTGCAGTCCCTCCCTCCACCCTCCTCTCTTATCCTGCTCCTTCAGTCCCTTATTAAATTCTTGTATCCCGTATTAAGCTTAGATCCCATTTGGCTTCTTTCATTGCCAACATCCTCAAACTTTTTTAAAACCCTACTTTTTTCAATGAATCTCCCTAGTAAACCATAACTTTGAATTAATCCAACCTTCTCTCCTTTCCTCTCCTACACCATGGCATGTAACTGCATTTGGAGAAAATAACATATAATTTTGTGAACTGATGGCAGTCCGAGTAAGTGATTCTAAGAAGACCTTTGGTACTTTTTTGCTATTTATTTCTGCTCCCTTCAATTTCCTCACAGAGACTATAATATAAGTCTGAGCCTCCCTTACGAAGGCTCCTCTCTCAGCAGAAGGCTCTGAGTTGGACTGTGGAGACAAACAGAACTGGGCATGGATCTTGGCTTCACTGTTTCCTTGTGTGTAACTTCTTATCTTCTCCATGCCTTGGCTGACATATCTTTCACAGTAGCTACTGTGAGTATTAACAACATGCAACACAAAATGTGACACATAATTAGCCCTCAATGTATGTTACTGATGTTATGGGTTTGTGATGGTGATGAAGGACTTGCCTGCCTCTCATTTAACAACACCACAAAAATACTTTAATTTCCTTCCCCACATCTATAATATCCTATTTCTCCAGTTTAGGTAGAGGCATCTCTCCACTTAATTCTAAGTCACCTTAAGTCACTGTTGTGTTCTAGCCTCCTTAAGTTTATGCTGAAACATTGCACAACATTCTAGTTTTTCCTCCTCATTTCTGTATTTTTCCTTTTAAGATTTATATTTCTATTTTCAGCACTGGATTACATTCTATACTCAGTTTTTGTTTGTTTGTTTGTTTCTCATTTTTCACTCAACAGTGTATTGCAAGGACATTCCCCTCAATTATTTGAAAGTCTTTGAAAGTAAGATTTTCAATGGTTGCATAATACTCTGTGAATATACTATAATTTACATAGCTGTGCCTCCTCTGCTGAGCATGAAGATTGTTTCTATTTTTCATTATTATAAATGATGCAGTGATTACTGTCCTTGCATCTAAATCTTTACCTGCATCTCTGATTCTATCCATGGAGTAGAATTCCAAAAGCAGACTTGCGGGGTCAAAAACTGTATTTTTAAGGCTCTTTATATACACATTATTAAATTGCTTTTCAGAAAGATTATACCAATTTATACACCCACCAACTGTGTAGGGAAGAGATGGTCTCACCATACTCGCACTGTCATTAAGATTATTTCCTGCTAAATTTTCAACCTCTCCTTCTCTACTAGTTCTTACAACAAAGGCTAAAAATATATTTAAGTGTTCTACCTCCTAAAAATAATGATTTTCTACCCAGTGTCTCTCTTTTGACAATCTTTGTCTTCTTCCCTTCACAGGTAGGTTTCCTGGGGAGTAATTTGTCTTCAGCCTTAGTCTCTATCACCTAGTCTTCCTTCTGTCATCTTAAATTTCACCTTCCCTTCTTCACTTAGCAAATGTTACCGGTGACCTCCTAACTACTCAGTCTAGCAAACTGTTCTTGTCATTTATCACACATTAAATTTACGTAACACTGTTAACTTTTTTCAAGGAATTCTCACTTCCCTTGGCTTCTGAGACATAATTTTCTTCTGTTTTCCCTCATTCCTCCTTAAGCATCATTTCCAAGGGCTACCTTTGTAGGTCATCTTCTAGCCCTCCTTACATTTGCTCTAGACTATTTAATCTACACTAATAATTCTGGCAATAACCTATAGCTGATAAATCCCAAAACTTTATCTTTAGTTAAGCTTCTTCCATAAACTGTAACACAGACATTATATTAAATGTTTAATTCCTTTAAGTAAACATCCTTGGGAACATAAAACCTAAAACTCTGAAATTAACCACCCCCTCCCCAACCCCAGAAAGCGCCTACTGTTGTATTGACTGTTTTGGTGAAGGGCACCACTATCCATGCCTATGTTTAAAAAAGAAATCTGGAAGTAATGAATTTACCATCCTGTGCAATGTTGACTAACCGACAAGCAATAAAACCTTCCAAAATAATGTTCGACCCTACAAAACTGACTCTTGCTTACCCTTCAGTCTTTTTCCTAATTACATTCACCTCCTTTTCACTCTGGGTTCTCACATTTCAAATTTCTTGCAGATTACAAAGCACCACAATCTGACTCATGCCTCTTAAGACTTTTTAATTTTTTCCCTCATAATGTTCTACCCACACAAAAAAATCACAGCCTACCCAGCAAAAAAACTATTCAAACTACTCAATTTTCTGAATCAGAACCATAGAAAGTTCCTTAATCAAGACTTCCTGCTAGATAGACTTGACCTTCTCTTCCCCTGCAGTTGAAAGTCAACAGTTACCTATTATGTCTTCCGATTCAGCCCTAAAACAGTTTCCTCTATTTACTTACAAACTTTGGCGAAATTGTCAGCTCCTTAAGAGATGTACCATTTCTGTTTGTCTTTGTAACCTTAGTTTGAGGAATTTATCAATAGATTACAGAATTTATCTTGGCACTCTGTATAATCAGGTTAAAGGTAACTGTATTTCTGGTCTCACAACCTCATGGAAAATAGGTGTGTATCTTCTTCTGCACCACACACATTATTTCTGATGAAATCCCCCCATGCTTCTTTCGTGTCCTTAAGAGCAGCTTTTAAACATTTCCTCCACAAGCCCTGTCTTACTTGATAACATTATTTTTGGTTTACATAGCTGTCTTGCTTCTTAAGAACAGATCCAGGTTCTTATTCATCTTTTTATTTCTATAAAGCTTAGCTTAATAGGTTCCCAATAAACAGTTGTTTATAAAGTTGAATGTCAAAAATGGCAACACAAGATCAGTATTAAAAAAAAAAAATCAAAATCTACTGAGGGAATACTTCCACTCTACCTCAAAAATAAATGCACCCCTGCATTAAACAACTAGAAAATTGAAAAAACAAATTATAAAATAACTTTCAACCCATGGAGAACAGACAGTGGTTCCCTAAGACAAGAGCAAAAAGGAAGTAAGTCATGTGATATCACCTAGCATACTGCCAGTATCCAGGCCACAGTGCAGAGACAGAGAGCACTCCAAACAGATTAGACATTGCAGATAATTAATCAGTAAAACTGAAGACACAGCAGTAGAATCTATCCACAATGAAGCAAAGAGAGAGGAAAAAAACAGCTGGAGTGACCTGCAGGACAACATCAAGCAGTCTAACACACAAGTAACTGGAGCCCTAGGACAAAACGAAGTTTAAAGTGTTCAAAAAATAACTTATTTGAAGGGATAATGGCTAAATTATGGCCATGATTTTTTTCAAAGTTGATAAAGACCCTCACATTACTTACTCAAGAAACTCAACAAACCCAAGGAAAAGGGCATAAAGAAAACCCCATCGAGGCATGTAATAATCAAATGGATTAAAAACCAGAGATAAAAATGTTAAAAAGCCACCAGATTAAAAAAAAAATCATTATATAAAAGGGAACAGTGATAAGAATGATCATGTATTTTTCTTCAAAAAGCATTCAAATCAGAAAGACAGTTTTTAAAGTATTGAAATGAAAAACTGTCAACCTGTAATTCTTCATTCAGTGAAAATACCTTTCAATAATGATGGTGTAAAAAGGCGTTTTCATGCAAACAAAAGCTAAATCAATCACCAACTTACAGTACACTGAATGTTTAAGGAAATTCTTCACGTAGAAGGAATTTGGATCTCAAAAAAAAAAAAAAAAGATTAAAGAGCTGTGAAAATGATAAACGTGAATAAACATAAAAGACCCTTTTTTCTCATTTTAGTTTTGAAAAGATAAGTTGGCCTTAAAAATCTAATATTTATATGTTTTGGAGTTTGTAATATACGTAGAAGTAAAATGTGTGACAAAAGTAACACAGAGGCTAGAAAGGGGAAAACAGAAGTTTACTGCTATATAAAAAACCTGTGATAAAGTACTTACACTATATGTGAAGCAGTTCAATAGTATTTGAAGATAGACTGTGATAAGTTAAAGATGTGTATTGTAAACCCTGAAGCAACATCTAAAAAAATAAAGAGTTACAGCTAACAAGCTAATAGTGAAGATAAAATGGAATCATAAAAAACCACCTTAAAGAAAATGGAAAAAGGGGGCTGGGGAGGGACAAGGAATGTAACATATAAATAAAATACAGATAGCAATGTGGTAGATTAAAACCCTGCCATAAAAATAATTGCATTAAATGCAAATAGCCTAACCATTTCAATTAAAAGGCAAGAGATTACAAGTTTGGATATAAAAGCAAGACCCAATTATATGCTATCAAAGTAAGTGGTTGAAATATAACAACACCGACATGGAAAGATTTACCATGCCTATAGTAATTAAAAGGAAACTAGAGTAACTATAGAACTATATGACAAAGTGGACTTCAGAACAAGTAATAAGAACTGATATTAGGTAATGATCAAAAAGACAACTGATCAATAGATATAACAATCTTAAATGTGTATGCAGATACTACCAGAGATTCAAAGTACATCAAGTAGTAACTGATAGAAGTAAAGGAGAAACAGACAAATCTTCAATTACAGTCAGCTAGTCTGTCAACAACTGATACAACAAGGAGACAATAAATGAGTAAAGACAGAAGATTTGAACACTATCAACCAACTTCCCCTAATTGACATTTATAAAATCCTCCACCCAAAATTCCTTTGAAGATCACGTAGAACACTGAATAAATTCGACTATATTCTAGACTATTAAATACATCTCAATAAATTAAAAAGACAAATCGTATAGAAAATGTTCTATTACAAAATTAGAATTAAAAAGGAAGTAAATAATAGAAACGTATTTGAAATATTCCCCAAATTTTTAGAAATTAAAAATGCACATACACATATACCCAAAGATAGAAAAGAAAGTCACAAGTGAAATTGTAACATATTTGAATTAAATGAAAATGAAAACACAAAATATGAAAATGTGTGGGACATCATTGAAGCAGTGATTAAAAGGAAATTTACAGGGTCAAATGCATACACATGAAAATAAGAAAGATTTTGAACCAATGATCTAAACTGCTACCCTAAGAAGCTTTAAAAAAGAACAAATTATACTCAGTAAACCAAAGGAAGGAAACAAAAATAAAAGCAGCAATCATTGATACAAGAGACGGATAACCAGTAGATAAAAAGCAACACATTCAAAATCTGGCTCTTTGAGAAGGTCAATAAAATAAACCTCTGGGCAGAATTATCAAGAGAAAAGAAAGAATGCAAAAATTACAACTAAGAAACAGAACTTTTCAAATCAACAATCAGAAAATATTATAAACAACTCTAAACAACTGACATCAAATGAACAAATTCCTTGAAAGTGCCAACCACCAAGGTCATTCAAGAAACAAACAGATGACTTCCATTTCTAGACAAAATAGAGTAACAGGGGCTTCTCTTACCCACTGATACAACCAGCCCGCCCAGGGAAAGCACATGATACGGCTGTCTTCAACACGTTAAACATCAGGTAATGAGTGACAATGACTATCTCATGCTGTGATCTTCTCATCTTCCAAATAAAGGAACCGCTTACTTCAAATACACTATGAGGCGAAAATAAGGTTTTTCATGCGAAAATTTCTAGCACAACAACAGAAATATTAATAAATGTTTCTTTCCTTCCTTCCCCTCGCCCCTTTTCCCTTCCTGGCAATAATTCACCTCTACATGCCAAAATAATTGAAAAAGATATTATGTGTGTTACTGTAAAAGCTTTCTCCAGAATACTTTAGGTCCAAAACTAATTCTGAATGAAATTAAATACCACTTTGAGACAACACTGTCCTACGTCTTACACACACACAGACACAAAAGAGTACACACACACTCACGGACACACACACACATGCACCACAAAGCGTTAATTCAGGAACTTAAAAAGAGTTTATTTCTTATGGGAGAAAAAGCAGCCTCCGTACAGTCTTTGTTGGCTACAAACGTTTTAGCACCTGTCAGACTGAATTAAAATACATGTCATTCTCTGTTAGTTCCCCAAATATCACTTATTGTGAATTCTTGATACCGTTTTCCTAGAATCTTTTACATTTCTTTCTGGGACTGAACATAAATGGAATTACCAAGTCGAGAGTCTAAATTCAGCCTCTAAAGAATGACCTCTTTATAATGACCACGGTTATTTTATGATAATCAATATATTTGGATAACTGTCTTCAGAAAAAACATAATTTGGGGGTTATAATATCAACCTTGCTATATCGTTCAAAGAATTAAATCAGACACAAATGAAATATTTAGCATAGCGCATGACACAAAACCTCTATTCAGTCCCCATCATTCATTTCTAAAAATATATACGCAGTGATTTAATAAAATATATGCACTTAAGTGAACAATTTATTCTAAATTAAAAATCAGGTACTATCATTGTAACATGAATGCCAAGAAAAGGACTATTCAAAATATTTTATAAGCAATAACAGATATAGAAGTGACCTGCATTGTGTGTAGTTACACCCTTTCCCCCTGTGTGTACAAATTTGCTTTCTTCCAGGCAAGTTAGTCAGCATATAGCCTTTCTTCCAAACTCATCATGTAGACTTTAAATAAACATGACAGTGTTTCAGGATGGAACTTGTGTCTACAGTGACTCTGTACAACAGTAACAGTTTCTGTTTTTCAATTGTAATTTCAAAGTTGTTAGGATTTCCAACACACGAGTCCATCATATCAACCACGTTGCAACTAGCATTATCATATGACATACCAATTATACCAGTATATCTCTCGACAGTATAAATCATATTTCTATCTACTGTTATTAATATCAATGTTCAAAGTATGATGCATTTTTTAAATACACTATTGCAGACAGAGCCTGGAAGTCTTTTCCTTTTAAATGAATTATGTTTTTTATTGGTTGCTTCCTTCTTCTTTAGGGCTTTGTAGAAAATTCATTGAACATCCCCCAGATTTATCCCTCAGGGTGATTACATTGAAATTATAATGAAAAAGAGAAGGACACAGATGGTTCACTTCTTTCTGAGCTATACTTATCAGATCAAAAGTGTCTTTTTTTTGATGAATACTTTATTTTTTATATTAAATGAGCAATAATAAAATGACAATAAATTTCTACTTTTTCTGACCTCCCAGAAGTAAGTTACAGAGGCATCACAGCTATGCATTCTCATTAGTGTTAACAGGTCACCAGCAAAGCAAACAGAGATGTATTCTGATAGCTCTTAGAAAGGATGAAAGAATTTTGAAAAAGAAAAAAAAAAGATGGAGGGTTGACCGTATCTTATTCCAAGGCTTACTGTCAAGTTACAATGATAAGTTCATGGGATATGGGTTTAAAGATAGTCAAACAGATCAGTGGAAAAGGAGAGAGTCCAGAAATGGAATCACTCATACATGATACTCATATACGGACAACTGATTTTTGCCAAAGGTGCAAAAGCAATTCGAGAGAGAAAGGTTAGTCTTTTCAACAAATAATGATGGAACAATGAATATACACAATCAAGAGAAAAAATAAAACTTCAGTCTATATTTTCTCTCACTTAAAAAGTAACTTAAAAATTATTATAGACCTAAATGTAAAGCCTAAAATGTTAAAATTTCTACGGGGAAACACTGAAAAAATCTTTGTGACAATGTGTCACCCAAACATAGCTTAGATGCAACACCAAAAGCACAATCCATAACAGAACATACTGGACTTCATCAAAACTTAAAACTTCTCCTCTTCAAAAGAACTGTTACAAGAATGAAAAGACAATTCACACACTGGGAGAAAATATTTGCAAAGCACATATCAGATAAAGGAATTTTATCCAAATATACAGACTTCCCAAAACTCAATAAAAAGAAAATAAATAGCCTAATTTTTAAAAATGTTTAGAAAAGTTGAACACAAACTTCACATAGGAGACATATGATGTTGTTGGTGGAGAATAGGTTCTCGCTTTGCACGGGAAAGAATTCAAGAGCGAGGCACAGTAAAGTGAAAACAAGTTTATTTAGAGTGATACACACGCCACACACAGAGTGGGGTCCATCTCACTCAGAAGGCAGCATGGCTTAGGAGGTACGTAAGCCGTAGGCAGAATGCAGGCCATCTCAAAGGCGAGAGGCAGAGAGATCAAAGTGTGGGGGTGTTTAAAGTAAAAGCAGATATGCATATTCCATAGACAGACTGCAGGCAAGATAGAGTGACCACAGGTGAATCAGAAGACAAGAAAGAGAGTGACCATGAGGTACAAGGTTGTTAGTTTTTATGAGCTGGGTAATTTCATATGCTAATGAGTAGGAGGATTATTCCAATTACTTTGTGGAAGGGCAGAGATTTCCAGGACTTGGCCTCACCTACTTTTTGACCTTTTACAGTCAGCCTAGGAATTATCATGGCACCTGTGGATGTGCCAGGAGACTCAAGGTCTATTGGAAGTTGAACCTTTCACCATATTGGTTCAAAACAGCTTGTCCTGCCCTCAATTGCTGTGTCATCCCTTCAGCGGCCTGTGCCCTGCCCCCCTCCCTCCCATCTCAGTGTCAAATAAGCACATGGACGGAGGCCAAACTATCAGTCATCAGGGGAATGCAGATGACAGCCGAAAAAATGAGATACCACTAAACACAAAATAATTACTCTGAGTAAAAACATTAGACAAAAAAAGGGGATACACTGTATGATTCCATTGATATAAAATGCTATAAAATGCAAACTAGTATATACAGTGAGACAGCAGTTTGGTGGTTTTCGGTTGGAAGTGAGGCAGAGAAGAGTGTAAGAGTAAATTACAAAGACAGATGAGGAAACTGTACAATGACTTACATTTTCACCATCATACCTACGTAAAAACTTATCAAACTATACAGTTGAACAAGCTGTTATGATTAGATATCAATTAGACTTCAATAAAGGATTAAAAATAACATATAATAACACATGAGTGTGTATATGTTTGGGTAAACTCTGTACATGTATTTAATATTATGCAACACCTCATATAATAATTATAAATAAATTATAATGACATGGGGAGGTTCTTAAGATATGATTTTAAGAAAAATTAGCATGTTAAACATTGAGAATAGTATAGAAACTCACAGGGTAGAATGAAATGTGAACAAAATGGAAAGAAAATGGAATTAACAGTAACATTAAATTGTCTAAGGTCAATAAGATGTATTCTTTTATGATCAGGAAAATTATGTTTAATCTAATTTCAACTGTAATATTAGCAAAGACTCAAAATAATGATAACATCCAATGTTGGTAGGGTGTTGAAATGAGCTTCTCTTACCCAGCTGGTGGGAGACGTAATAATTATAAATCTCGAGGACAACTAGAATATGCATAATAAGACCCTAAATGTGTACATATCAGAGAACAATTTCATTTTATCTGAGGATCAAGTCAACTAGCGTGCAAAGATGAAGTACACAGATGATAACTGCAGAACTTCTTAAGAAAGTAAACCATCAAATCTTCCTTCACTGCTCACTAGTTAGAAAATGCTTGGGGTGATAACAGTGTAGGACTGTTGTCTAAAAATATACTCATTATATTTTGCTAAGGGAAAGACAAGTTTAAAAGTCTTTATATCATGATCTCATTTTTAATTTTGAAGTATGGTGTCAATTTATATACACTGGG